>NC_044306.2:163786187-164098138 GCF_007474595.2 Lynx canadensis
ACTTAGGACAAAGTCCCAGAAATAGAGGCAAGCTAGGATTCCTTGTAGAAGAGACCCAACTCCACACTAGAGAATCAGAACGTAGATAAGCCATGACAGAAAGATTAGAATATGCAGGAACATCCCTTTTTGAAGTTGGTTGAAGACGGATGACGACGGACAACATAGACAAGCCTTGAAAACATTATGCTAAGTGAAATAACGTCACAAAGGTACAAATTCTGGATGATTGCACGTATATGACGTATCTAGCAATAGTCACATTCACAGACACAGAACTTAGAATGGTACTTGTCAAGGGGTGGGGGCAGGGGGGAGTGGGGAGTTAGTGTTTGTTTAATGGGCACAGACTTTCAGTTCTGCAAGATGGAAAGAACTCTGGAGGTGGCTGGTGGTGATGTTTGCACAACAATGTGAATGTGCTCACTGCCACTGGACCACACACTTAGACATGGTTATAATGGTGAATGCTATGCTATATATATATATATATATATATATATATATATATATATATATATTTCATAAAGGCTTTTTAGGAACTTTTAGAGACGACAAGAATTTAAAAAGGGTAAATCTTATTTTTAAAATGACATCTAATTCCTAATATCAACACTGGACAGTTGTTGACATATATATATATATATATATATATATAATATATATATTTATATATTTATATATATATATTTTTATATATATATAAAAAAATATATATATATAAATATATATATTTAGCACAATCTTTTAAAAACTAAGGAAGTCTGTATAAAATATGGACTTTAGTAACAATAATGTATCAGTTTCGGTTCACTAATAACAACGAATATATCATACTAAATATAAGATGCCACTAGTAAGGGAAACTAGATTCAGGGGCATGTGAGAAATCTCTGTATGTACTATTTTCATAATTTTTTTGCAAATCTAAAACTGTTCTACAAAATTGAGTTGATTTAAAAAAAATAGCTGTAGAAGATGGCAAGAACAGAAGCAGAGCAAGAGCTGCTTTGGCTAGAGTAAGTGATGGCTGAGATTGCCGGAATGATGATTATGAGTCTAAAAACGGATCGTAAGTATACTATGGCGAGGTAATATGAAGGTATTATGGTGAGCGGGGAAGGTACTGAAGATTGGGAGATTGGTCACAGTGTCCAGGGAGCAGATAGATGACTGGATGACCATGATAATGACTGGGAAGGGATTTAGGTCATCATGGACCTGTACTCACAACGATCCCACTTTACACATGTGCAGGGAAAAGCCATATAAACACACATCTAATCAGCTGAGCATGTTTCCGATTCCAAATAAGGAAGGTTACTAAGCCCACATTCTTGGACGTTTTCTCAAAGCCAAACAACAAGCAGACAAGTAGGAGTGCATAGAATGGCATAGAGCAGGGCATGAGGCATTGGCCCCAGAGCCCAGGTGGTCAGATATGTAAACATGTCAGGACTGAACTGTCCAGTGTTGATATTAGGAATTAGATGTCATTTTAAAAATAAGATTTACCCTTTTTAAATTCTTGTCGTCTCTAAAAGTTCCTAAAAAGCCTTTATGAATCAGATCCAAGTTCAACACATTTTTAGCACCCATGAAGGTCTGTACTGGAGCATTTACCCACGCTGTTTTAATTCTCGTAACTACTAGTGGTTTTACCGTGGAGTATTATATGAAAAGACTCGCATCAAATCATTTGAGTATTAAATGATAAAGGAAAGAATCAAACTAAGATCTTCTCACCATAACTGAAAGAATGAAGGGTGAGTGGCTAGGCTCCTTCTATAACACTGTCAAATCAAAGGAAATCGAATCCTATGCGGTGGTGAGATGTTTGCCTAGAGGCGTGATCCAGCCAGACGTCCTGGCTACAGAAAGAGGTGCTAGAGGGGGCATCGAAGAGCAGAAGTGGGCACAGAACAGCCCTTTTTGCAGACCGTGTGCCCTGCTCTACCCCCAGCAGCACCAGGTGCTCTCACGTCAGCAGCATTCACATCATGTTGAACAAGTGAGCGTGCAGCAATTCTGACCAGTCTACATGGGAAGAGGGTGAAGAAGCTGTGGGGGGTGCCATAATCCATGTCGCCGTGTAGGCAGAATGACGGGGAAATGATGGGGGCCTAGTGTGACGGGGCCGGAATGAAGGGAACAGACACTCAGCAGCAGGAGGAAAGTGAGCATTGGGGTGGGCCGCCAGAAGGACCCAGGGCCTTGGGCTGAGGCAGATCAGAAATACTGCCTATGCTAGAAACAAAGAAATCTTTAAAAGCCAGTCACATGCTATGAAAATGTCAGTGTGAGATCCTTCCTGTTTTTTGAGCTTTCGTAGTCCACGCCATTTATTGGGATACTTTTAATATGGCTCCCAGAGAGGGGAAGATGTGCAGCAGGATGCAAAAAGAGTGTGGAAAGATCAGTGTGAAACGTAGCAGTCTCCAGCTTGGACTCCACTGCTCATGATGGCTATGGCACACAGGAGGTGTTCAGGAAGTGCTTTTTGAATAGTTGCAACATGGAATAAATGCCATTAACACTCGTGTGTGTGTGCGTGTGTGTGTGTGTGTGTGTGTGTGTGTGTGTATCTTTGTGCAACTTTGGTTACTATGTGAAAATTTTTTCTAATGCATCTATTTACCATGTATCTTCCGCCTTTGCGGTCAAGAATCATGTAATTAATGCCATCTTTGCAAGTGTTAATAGCTTCTGTGAGGCTTTTTCCATCGTGGTATGAAATCTAAACTGTACAGTTTTCTAAATTACGGACTAAGGTTACACGGTGTTATTTTGTTTAAAATGCTTACCTTAGGGGCGCCTGGGTGGCGCAGTCGGTTAAGCGTCCGACTTCAGCCAGGTCACGATCTCGCGGTCCGTGAGTTCGAGCCCCGCGTCGGGCTCTGGGCTGATGGCTCAGAGCCTGGAGCCTGTTTCCGATTCTGTGTCTCCCTCTCTCTCTGCCCCTCCCCCGTTCATGCTCTGTCTCTCTCTGTCCCAAAAATAAATAAACGTTGAAAAAAAAAAAATTAAAAAAAAAAATGCTTACCTTAGACCATCATTTTTCATGCTGGCCCATCATTCGAAGCCCTGAAGTAAAGACTGGACAACCAGCTACAGTAGCCCCCCTTATCTGCAGTTTCGCCTTCCATAGTTCCATTTCCCTGCGGTGAACCACGGTCCAGAAGCGGATGATCCTTCTGATGTATCGTCAGAAGGTCAATAATAGCCTAACACTATGTCACAGCGCCTACATTATTCACCTCACTTCATCTCATCACATGGGCATTTTATCACCTCACATCATCACAAGAAGAAGGGCGAGAACCATACAGTAAGGTATTTTGAGTGAGAGAGAGAGAGAGAGAGACCACATTCACACTTTATTACAGTGTATTGTTACAGTTGTTCTATTATTAGGTGTTGTTGGCAATCTCTTACGGTGCCTAAATGATAAATTAAACTTTATCATAAGTATGTATATATAGGAAAAAAACATAACACATAGAGGGTTTGACACTCTTTATGGTTTCAGACGTCTACTGGAGGTCTTACCAGAGACCCCATCCCCATAACGGGGATGACTATACAGTGGATGGGAGCTGGGATTAAAAGATTCAAGGACCCCTTCTGACTCTGAGCCCATATTTCTGTGACCCCCATATCTTCCAAGGTCAACATTCTCTTTGCAATATGAGGTGGGTTGTAGTACTTGGGTACCTCGTCTTCACATCACAAACCAGTATTGTTTAGCCTGAACCATTCAGTCGGTGAAATGAAAACTCAACACACTCAGTTGCACTCTTGTAGAATGTGCCTGGGAATGTGGATGCAGGTAAGTCGTGTGCTCCAGGGGCCACTGGAAAAGACTTTGGTGTTAGGAAAGTGTAAGGCTGTTCTTAGTATAATACAGTATCATTCTTTAATATTTTGGAAATCTTGGACCTCACGGCTAAAGCCATTAGTAGTCACTACTAATGACTTAACACTGAACAATTCCAATCTGATGGTATATACTCTTCATCCTCTACTAACTTCTTGTACCTTCAACCAGTCCCAAACTTAAATAACAAAAGGCAAAAAAAATTCCTGACCTAGTTTTTGAATCTTTTACATGATGCATAGATAAAAATAATTTCTTTGCACTAATTAACTGAAAAGTCTTGGAACGTAACAGCTTGGAAGCTTTCCATTTCTAAATTTGGTGCCCAGAACATTGCTAAGTGGTTCATTTGAAGGAAAGATGTGTTAGTTTTAATTAACCCACCGTTGAGCTTTTCAATGGAAATAATTCAATAAAATCTTTGTATTACTCTTTCTTCCAATAATCACAAGAGAATAATGTAATTTGAGAAAGACAAATGTAAGACTAATCCTTCACTCCCATGTCTAATTTTTCTTATATAGCTTTTAATTTCCATGTATTAGATTAACCATTCAGATAACAACACGACATGGGACTTCAAAGTTCATAGTTATTGCTTCTTCTCTTGTCCAATTTACGAAATCAGAAAGCAACATTTTCTCCTGACCACCACCTCTGTTCTTATCAATAGCATATCTCGTGGAGGGTGGAACAAAGGTTGGAGAGAAGAGACAGCTCCTCATTGGGTTTAAAGAAGAGATACATGTCTCAGAGAAGCCCCTCTCCCCTCTTCCTAAGAAAAACAAATAGATAGTCATGGTCAGAAGGGAGAGGATTTGATTTCATTTGGGGGATAGACTTTTGAACACAGCTGAATTTGTAACTGTACCTTAGACACTTGTATCTGAAGTAGTTCAATGAAGTAGGCCCCCACACACTGGGCCCCGGGGGGGACAGGATCACAGAAATGAAACGTCAAGTCAAGATCATGGGTACTCTCAGAAAGATAAAGTGCCTTTTAGAACCTGGCTCTGAGAAATGAGGACAATGCAGTTCAAGGACCTTACAGCAAATGCAAAAGAACTAAGTGTATATAAACATTTTGAAAGCAGTAGGGTGAGTGACCCTAAATATTCCTGCTGCTCCTCTGACCTTATGTTGCATCAGAAGAAAACAGCAATAGCAAAAATAATGATGATGGAGAGAAATATTTTCTTTTTTTCTTTTTTTATTAAAAAATTTTTTAACATTTATTCATTTTTGAGAGAGCACAAACAGGGTAGGGGCAGAGAGAGGGAGACACAAAATCCAAAGCAGGCTCCAGGCTTTGAGCTGTCAGCACAGAGCCCGATGCGGGGCTCAAACCCACAAACTGCAAGATCATCACCTGAGCCGAAGTGGGACACTTAACTGACTGAGCCACCCAGGCACCCCAGATGCCTTTTCAATCCAGAAAGCAGATGAACTTGTATGATCCCAGTAGTAATCTCACTTGTAATTTTCTTTCTTGATTAGTGACCAGGGCATTTCTGATAAGTTGCAAACTCAGGAAAATACATTTGTTCTTTTAAAGGGGGGTAATTAGGGCACCTGGGTGGTTCAGTCAGTTAACCATCCAACTTTGGCTGAGATTCTCATGGTTGGTGAGTTCGAGCCCCATGTTGGGCTCTGTGCTGACAGCTGGGAGCCTGAAGCCTGCTTCAGATTCTGTGTCTCCCTCTCTTTCTGCCCCTCCCCCACTCATTCATTTTTTCTCTCTCTCTCTCTCTCTCTCTTTCTCAAAAATAAATATTTTGAAAAATATTTTGAAAAGGGGCGGTGGTAATTAAAATGCTTCAGCTGCTTACTTTGGAGATTTAAACTTGGTCAAACCCGTGTTTGTTTAGTAAATTCTTGTTTTAAACAAAGCCATTATG
The DNA here is from genome assembly GCF_007474595.2 of Lynx canadensis. Taxonomy (NCBI): domain Eukaryota; kingdom Metazoa; phylum Chordata; class Mammalia; order Carnivora; family Felidae; genus Lynx; species Lynx canadensis. The sequence goes on from NC_044306.2 coordinate 163,791,963, forward strand.
TGTGTGTTAGTGTGTGTGTGTGTGTGTGTGTGTGTGCGCGCGCGCGTGCGTGCGCGCACGTGCATGGTGCTGTGGGAGGAGGAAGAAGGAAGCCAATGAGCTGTGTATAAACAAGTCACTTTTATGTGAATTTGAGGCCTGGGCCTCCTTTTTATTCTCTCTCCTTTTGGGATCTCATTCAAGCTCGGAACCTCAACAATATTATACGTGGAGATAGTTAATTTGGAAAAGTAAGGTTCACAACGACCGTGACAGTAAAATTGTGGATAGTCTGTTCTGGGTAAAAGGGATTAGGCTTCATTTCAGAGCCCGATTCCATCATCTGGGAAGTCAGCCTGGGGAAGGGGCAAGTTCCCCACCAGTGATTAAAGGAGAGGGAGAAGATACAAGACTATACAACTTCTGACTTTCTTACTCTGTCTCATGGTCATGCTGGTTCCCCCAACCTGTTTTCATCATTCTTAACACAGCTGTCATTTTAACATATCACTTGTAGAAGAAGAAGCAGACAGGAAGAGGGCCACTTTTTAGAGTGTGGCCAAGGAAAATGACCTCGGCCATGCTATTTTCCAGCCCAGCTGTGTTCTTCTTAACTGTGTCACCTGCAAGCAGAAATACTATAACCTGTGGCTTGAACCTACAGGGAAGTCCTTTTCAGCCCCCCTGAAAGGAATCATTTTATGTTAAAGCCACCTGGAAACAAACTTGATGTCCTTAAGAGCTTGTAAGGTGCCGGAGTAAAAAGTATTCAAGGTGAATGGCCGTCTTTCAGAACGTCTGGAAAGGAGATCCCTGCTTTGGGTCAGAGCTTATGCTCGGGACCCTACGAGGTCACTAAGAACCGTGAGTTTCCGTCACTGCTGAGTCTGCACTTCGAGTCCTGACCTTCCTACTGGAATCAGCAAGCTGTAGAATTGTCCATGACTTCGGAGGCTATTTTCTCCAACCCTGTTCAGAGAGGCTAAGGGAGTACCATGGCCCCACTTGAGCTCCAGTCCCACTCCTTTGAATGCTGCCCCCTTATGTCCCAGGGGGAGAATTCATCCCCCCTTTCAAACCAGTTCCACCGCTACTTTCCATCAGTGGAACCACCGTCCTCCCATCTCAGAGGTACAGACACTCGCTCTGCCATAGCTCGTCACCAAAGCGATAGTTCTTTTCCAGTGTCATCCCAGGCCTCCTTCCCTCCTTCCTGCCAGCCCCTCTGCGGCATCTCCTGTCAGCAGCTGCCTTGGGAACATCCCTAATTCCAGTCTCACCCCCTCTATGCCATACCGCAGACTATCCCCAAGTACTACCATCCACACACAATCCCGAGGTTGGAAGAAACCAGAGAATCCATCTTGTTCTGCCACCTATCTCATGCGTGACCCGTCCTGGAGCATTCCCCCTTTCCTCAGCCTTCCCTCTGTCCGAAGTCATCAGTGGCTTCTCTTGCCTGTAGGATATAAAGTTCTTAAGCCTTAGCTTGTGTTCATGCCTCTCCCTTCCCATCTCCTGCCAAGTCTGCCCGCAATTCACCCTTCCAGCTGGTCTCCCAGCATCAACCAGTGAGGCTGGTGTTCCCACTCCTCCAAGAACACCATTACACACTTCTGCCTCCGAGTTACAAACGAGAGCTGGTCAACCATATTAGCTTTAAAAAACAAAAACAAAATCAGTTTTCCTCTAGCAAAGAGTCCAGAGATCGAGCTGATTTCCTCAGTCTTTGTCCTCAGGACTCTGTCTGTATCTTGGTTCTGCTTTCCTCCATGTTGGTTTCACTCCCAGGTCACCCCGTCCATGCAGTAGCAAGAAGACTGACAGTAGCTCCAGGATTATATCCTCTGAGCGAATCACCAGGGGGAAAGGAGAGCTTCTCTTTACCCATGGTTCCTGCCAAAGTCTCCAGATCAAGTCTCATTGGACTGATCTGGATCGTGTACCCATTCTGAACCCTCATGGTGACCAGATGGATAAGGTGCTTTGGTTTAATCAGTTCAAGTTCAGCCCCACCTGAATCATAAGAGCTGAAGGTAAAGTTCAAGAAAATTAGGGTGCTGTTATCAAAAGAAGGGGGAATGGAGACTGCAGTCATTCCTTCTACCCAACGGGTCCAGCCCAGTCTCCTCAGCTTCTCCTCCACAGTCCAGCCCAGGTCCCACTTCTATCAGGCCACTTTGTAACCACCCTATGCGCTATGACTCCTACAGTCTTACCATACCTGCTTTCTGGAGCATTCCGAGTCTCCATGGGTGCTAAGGTGCCTGAAGGCTGAGGCCACATCTTATGCGTCTTTCCATTGTAGTTTTCCTCATTGCACCTAGGACTGTGCTTTGCATAACTGGTACATAACAGACTTTTGTTGTGGTGGCGGTGTGCATGCCTCTGTGTGTGTGCGTGCACATGTGTGTGCGTGCATGTGTGTGTGTGTGTCACAAAGTGGGCTGAGGTGCATGGGAAAAGCAGATGTGTGTCTCCATGGAAACGGATCAGCAGGCAGCCCCTGGGCCTGGTGGCCGCATGATTGATGCAGGCATTTGGCCATCTTGGTAGTCAGGGTTGAGGCCTCAGCTGAGGGGATTTGCATCATTCCATGCTGGGCAGTAAGATGATGAAGTTACAAGGTGCACCGAATGCAGGCTCTTATGTCGCCCTGACCTCAACTTCAGCAGGAAAGGACAAAACAAATCGACCAAAAGGCAAATTAGAGTTAAGAATGAGAACAGAGTGGTAAGAGGGGCATTTTGAGGGGAAATAAGGCCATAAATTAGAAGAAAAAGTCAAGACCATGGCCAAAGGTGAGACGACCTACTCGTTCTCAGTGAAAATAAAGCCCATGTGCTCTTACACTCTTTGCTCATAGCCTAATTTTACCTGATTTCCTTTGTGTGTATGATCTGAGTGTATGTGTCTGTGCATGCACGTGCACACACACACATGTGTTTCTAAAATTTAGCCATCTCTCTCTCTCTGTCTCTGTCTCCCTCTCGCTTCCTCCCCTCCTCTCATTTACTGTCAGTGTTCTCTGATCCGGTGACCCTTTTCTTAGTAACTAGTTCCATGTGTTTATTGGCTTCTATTTGTAAAATAACCTAATTAACTAAGGTCATGTCATCTTGTCCTTGCATTCCTTATAAATGGGAGGAATTTGTTTGGTATGGTTTAAACATTTTAGGGAAGGGAGAATTTGCTTGTGTCATATAAGAAACAAGATCTTGTGTAAAGCTGATCTAAAGAAGATGTTCAGGATACTTGGGGGTTAACTCTGGGTCCAGGGAAAGAGAAAAGCTTGCATTCTTGAAGAGTCTCTAACAAAGGGAAACCATGGGCCATTGTAACAGAGCTGGCAAAGGTTTTGGAATCCTATACCTGGGTTTCTCAGACTTTAATATGCTTAAAAATCACCTGGGGTTCTTGTTAGACAGATAGATTCCTGGGCCTTACCCCCAGGAATTCTGATTTCGTAGATCTGGGGTGGAGCCAGGAGCCTGCAATTTTTGCTTGCACCCCATGTGACTCTTCAGAGTGGTCCATGCACCACACTTTGGGAAATACTGACCCAAGGCCAACCTCCTGCTTTTAGGCATGAATAAACTTCAGCCACGAGTTGTGAAGTGACCTACTGGGTATCCCACTGCTATGATGGGCTTGCCTTCTGTGAGCCCCGGTTCCTTCCTCAGTAAAGCAGGAGTATAGCGTTATCTATTTCCAAGAGTTATTGGGAGGATTACATATGATAATACGTGTAAGGCACTTTGTATAACACCTAATACATAGTAAGTTCAGATTAATGCTTAAGTATTATGATCAGCTTGTCGTTATTATTTACGGCAAATTAGTTCCCCGCTTGAACTGCATTCATCAGTAGAGCTTGCCAAAAGGTACAAGGGCCATTTGGGATGGACTGCCAAGACGTCTCTGGGTAACACGAGGGGCCCTCCAGAGCCGCACAGAGGGATACCTTCCTCAGCTCTAGCCACGCTTGGTCCCACAGTTCTCGCGGCGGGTGACTGACGTAGGACTCGACCGTCTCCAAGGGAAGGCTGCCCACCTGGGAGTTTTCCTCTGTCCCGCGGTGGCCGTGAGGGAGGTGGTCTGTCATAGACACAGAGATTTTGGATCAGATGGTAAGCGGACAAAAGTCAGTCGTTGGGGTGGGGGTGACACCCCAATGAAGGGTCAGTAACGAGAACTTCTCAAGCACATAAAAAATGGCGCCGCATTGCAGGATTGTTAGTGCTGAAAGGAACCTCAGCAAACATCTTACCCAGCACCCTTGCCTTCTCAGTTAATAAGTGAGAAAAGTATCTGGTTTGAGACAGAACTGGGATAAGAACCCAGTTAATTCCCTTCCTGGCCAGAAATAAACAAACACGTAGTACCTGCCTTATAATATTAACAAAAGGGCCTCACAGCCCAGCCGGATTTTAATATGTAAGCCCAAGTTCATAACCTTGTAATAAAGACCAGGATCGCGTGTTTATGCATGGGCCTACTTTCTAATTGCTCTGAGCGTCATGGCTTTTCCTCCCCACCTTGGGGAGCAAAAATAGCCCTTTTTAGTCTGAAGGATCAATTTTGATGCAATGGGAGAAAATGGGCCTTTTTTCCCCTTTGTGTCTGACTTCATTTCTCACATACAAAGAACTTGTGTTTCGAGTAGTGCCTGGAGATGGCTATTGGGATCATAACAATCACGTTTACTGTTCAACTGCACAAGGCGGCCGTCTGTCAGGTTTAATGGTACCCTCTTAAAAACAGCAACAACCAGCCAGTTAATAAAAAACAGCCTTGCCGAGTCCTGCTTGAGCTGGTTAACACAGATTCATATTAACAAGTGAACATACAAGTATAACCTCGGTGTGATGTGAGCACATACCTCTAGCAGGTTTGGGGTTGCACCTCATCCCGGGGCGCCTGGCCCAGCACTTCGCGCCGCGTGTTGAAGTCTGGTCCCTGCGGACACAATCAAATGAGGACTGAGTCAAAGAAGTCAGGCGCAAGGAGAATACTTCTGCTGAGCTCGCCGCCGGGAGCCTTCTCTCTCTCTCTTCCTCTGTTTGTGGGACCTGGTGTGTGCCTGCATTGTGAGGCTGCAGAGGAGAGGGAACAAAGTCTCGTAAACGTGCTTGGTGAGCGGTGGCCATTGGAGCCGCTTGGTATGTGGGCCTCAGCCTTTGTGACAGGGTCAGCCAGGATTTGTGAGAGCCCGTAAACTGCCACGTCAGGAAGAACCCGCTGCTATTCTCAGCGGCCGAGGGCGGGTAGCAGCTGCCAGTAGTGTTGTTTTAAACCTAGACCCCATACGGCTTCTACCCTGCTGATTCTTTCCGTGTTCCTCTCAGACTGGCAGATGGTGACAGTTCCCCAGATGCTGCGGCTTTCATGTTCATCTGATGTTTATATGGCGTGCCAGCGTTATTTATGTCCGTGGAATTGCACACCCGGAGCGTGCAGACCCAGGTGGCGCACTCCCCAGGCCGGCCATCGGCGTGGGCTCTGAGCTACATGGGCGGAGATGCTGAATCTGGGCAGGGTCCCTTACGGTTTCCAGCCCTCCTGCCGTATTGTGGTTGCATCCCACTCCTCTGGAAGGATGACATTTGCACTTGAACCCCAGAACGGTTTCTGCAACTGTGGGCTATCACTGATCCTCTTGCCTTCTCCCTTATAGGACTTTAGCCCCCCCAGGCCGTGTGAGTTCCCCAGAACCTTGAAGGCCTGAGATGTGAAGAAGTGTTTCATTCTGACCTCCGAGCCGTTTTGGTTTTCTTTTAAGTAAACCTTACCCCTGATGCGGAACTCGGACGTGTAACCCTAAGATCAAGAGTCCTGTGCCCTACCAGCTGAGCCAGCCACGCACCCCTTCTCCCAGCCAGTTTTGCTAGGACTTCGGCAACTCTGTCTCCTTTGTTGCTTCCCCCTTGGCCATCCCTCCGTTTGCTCACCCTGCGGCAGCTCCCTGGAGTACTGCAGAGGCCGGAGGGCCCAGGACAGCAAGGTCCATCTGTAGACATCTGTGATTGTCCTCCTTCATGAAGAGCTGCTCTTCCTTTATTTACTTTCAGTGAGGGCAAGCTATCATACAACTTCAACTTATTGGCCACAGAACTGAGCCAGTTGGACTTCCTGTCTAGGAGGTCATTAATTGCCGTGAAAGGAAGAGCCTACCTTCTTAGCCATGAAGCTAGGAAGACATGACAGCTGCTGGCAGCCACATTTGCACGTTTCATAGACGATGCCAGTCTGCAGGGGAATGAAGCTGATCATCAGAGCGAAGAGACAAGAGGCAGAAGGGGCATGGTGGGTTCCAGGTCCTGTCCCAGGACCCAGCTGGCCACCTACTCTTCCTTTGGCTTGGTTACTTGACCCAAAAAATTCCCCTCTTTGCCTTAAGATATTTAAGTTGGATTTCTGTCACTTGCGACCAAGAGTCCGGTCTACTGTAGTGCCCTCGATCTCTGTTATGAAGTCACTCCACTCTCCTCTGGCCCCTCAGCAGCACTTCCCCTTCCAATCTACAAGGGAGAGAGTTCTAAAAGACTTCAAAGGCCTGGCATAGGTTCTATCACATTAGTAATCATTCAAAAATAGTAGCAATAGGGGTGCCGGGTGGCTCAGTCGCTTAAGTGTCCGACTTCGACCCGGCTCATGATCCCACGCTTTGTGGGCTCGAGCCTCGCGGCGGGCTCTGGGCTGACAGCTTGGAGCCTGGAGCCTGCTTCGGATTCTGTGTCTCCTTCTCTCTCTGCCCCTCCCCTGCTTGCACTCTGTCTCTCTGTCTTCCCAAAATAAATAAGCATTTAAAAAAAATTTTTAATAGTAGCAATAATAATAATAATAATAGTTGTTTCACATGGAGCCCGTGGGAACCGGTTTCTTATACGGTGGCCATATATTTTGTTTCTGGGAATGGACGTGGCGAAGCTGGCGATGAGAAGACCAGTGGATATAGGAAGAGAAAGATGCTGCCATGACCTCTTGCTTGTGTTGACACCCACCACCCTACGCCCTGCCGTCCAGTACAAGTGCAAAGGGAAAACCCTCGAACACCAGCTGCTAAGTAGGGAAGGCCTGGCCGTGTATCTGCTCACTGCTTCCTCCTCAACAGAGCTGCCTCTGTGGGAGAGAGGGGGTGGAAGGTGAGCCTTGAGGGCGGGAGGCAAGTAGCCGACAGATGGAGTGAGGAAGTCTCCAGAAGAGCATACAGCGTGGGAGAAGGTTTGACGTCAGGAGCGGGAGGGGTGGGTGAAGAAGGTGGGTTGAGATTCTCTTTTGTGGATCAAAAGGAGCGGGGAAGAAAAGCAGCGGATGAAAGAGGAGTATGTGACCATGCAGATAGGAGCGGGCTCCTCAGGGGAGGAGACAGAGCCCCTTCCGTGTCTCTTTTATGGCCCTAAAAAAAAAAATCCCTCCTCTTCCCACTTCTTAGTCAGATATGTACATCCGCAAACCCACCGGCCCCTTGAGCTAATGTTTGTGTTTAAAGGACATGATTAGATCCTGGACTTAATTTATGCGCTTCTTTGATACCGATGCAGCTGTGTAAGCCTCGGTTATTTTATTTACGTTTCTTCAGACTCTCCTTTTATGATTTTTACTAGACTGCTTGTTTCTTTTTTCTTTTTTCTTTCTTTTTTGCTGCTTTCTGAGCCTTAGATCTGTTTGCCCATATGTATTAGGTTGTCGTATATGAATCTGCCAATCCCCCCCCCCCATTTTGCCTATAAAACAGCAGTTCCGTATGCTTCAACTGAATTTTTTCAAGTTTAGGCTATAACTGTAAGTTTCCATAGGAGTCAGACCATAGCCACCTGCACTGAGTACCTCCGCTGAGGTATAGCCTTAGTGTGACAGAAAGCTGCTTAACTGTCAAGATCAAAGAATGGGGGCACCCGGGTGGCTCGGCCAGTTAAGCATCGGGCTCTTGGTTTTGGCTCAGGTCATGATTTCATGATTCATGGGTTCAAGCCCCGGGTTGGTCTCTGTGCTGACAGCATGGGACCTGGTTGAGATTCTCTCTCTCTCCATCTCTCTCTCTGCCCCTCCCCTGCTCATTGCTGTCTCTGTCTCTCTCAAAACTAAATAAACTTTTAAAAAAGATCCAAGAACAGACATGAGACCAGCTCACATTAGACGGTGGCCTACCATGCCAGACACTGCTCATGTGTTCACGCTCGAAATCCTCCCGCCAGCTGGTGGCATAGGCATAGGTCCCCAGAACATCCCCATCTACGATTAGATTAGGAGGCAGAGGCACAGAGAGGTAAGGGAGCTTGCCCACAGTTACATAGCCAATAGGCAGCAGAACTGGGATTTGAACCCGGACAGCTTGGCTGGGAGTCATCAAACGACCACACTACAGAACGTTTGACTAGTCAGTAGTCAACAGTACTCATCTGTCTGTTGTTGACCGCTACTGTTATTATTCGCTAAATCTTCCTGCCCAGGCTTTTCAGCTGTTAGATATCCTGATATTGTTGTTGGCTTGGATGAAGCTGTTTTTCTTTTATTTATTTATTAGTGCTTATTTATTTATTTTTGAGAGAGCGAGAGCGTGCGCACCCACAGTGGGGGAGGGGCAGAGAGAAAAAGGAGACACAGAATACTAGGCATACAGAACCTGACGATGGCTTGAACTCACTAACCGTGAGACCCTGACTGGGCCACCCAGGTGCCCCTGAGGTGGTTTTTCTGAATAAACTCTGATATAAATCCATTAGGAATTACCTACTTCGGGTTTTTGTTTTTAGTTGGTATTTTACTGCCTGTGTCCCGTACCACCTTTCCTGTCTTCATGTGCGTGGTTCCTGAGACTTCACAGAGCCTTTCCATGTTCCTCTCCTCATTCACCCCCACACATCCCCGTCTCCCGGATGAGGACATCCCCAGGTCACGCAGGTGACTTCTATCTGCAGACCAGCATTGGCCGTGATCCCGTGTGAGGCTCTCCCCAGAACTCACCTGGTAGGGTTGAAGACCTGTGAGCCCCCCCTCCCCCCCCACTCCACCACTTAGGACTGTGTGAGGTGATCCACCCTCTCTGAGCTTTTATTTTTTTATTTTTAGAAAGATTGGACGTATTTATTCCTGGAAGGACTGGCATCCAACACTGTCCGTGAACTTCTTTACATAGTAGACATACTAGAGGTTTCCTTCCTTCATTTCTGTGCCACTCGAGGCCGGCTGCCCTGATACTCAAGTCATGGTCATTGGCGTAAACTGACACCAGGACTATAGGGTGTGAAACAAACCAACCTAGATGCACATTCTCTCCCACTCTGTTGTTGTAAACTATTATAGTGAAATGACTGCTTTTAGAGATTTTCATTTGTCAGATGGGGACAATTGTAATAATAACTCCCTCCAAGATTTCTTGTGAAGTTTGAAGGAGATGGTGGGTCCTGGCGCTCTCCGAGCACTCAGATGAGGTAGCTGTTGTAGTTGTTCCTGTTACTTGTGCTCGTGGTACTTTTCCAACAGGCTTTTAGAGTCGACCTAACCAGCCGAGTACGTTCTGGTCCTGTGGGACCTTGTAGGGTGGTAAACACTTTTCTGTTATTCTATGGCTACTAAACAGAAACTTTTACTAGATTTCAAGATGCCAGTCATCATTTTATCATTGGTTGCCTGCTATTTGATGACTTTCCCAGGGACTAGTTAGGTCACACGAAGATTTCTGTTCTTATCTGGGGACAAAAAGTGGGGGAGAACGTAAGTAACGTTTTAGGGAATGGAAGGATTGCCATTTTTCTAATGGACCTGTTTCTAGCATGTGTCCCCCTTATCACTAACAGATTGTAAAGCTGTAGACCTTCCTGCTCCACACTAAATCATGAGGTGCGTATCAGGAAAGAAAAATACCTTTAGCAATCTGTACAGCAGCTCCCTAATGCTTGGTTCACTTAGATGGTGCCCATATGTGGTTACTGCTTACTTCAGACGATACTTTAAAATTAGCTGTTGCACTAATAATGGAAATATTTTAAAGTCTACAGTTAGTATTTGGGAGGGGGAGGAGAAGATAAACTTCATTCCAGAGGAGGATTAACCTGGCCTTGTTTGCTTCTTTGCTTTGTTTCTCTCACAAGGTTGTTAGCCTTCAAAGGCACTAAGTCTGAAGCAAGGCGTTCCTTTGGAGTAGACCCCAGGGGGGCTGCGGACTGGAAAGCAGCTACCTTTAGATTGCCCCCCAGAGAGATCCCTGGCTGTGGTGTGTTACCGGCTGGGCCCCACATGGGAAGGCCTGGGGTAGGGGGTGGGGGGGTGGGGGTAGGGAGCAGCTTTTGGCCTTTACTCAGGGAGGCTGACAGGAAGTGGAGGTGTGGCCTCCCTGCCTTCCTGCTCTTTCCTGCCCCCAGTTAAGGCTTCTTTTTACCAACCTGGCTCCCGAACCCATGTCTAGGTACTCTCTGTACAGCTACCACACTACTGCCTGTCACCCCACCGTCTCTTCCAGGAGGTTGTTCTCGAAACACTGGCCACCTGGGCGCAGAGAGCCTTCTTTTCTGAACAGCGTCGGAATGCGTTTTTAAAAAACCCAACTCCCCCTTCTCGTCCCTCATCATTATCGCCGACCTTCAGGGTGTTCTGTTTTGCTGTAGGAACAAATGACCCCAGAGTTCAGAGAGGTAATTCAGTTAGGAACTCACTTCCTGCCCCTGTCACATGTTCAGTGTGGCTTGGTGGCGTCACTCTTCCACACGTCTCGTCTCGTCAAAGACCCAGGCTGACGGAGGCTCAGACGTCTTGAAGCTACACCGCTGGAAGGAGGAGGCCTCTGTGGACATGATGGGGAGGAAGGACCAGAGCTGAGCTGGAAGGCCACGCAAGCTCTAGGAGTCTCCCTTTGCTCAGCATATTGGCAAAAAACAGTCATGTGGCCTCTCCTAAAGTCAAGAGGGCCCCTCCCCCTCCTAGCTAAATTACCCAATCTTGATGGTAGAAAACAGGGGCTTGGAGTTAAAAAAAAAAAAAAAAAAAAAAAAAAAAAGCATTGCTAGAATTCAGCAGAGTACCTGGCTGTCTGGAGGGTCAGGGAGAGAAGGCAGAAAGGAAGGGAATAAAGCCACCTCTTAGAATGAGTTAGTCATAAACTAGACTCATCTCTTCCGGGTTGATCTTTACCCGCATAGTGGGCGCCAATCTCAGGATAAACGTTTAGGGATATACATATACCCAATGCAACCACACAACTTTTTCTCTAACTTTTGATTTGCACTGCGCCCCCATTCCCCTAGTGGCGGAAACTTACTGTCCGGCCATGCCATGTCTAAGTTCTGGGGGCCGAGAATCTAAGGAGCTGGTACCTGTTCTACAGGTCTTCTCTGTCCCTGAAGGCATCCCCCAGCAACATCCTTCAGCCCGCCCCCCCCCACCCCCCACCCCCCCTCCCCCGCTGCTGCATCCCCACCCACTGTCAGTCCACAAGGTTCTGGCAGGTGGCTGTTGGGAAGCTTTCTGTGCCCTTGAGCAAGGGCCCAAAGACCTCTACGAGTCTGTTGGAAGCGTCATCTATAGCCATGCCACTCTGGGCCGCGTGCAGTGCTGGGCCGGGGAAAACTCTTGTGACCTCGCCTGGCACATGACGTAGCCATTTCTGCTCTGGGTCCTCTGCTTTCTTGGGCTCCACTCAGGAGGTGACGTTCTGTAAACCCACAAACGTGTCCAAGGTTCTCTCACTCTTTCCCAGGGACCTTTCTGCAGCCTTGGGAGCTGGAAGCCTACCTCTGCCATTTTCCGTCCCCTGAGTATCTTCAGGCCTAACTTCCAAAGCTCAACCCAGCTGACTAAGAGGAGACGGAGTGTAGGGTCAAAAGAAATGTGATTTTGTGCACGTGTATGACCCACTAATATTTAAAATATTCTCTTGCCATGCTAATGGCACTCTCAGGGGTAACTCACTTCTTTTGTCCCCGTATGTAATCTATCTAGGGCCATTTTCAGTCTTGTCCCATATCCTGTCCACTGGTGTCTGCCATCCCGTTGGGTGTACAGATATATTTGTTGAGGCCCCCACTTCTGCCCAGAGCAGACTCACACTCAGCTTCACAGAGCACATTCGAGAGCCTGCTGCAATTGCCAGACTACACCTGCCCAGTGTGAGACTCTCCCCAGAAGCTGGACTTCCCACTGCCCTCCTGGATTCTGCACCAAAGTTCAAAGACATCTTGCCCAACCTGACATTTTGGTGGCACAGACCTGGCATATTTAGGCCCTACACCAAAGGATGAAAGAGTTGTACTTTCATTGTTTCCATGGACTATTTAGGTCTGGCTCTTATGGTTTGCCCACGTACCCCTGCATCTTCCAAGAAGCAGGAAATGTCGAGAAGTCAGGGTGGTCGCAACAGACTGCAGTTCCAACAGCGGAGCTGGGGGAGCCGGGAAAATATATTTCTCTGTGCCTCTCGGTAATCATTTAAGAAAAACTCCATCTGCCTGGAACCCCGAGGGAAGACAGCCCATCACGAAAAGAGTCCGAGAACACCTGTTGGTTAAGTCAAAAATGAAAGTAATGGGTCTCAGACATCAAAAGGGAAAGTGACTGATTTTGGAAACAGCTGGAGATGAGGACAGTGTACCCAGAAAGAGCGGTCCTGGGCAGTTCCAGGGCTCCTTGGCTCTGAAACCTGAGCCAGAGTTTCATAATGTACATATTGGAAAAGATCCCACCCCAGTGTTAAAACATAAACGTATAAATGTGAGTGTTGAATATAAATGTGTGTGCGCAGAGTGAACTAGTGTTCTGAGGGTCTTTTCATGTCCTATAAGAACTTAGGATGAGAAGGTGGGGCCCCAAAGAGGTCATGTGGCTTTGCCTCGGGTCCCATAGGCAGCTGTTGGCTCAGCAACATCTAGCAAAGTCAGCCTCCTGGCTGCTTGTCCTGTGTTTCTCCTCCAGAAGCCTTTGTGCTCGGAATTTTAACTCAGCGTAATGATGCAAGAGACTCTTTTTAAGCCGGATCTTAAATTACCTGTTTTTTATTTTTATTTTTTTTTTTTAATTTTTTTTTTTCAACGTTTATTTATTTTTGGGACAGAGAGAGACAGAGCATGAACGGGGGAGGGGCAGAGAGAGAGGGAGACACAGAATCGGAAACAGGCTCCAGGCTCCGAGCCATCAGCCCAGAGCCCGACGCGGGGCTCGAACTCACGGACCGCAAGATCGTGACCTGGCTGAAGTCGAACGCTTAACCGACTGCGCCACCCAGGCGCCCCAAATTACCTGTTTTTTAATAAATTGGTATTAAAAGTGCCTTGTAGAGGGAAGAAAATAGAAGGCAGGATGTGGGAGAAAGAGAGTGTACATTACAGCTCTGGAAATAGACACAGAGGAAGAGTCAACCTGCCCCTTGTTTGAAATCTAGCCTGTCCACCCCCATGAAGGTTACACACTGGCAGGAAAAAAGAATGGGGCCGCCATTTTCTCCTATTGGTTGCTTGCACTGGTGGGGTCCTGATTCCTCCACGCAAGCAGGAGTTGGAAAGGCTGATGCTCTTTCTGGGCGAGAACCATTGATTGCAATGAAGAGACCTGGCACGTGACCCCCAGCAGTGGGGCATTAGTGCTGACTCCCCTTTGTGTGCCTCTGTCCAGTTTAAGCTGCAGTTTCACTGGCCCGTTGGCATCAGCGGGGTCACGTCAAGGTCACTGTAGTTATCTCTCTGCAGAAGAGGAAACCGATGCAGAGTCAAAGAACCTGTGCAGAGGTCCACAGTAAGTCCGAGTCCTCTGACTGAAAGCCCCCCCTTCCTCCGTGGCACTGCGGTGGCCTCTGTTGTGGCTTCTATGTTTTAGAGAGGATGGGCCACGTGAGAGTCCTAGGGAGGCAGGAGCCCGAGGCATGAGGGGAAGAGAGCGCATGTCCGGAGCACCTGCTGTATTCGGGGCACTGACTTCCTCTGATCTCTCCGTTGTGTGTATGGCATTGCACAGCCTCTGATGTGGCTTCCCTGATGGACCTGGCTGGTACCAGACTTTTAAGTCCCTGTCTTCTCCTTTCCCTGATTACGCAGCAAGTCACATATATATGCTTGTTCTTCCCGCGATTTTCTTCTGTGATTTGTTTGGAGCCTTCACCTATTTTTCGACATGCTCGTTTGCCTTTTTCCCATCCATTTTCTTATTGCTTTCTTCATTTGTCCATGTAATCCTTTCCTGGTTTTATATGTTACAAATATCCTCCACTAGCTTCAGGCTTGTCTCTTCACCTTGCTTATAGGAGCTTTCAGTTTTTCTAAAGATGTGAAAATTGTGGTTTTTCATATTTAGGCCTTTTAATACCCTGGGATTTGTTTTTTTTCCATACAATTTATGCTAGGGATCAAAGTTTATATTGATTACATCCAAACACCACCGTGAGTAGTTCATTCCTTCTCCACTAGATTTCAGCATCATCTTTTTGGGTAGCATGTGGCACTGTTTTCGGTACCCACGTGGCACTGTTAGTGACACTCTGTTTTATTTCATTCTTCTGTCCATCCCTGCACCAGGGCCACACTGTCTAAGTTACTATGCATGTATAAGGAGCCTTGTTAGTCTTCCAATTTGTCTTGGTTCTCTTAACCCTTTGCTCTCCCATAGAAGTTTTAGAATCAGATTGTTAAATTTCACATACGCAGGGCGCCTGGGTGGCTCGTCGGTTGAGCGTCCGACTTCGGCTCAGGTCATGATCTCACGGTCCGTGAGTTCAAGCCCCGCGTCAGGCTCTGTGCTGACAGCTCAGAGCCTGGAGCCTGTTTCAGATTCTGTGTCTCCCTCTCTCTCTGCCCCTCCCCTGTTCATGCCCTGTCTCTCTCTGTCTCAAAAATAAATAAATGTTAAAAAAAATTTTTTTTTTAAAATTTCACATACGCAGACGCCCTCACTTTTGTGATTTTCACTGAAGGTGTGCTGAGTTAACAGATTGATTTGGAGAGAAGTGCTAGTTTTACAGTCTTAATCCCTAATGGAACTCGAGTCTGATCTGCCACAGGTACACGAAGACCAGAGCTCATTCTGAATAATACGATGGCACCCGGCTTCTGTCTGGCAGTTTCCCTGTGAATGGAGAGTCCTTTCCAAATGGCCACCCTTGACTGAACTTTGGGTGCATTACAACAGATATTTTTTTTTCCCCCACGGTGAGCCAAGGCGGGAAATGATTATTCTAGTGCAATTTGCCAAGATGTTTTTTTCTAGCTGAGTGATCAAATATATGTAACTAGGGAAAAGAGAGCATGTGAGAACAGTACAAGGGTCCATCTGATAACTGGCCTCCCGTCACGGCCTGCCTGAGAGCATTCATATACACCAGGGCACGGTGAGTAGTCCTCACAGGCTGGAAACTCTGCCAGCAAGACAGAGATGCAGAAGAGAATACTGAGAAACAAGAAAGTGTCTTCAAGCCTGCTGAGTTTCCCATGTTCCAGCCAATTGCTTTCCAAACATTATTACTCTTTCCTGTCTGATGAGTACTTCCTGTCCCTTCCAGCTCTCCTACCATAAATACCTAAGCTACAAAGAAAAACAATCTCTGAATTCTGAAGAACAGGAACGCTAATCCTCTCTTCTGGAAGTCTCTCGTACTGTTACATGGGGCTTTTTAAAGGATGACAGCCTCTTCCTTTTGATCTTAAGATTTTTCAAGAAAATGAAATAAGTAGCCTTATTACGTTAAACTACAAAAACACATATAATATTTCTAAGGGTGGGGATGAAAACTGATTGCTCATGACTTCCGTCACGGTCACTGTCACAGTAAATCATTTGTAGTTCCAGTTATCATGAGAATCGTAATACTCCCTTCTCTTTGTTCAAAAAAGAGTAATGAGTTTGAGGTTTGGACACCAAACATGTTTTTTAGAAGCAAGGGAGACAGATACTCCCAACCTTTTTGGAGTTGGAATACTAGAGCCTTTGTTAATTTGAAACATAGTGTTTCCAATTCTTCTGAAAGTACACAATGGAATATATTTATTTTTTAAAAGGAAAAATTTTTAATATTTTGCTATGAGATTGTGAGGGCATTTGGGGAATCTTTCTGAGATAAACCTGTGGTATCCATGAGTGATCATGATGGCTTTGAAAGATGCATTTTATACCAAGAAGGAGAATGGACCCAGCTGACCATCAGAACCTACTATGGCTAAAAGTGCAGATCCCCAGGTCCTACCCCAGGAGACTCAGTAGGCCATTTGTGACAATTGTCTATGCTTTTAAAGTGAGTTTCTTATTCTCTCAACTTCTTACAAGTAAAGGATTCCACTATTCCAAATTCAATTTTGCCTGAGTTCCAAATGTATATGTTGAGGGGGAAAGAGAATTTAAGGAAAGAAAATCTTTTTTTTAAATTTTTTTAATGTTTATTTTTGAGAGAGAGAGACAGACAGAGTGTGAGTGGAGGAGGGGCAGAGAGAGAGGGAGACACAGAATCTGAAGCAGGATCCAGGATCTGAGCTGTCAGCACAGAGCCCAATGTGGGGCTTGAACTCATGAACTGCAAGATCATGACCTGAGCCAAAGTCAGATGCGTAACCAACTGAGCCACCCAGGCGCCCCTAAGAAAGAAAATCTTAAGTGGGGGCTCAGGCTATACAAATAAGGAGACGATCAGATTTTTCTGAGTTAGGCTTTTAGTTCTGTAAAGAAAGATAAACTAAATGTATAATTAAATAAAATCCAGCATCCAAATTCCAAAATCCACATGCTTTTATTTTCTCCTTAAACTATTAGATCTGGAAGATGATTTAAAAGGATGAAGCATTTGTTTTTAAAATCCAGTTAGTTTAAGAATAAGAGAAGAATAGGATAAAAAATACTGGATACATAAATTCCAAACTCATTCTTCCTTCTTGAAAAGGGAAAAAAGAATATTATAATTCTCATGAGTCTTTCTATAAGTGAAAGGCTGGGGGAAAAAAAGAGAGAGAATTAAATTTAAAGCCACAAAGGAATCACTCCATTTGAAATTTGTATAGTTTTACATTTCTTGGAAAATATGCCCAGGAATATGTGATTACTGAAGCCTGTGAGAACGCCATGTTCTATTAGGAGCTCTGACTTTTGTTGATAAGGAATCCTGTCCCCTTGGTTTTGTTTATTAGTGGTGGTGTTTTTGGATTTGAGATTTTTGCCCTTGACTTTAGCAGAAACACAACTCATTTTCTCATGGATTAATACTAAGATGAAGAAAGAAACATTCATGAAAAGCTCTGCGTTACATCCTCATATTTATTTCCATGACAAGGATCCAGGATAATTTTGCTTAAGTTCCAAATGTATGTGGGGCGGGGGGAGGATTTAAGGAAAGAAAATCTTTTAAAAAAAATTGTTTTAACATTTATTTATTTTCAAGAGACAGAGACAGAGTGCGAGTGGGGGAGGGGCAGAGAGCGAGGGAGACACAGAATCCGAAGCAGGCTCCGGGCCCTGAGCTGTAGCACAGAGCCCGACACGGGGCTCGAACCCACCAACAGTGAGATCATGACCTGAGCTGAATGAAGTCGGACGCTTAACCAACTGAGCCACGCAGATGCCCCATAAAGAAAATCTTAAATG
Organism: Lynx canadensis; assembly: GCF_007474595.2. NCBI lineage: Eukaryota > Metazoa > Chordata > Mammalia > Carnivora > Felidae > Lynx > Lynx canadensis. The sequence goes on from NC_044306.2 coordinate 163,809,486, forward strand.
GGGGCTCAGGCTATAGAAATAAGGTGGCAACCAGATTTTTCTGGGCTAGACTGTTAGTTCTGTAAAGACAGGTAAGTCAAATGTATAATTAAATAAAATTCATAACACTGTAATATATGAATACAGTCTCATTGAACAAAAGTTAAACAATACAGATAAAAGTAGAAGTTCCTCTTGATGACCTTTTATCTAATTCCATTCGTCTTTCCATGAGCGGCCCTTGTCATCAGTTTGGATACAATCTTCCACACCCATTTCTAAGTATTCACATATAAATATATGTGCAAACATATACCAAGAAGTATATAGGCTTTTTAAGCATATATGATATTATAGCTTACATATTGTTCTGCAACTTTCTTTTTCCACTTAATATGTCTTAGAGTTCTTTCCAGGTCACCACATATAGATCTGCCTCACTATATGCATTTTTTACACCTTTTTTAAAAAATACTTTTTTATTCTTGAGAGAGAAAAACAGAGCATGAGGTGGGAGGGGGCAGAGTGACAGAGAGACACAGAATCCGAAGCAGGCTCCAGCCTCTGAGCTGTCAGCACAGAGCCCGACACGGGGCTTGAACTCATGAGCCGTGAGATCATGACCTGAGCCGAAGTCAGACGCTTAACCGCCTGAGCCACCCTGGCACACCAGCCTCACTATATTTTTAATGGCTGCGTAATATTCCGTGCTATTAATGTAATCATATTTCACACATTAAATAATCGTCTCAAAGGTCGGATCACCTTTGGGTCGCGCAAGACAGTGATTAACCGTGGGAAGGGACGTGGGCAGGAGGACAGTTGACCTGGAAGTTACCTCACCTCACATCCCCGGAGGGATGTGTCTGATCAAGCTGACAGAACCCAGCTAACCAACTAAACTGTGTCTTGAAGGAGCTGAAATAGCCCTTTGATAATGATTAAGACACAGGAGAAGTAAGGCCGACAAATTGTCACTGAGAGCAAAGTTCAGATGAGAAATGTGTCATTAGAACAACAGATACGGGCAATTAGACTTTCTTTTACAGAAGAGTCATAGCACCTATTTCTTTGTGTTGCACGGTTCTCTGAAAGGGACTCTGAAAGACAGGAAAAATACAGGTCGGTGTTATTCTTTTTGCTTTATGGTCTCTTCCTTCAGAGTTTAAACCTATTTGTCAAGGCTCTACTCTTAAATTCTAGATATATGTGGCACGAGATGAAGCTGAACATTTTCAAGACACGGTTTTTATAAAACAGTATCATTTTCAATGTCCTTCCCCCACCCCGCTATCCTCCTGGGTGTTGAATTCTATAACATTGTTGCAGCCTAGAGATCTTTTAAAAATGAGATAAATAGTAATATATCATTGGTGTGAATAAAGAAATAAAAAGAATTCTCAGTCTTGGTCTCAACTGACAAACGAAGTACTAAGAGGTCTTATGCTTAATTAATGCAGACACAACCAGGGAGACAGAATGTGTTTAAAATGGCAAGTGGAACCGCTCAATCACGTGCTTTCGGAATATTTTTAGTGCGCATCGTCCTTATCCGTTTCTAAGGTTTATCTGCTGAATAATTGTCGGCACCACTGACATTTTGACATCCTGGAGCTTTTACGTTTAAGCTCTCCTTTCGTCGTATTGTTTGGTAAATAAAATGTTCTGAATAGGCTAAAAATAAAGGTGCGCCATGGACCTGAATTCACCCCTCCCTGTGGTTCTATTTTAGGCACCCGAAGGGTTGGGAAGATCAGGGGAGATGAGGTGGACCGCCAGAGCCATTGCACTGTGAGCTCAGGGACTTCTTCACCCCAGCCCTGTTACACCAGGTTTGGGCTGGTGAATAAACCCAACGCCTGCGTTCAACAGGGCTTTTTTTTTTTAAACAAAACTGTGAGTGACTAACTTGGTTTCTGTCGTATCAGATGTTTAGAATTCAGCACACCGTCAGGCATACGCTAGATCACTGCCAGGGAAGCCGGGGCGGCAGGCCGCCTTCTCGTGTTAGGAGCAGCATCTTTAATCACTGAGCTACTCTTCGTTTGCTTTTCATTATTCTTTACTATTTTAGAAGATTTTCTTTAGCAGCAGCAGGGTAATCTCAAATTCAAATAATGCCAAATTCCCTTCTGCTTCACGCTTTTATTTTTCGGCTTTCCCCTTCCTTGGTAGATTTACGTGAGCCGTATCCTCGGCTACGTGTAAGCTGTGTTATATAGGCACATCTTATTCTGATGAGGAATGCTCTCGTATGAAAATGCTCGGGAGAGCTAAAATATCTCCAAGGCCAAACCACTGGCTCACTTATTTTGAGTAGTATTCAGGAGAGTGAGATGCTTCATCCCTGGACTGCAGCCCTCTCCCTTCTGTACCACTCCCCTCCCTTCTCTACCACTCACCCTGACGCTCACTGAGTACCGCTTGAAGGCAGTAATAGCGATAGCTGCCTTTCGTCGAACATCAGGCACTCTCTCAAAACCTTCCATGTATTCGCTCATTTATTCCCCTCAACAACCCTCTGAAGGAGGCCCTGTGATCACTCGTGTTTGATTGATGAAGCCCCTAGAAGTTGGTGAATTGTCCAGGCCCACACTTGCTAGTGCTTGATGGAACCAGGAATCACACTGGTCTCCCTCTTTCCGGAGCCCATGCTCCCAATGGCCACATGAGCCCTCCCCTCCTAATGCGGCACGCCCAGCCAAGATGCTCGTATCTCTCCACATCAGCTCCCAGCAAATCTCAGATAACATTAGCTCTAGATTCAGAGCTCCCAGCTTCCTTCAAAGTAGAATACACTTTCTCACTTCTCCGTCAGGCCTCACGTCCCGCCTCCCGCTTAGGGAGTTAGTTCAGAAGCCAGTCTTTTTGCCAATCTTCTGCAGTGTCTGCTCTCCACTTTCCTTTTTCTCTGGCTACCAACTTTCTACTATCTAGAATCAATATTTTATTTATATATATTTATTTATTTGTTATTTATTTATTGAGCCAATATTTTAACCCTTCACCTCCACCTCCTGTGCACTCTAGTCCTTACACACAGAGACACTAGAAAATATTTCCTGTCACATCCTATTTTCATCAAACTCTCCCCCCTGCCGAATTACCAGCAGTGGCTTCTCTTTAATCTACAGTGTTAACATGGCCTCCTACCATTCACCGTCCAGTGGGTAACTTGTTCCCATGACCTAACTTTCTGAATTGCCCTCACCCCTACTAGAGCAGGTCTTCTGTTTAAGCCAGGCAGCACATCTCATATGGAGCCATTTATTCTGCAAGCATTTGGCATGTGCCTCCTGTGTGCCAGATAAACCAATGTGAGTGCCTGACTTCTAGAAGCTCCATGTCCAATGATGGAAACAGTTGGGTTCAACACAATGGGATGATGTTCTGATGTGCTGTTTCTGGGAGCTTTGATCTACCGTAGAATAGCATGTAAGCGAGTGGGAAAGAAGCCCTGAGAAGTGAAACATTTCGTTTTCCAGCCTCTCCTATACAGAAAACCCACCAAAAGAAGCCGGGAGAGATGTCAGAAAAGCAACCCACCCTATCTGCCATACACTGCTTTGTTGGACTCATAGCATTTATTACATCCAAACATTTGTTGTGGGTCTATTTGTTTATAGTCTATCTCCTTAATTGGAACGTAAAAAGACTTAACCAGAATGTAAGCATACTCGATGAAGCAGGAGTGTTGTGCTTATTCATAAATGCATCTCCTGGAAACTGCACCTAGTTCATAGTAAGTTCTCTGTAAATATGTGTTTAATTTGATCAGCTGGAAGTAGCTTTCTGGGACTCTGCTAAGAAGGGGGGTGAGGCTACCTCTCACTTCTGCAGGGAAAAAGAAAAGAAAAAAAAGCCAGGATTTAGAAGTGCCATTCATGGGCTTGGAGAGAGGGTCTCAGCACCCAGGTTATAAAACTGCAGTCTGGGGCCTGGGGGGAATCAAGGGAGACTGCATGGGAAAGGTGACGTTCGAGCCAGCACATCAAAGAGAAACCTAGTTAACCAGGCACAGGATCCTCCTGAAGGATGTTTCTAACAGAGGGAAGAGCATGCCTGAAGCTCTATAGAACGTGCTCATCCCCCCGCCCCTTCCCATAGAGCGACATGTCTCTTTCCACCATTTGAAACCCCCTTTCCTCCCCAATTTTCCATCAGTTTGTTTTCTCCTCCTTAGTCTTTGGTCCTACAACAAGAAGCCTCTTGCCTGTGGCCTCAGGACAGACTGCCGCCCGCCCTCAGAGATCATAAGGCTTAGGGACACTAAGGTGGCCTTCTGAAATTTAAACATGAAACAGAGCTTCATGTTTCTTCTTTCAGCTACATGCCTCCTTCTAACTGCAGTTAGAATCTCCACATTGTAAGAGCCCTTCCAGATTATCTTTAGTCTCCTATTTGATGCGCTAAACCTTCTATAGCTGGATTTTTAAATTGCCCAAAGTCAGAGACTATACCATTAACTTCCACAATAGGATTTGTTTCTCTCCCTAAATCCCATGGGCCTGGACTGTGGCCTAGCAGTCTCTACCCTGACACATCCACCCGGGAGAGCCATTTATTTCCAAATTTCCAAATGGGAGAGATCTCCTTCTGAAGCTCAGAGTTCAGCCCTGTGTTGCTGAGATAGTCAGAAGGAGCCTGAGCGAATCTGAGGTCCGTTACTCCTTGTCGAGTGCTGTTGTTCCTCAGTGGCCTCTCGGTTTCCTTAAAGGCCTCTTTGCCTCCACTGCTTCTGTTCATTCTCTGTGAGGTGACCGGTCAACACTGAGTGACTATTGCCTGCCAGGCACTGTACATGGCTGATGAGTATGACCAAGTGTCGCAGATGAGCAGGGAAGACCAGAGAGAGCCCCTTGCCCTCGGTCATCCTGAGTTGGGCTGCCAGCCACCCCCGGGAATGTGTGTCGCCTGCTTGGGTTTGCATTCCTGAGCCAGCTGGGTGGGAGACTATGGTTATCAGGAAGGCAGAGCTGCCTCTCTGGGCTCTCAAGGATGCCTTTGATGTCATCAGCCAGTGGCCGTGTGCCGCCATAATTGCGCATGCCGGGAAGAGGCCTATGGCATATTCATGCCAATTGTGTGCAAATCTGAGCAAGACTAGAATTATGCGGATGATACTTCTTTGTATGGCCGTTATCTCTCATTTGCTTTCCCTTCTCTGCTGCCCGCCCAAATATGCAAAACAAAAGTAATACTTACTTCTCAGTGTTGCCAAGATGATTATTGTGATAACATGCAAATATCAAATCTACAGTAATGATCTGTGTTTGATTTCATTTCCCTTCTAATCGGCTAGGTAGCTTTTTTTATTCATTTTCCTTTTTCACTCAAAATTTGGTGGCTTGGTATTTGAATCAGTTAGGTTGAGCTAAAAATATCTCAAATATCTCAAAATATATCTCAAATATATAACCCCAAATATCTCCGTGGCTCAAAATAACAATGGTTAGTTTCTTCTTTGGGCTTTATGTCCACATCAGGTTCATGGGGGCTCTGCCAGACAGCCAAAGACCTCCTCTTGACACAGTCTTCCTTGATCACCAAAGAAGGGGCAGTGGTAAATTACATACTGGCTTTATAGGGTTTTTTTTGTTTGTTTGTTTTTATGTTTATTTGAGAGAGAGAGGTGGGGGGAGGGAAGAAAGAGAGGAAGACAAAGTATCCAAAGCAAGCTCTGCACTAACGGTGCAGAGCCTGATGTGGGGCTCAAACCCACGCACCATAAGATCATGACCTGAGCCGAAGTCGGATGCTTAACCGACTGAGCCATCCAGGTGCCCCCATGCTGGCTTTTAAAGGCTTCTGCTCAGAAGCAGCACGTTTTCTGCCACTCATATTCTAGGGCCCAAAGTGAATCCTATGGCCCCATCTCACCTAGGAAAGCATGTAATCCTACCACACGCCAGACAGAGGAGAACTGGTTGGTATATTGTTGAACACCAGAGACTACCCCCAAAAAATCTAAGGTGAGTTGACTTTAAATTACAATGACCTTGACGTAGATTGAGAGTGAGGACTTCAGAGCAAATGAATAAGTAAGCAAATGAATCAGTAAGATTGTAATGGCGACTGGAAGGCCTTCTTGAGAGAACAAATTACTTGAAGGATATTAAGTGTTCATTATTAGCACAGGCACTGAGTTGCAATCCAGTCTTAAATATTCATCACAACAGGCAGCGAGCAAGCTGCTTGTTAGTAGATTACCAATCAGCCCTAGTGTCAATATGCACTTGGAAGTAATAAAAGCACATTTCTTTCTAAATAAACTGGAATCTAAGCTTGTCGTAATTTAAAATGACCTTTCTCCTGGCTACTTGCTTAACTTTGGATTATTTTACTATGTTTATACTGCATTTTTTTTTATCATAATCACTCAGTTGTTTATTGATTGCTTGCTCTGGTAAAAATGCAACATCTAGGCTCTGGATCTGGACTGCCTGGGTTCAAATTATGATTCTGCCATTGTCTGTGTGGCCTTGGGCAAGTTACTCAACTCTCTGTGCCTCTTTTCTCACCTGTGAAATGGGGATGATGATAACACATACCTCATAGGATGGTTCTGAGGATTAAATCAATTACTACATAGAGTACTTAGAATAGTACTTGGCATACACTAAGTAAGTGCTTGATAAATATTAAATATCATCATCATTTTTAGGCACAGTGGAGAAATGCAAAGGAAGTTTGATGCAGGCAGAAATTTTTATATTTTGTTTGCTATTGTATCCCATGTTTAGAACAACCACGTACCAGGCACTCAGTAAATATTTACTGAGTGAACCAGTGAATGGGCTCTACCCTCATGGAATTTAAACACCAGCCTAATCCTTGATTCCTTTCTTGGATAATAAGAGAACTCCCTTCTCTTTAAACTATCTTGACCAACCTTGAACTTTCAGTTAGAACCAGGCCCTGACCTCGCCGACTGAGGGTTTGAATTTCCCCTTCACTTGCTAACTCACTCAAACAAATTTTGGCCATGAAGCCACTCTCGGGTTTTGCTGACTTCTCTTCATACCCTCAATTGATGATGCTGGCGTTACAATATTGAACCTCTCACAGCAGAGGCTGGTGACAATGAAGTCATGCTAATGACGATCTGGATGGTTGTGATGTTATTTAATGTAGCTTTTTGCCCTACTGAGTTTCCTGTGTTCTTACTGTCAGGAAGGGATGGGGAGACACTGAAAATGTTTGGGCATGTGAACTTCAAAGCTTATGTGCTCTCTACCCCCAACCAGCCCCCCTTCCAGATGACCTCTGCTCTCCCAGACCCACACATTTCACCCAAATCCACTCATCAGCGCGCGTGCGCGCGCACACACACACACACACACACACACACCCTCCTTTCCAATCTTCATCTGTGTGTGTGCTCTCTCCTCTTCCCCCTTCCGCTGTGGACTCTGTAGAAGGCCACACAGGATCTGGCTCTGCCTGCCAGACCTTTCTCTGACTTCCTCCACCTCCCTTTTCCTCTTACTACTCCACTCCAGCCACTCAGCTTTCTGGTTCTCTGAAGCGTCCCAAGCACCTTTCTGCCTTCTGCACTTGCCACTTCTCTGCTTAGAAAGCTCTTTCCCAGGTACCTGCCCACTCACTTCAGAAAGGTTTCTGCTAAAATGCGACCTCTTCCAAGAAGCCGTTCTTGACCATGTCCAGAATAGCTCCTGGCTCCAATTTCCTTCTGAGCACTTATCTCTAATGACACATTATGCTTTGTTACTCATATACTGTCTGTCTCCCCCATTGAAATGTAGACTCTATGAGAACAGACACTGAATCTTGAGTCCCTAGTTAGCACTCAGTAGGTGTTTATTGACTGGAAAGAAGGAGGAGAGGAAAGGGAAGAGGAAGGGAGGGGAGGAGGGAGAAAGAACAAACAAGGAAATGAATGTTATGTATTTATAAATGTTGATAAAGTGCTTTAAGAGAGACTAAAAGTAAACCTGATATCGATGGGGAGATCAGAAAAGGCTTCTTTGAGGAGATGCTATTTACTTACTTATTTTTAATGTTTATCTAATTTTGAGAGAGAGAACATGCGGGAGTGGGGGAGGGGCAGGGAGCGAGGTGGGCGGAGGATCCGAATTAGGCTCTGCACTGACAACAGCAAGCCTGACGTGGGGCTCAGACTCACAAATCGTGAGATGGTGACCTGAGCCAGAGTCAGACACTTAACCGACTGAGCCACCCAGGTGGCCCAAGGAAATGCTGTTTAAAACAGAGACCTAATGTGTGGTGAAGACCAGAGCAGGTGGAGGCGAAAGAATGTGCAAGGTCCCCAAGCTTGAGGTCTGCTGGGGCACGAGAAGGGCAAGTGGGCGGGGGAGGCATGGGCCTGGTCACAGTGCTATAACACAGCGACAGCCCTAATGGGGCTCATCTGGAACAAAGCAGGTTTGCACAAAGGTGCACTTCGAGGGTCGGGGGCGGGGGGTCATGAAGGAGACGGGGAAGCAGAACCATTCTGTAAGGCACCTGCCTCCAGGGACTTCTGAAACCCCGAGGCTCTTTCCCAGCTCCTTTGTGGGTTACTCGCCAAACAAGCCACCACAGCTTCTGTTCTGTCATCTGAACGGTGAGCATGATGACACCTACTCCTGTTGTCAGCGCGGTCCCTGGCACCTGGGAGCCACCTCATCACCGTTGGCGCACTCTAGATTTCCCACACGCAGCGCTCACAGGGGAGAGGACCCTGCCACTGAGTAGCACAGGGACGTCTTATGGAAGGACGCGTGCTCCTGACCCGCGTGAGAAGAACGTCCTGGGGCCGGGTATCCGAGGGGTGCACTGGCGGTCTGCAAGAGGAATTCAGGCAGATGCAGAGGAACATTTTCGTTTTCACCGTTATGTGTTTTCTGATGCATGTTAAAATAAGTATTAGCACATCAGGTCAGCTGCCAGAGAACTAATAAAGAAGTTGGTTTGAAGTTAGCTCACAGGAAAAGGCCGTGGATACTGGAACAGGCAGCACGTAGAAGCGGCAGAAGTGAAGGTGACGAAGGGTCGGCTGACGTTCGAGAAGCACAGACTCAGCAGACCCAGTGTCTGTGAGCTGAAGGAGGCAGAGGAGCGGAGTGGCCTTGAATCACTTTCAAAGTCAGACTCTGCAGAAGAACCGATAGGACGTGGGCTGGAGGGGCCTGGCGTGGGAAGCCAGGCAGGGGCACTCCCACGGCTTGTGGAGAGAACTGAGTGGGACTTGGCAGGACCCAGAAAGGCAAGCAGACCTGACGGTGCCCAGGGGGAAGGAAAGAGCGATCTTAGGGTCTTTTTCTAAGATGCCCATTGACAGAGAGGTTGTCTAAATCAGGGCTATGGCTGAGCTTGTAAATAACAAGGAAGAATGTGCCTGAGCCCACATTTAATGGCAGAGTCAGTCTTGTCTGTCAGGTTTTCTTCCCCACTAGAAATACACACTCTGCTGCTGACCTTGTCAGAGATAGGGAAACCCTGAAGACTGCTGAAGGTTGAAAAGTAAGATTGAGTGTGTGATTTCTGCCATGAATCAGCGGCAAGGGGACGAGGTTAGGCAGGTGGGACTGTGGCACTCAGGCATGTGCATTTGGAGAAGTTCAGTTCAAGGAGCCAAGAATAAATTACACCACTGCCCAGGGGCCAGCCTTCTTCCTCGCCAGCCAAAGGGAGAGGCATTTGGGGCAGCCAAGGAACAGAAAAGGATGTGTGCTGCTTTTCCGAATGGGAATACCTTTATCGTTTTGCTAATGTGAAGCTTAAAGTACATGCTTATTTGAAAAATCAAAATGATACAGAAGTACGTAAAGTGAAAAGTTGAAGTCTCTCATAATTCTATAGATAACAACTCCTAACATCCAATAGCTGTTTATAGAGCACCTACCACATGGCAGGCACAAACATGATTTTAGGAGCTTCAAATATATCCATAATTACAACAAAGATCTTTGTCCTTATTGGGCTTATAGTCTAGAGCTGTGCTGTCCAATACAGTAGCCACTCGCCACAGGTAGCAATTAAATTAATTAAAAGGAAGTACAAATTAAAAATTAAAGTTCTCCAGCCAGACCAGCCACATGTACATAGCCAGGTATACATAGATTTGTGTGCATACATATGTGTATATATACATGTGCATATACACATACACTTGTGTTTGTATGCATGTGTGTGTATACTTGTGTGTGCAATTATGTGTGTATGTGTATAGATATACCTGTATGTGTGTATGCATGTGTGTATATATGTGTATACCTATGCATATATGTATCCATGTTTATATACATACTTGTGTGTGGATGTATGTATGTGTGTTGGGTATATGTATGCATGTATGGATATATGTATGTGTGTGTGTGCATATATATTATATATATACTCGTGGAGCACCTGGGTGGCTCAGTTGGTTAAGCATCCAACTTTACCTCAGGTCATGATCTCACGGTTTGTGAGTTCAAGCCCCACGTTGGGCTCTGTGCTGACAGTGCAGAGCCTGCCTGGGATTCTCTCTCTGCCCTTCTCCCACTTGCACTCCCCCCTCCCCTCTGTCTCTCTCTCTCAAAATAAATAAACTTTTAGAAATGTATGTATAGGTGTACCTGGGTGGCTCAGTCGGTTAAGCGTCCGACTTCGGCTCAGGTCATGATCTCACAGTCCGTGAGTTTGAGCCCCATGTCGGACTCTGTGCTGACAGCTCGGTGCCTGGAGCCTGCTTTGGATTCTGTGTCTGCCCTTCTCTCTGCCCATCCCTCACTAGTACTCTGAGAGAGACTAGTACTAGTCTCTCTCTCTCTCTCTCTCTCAAAAATAAATAAAAACATTAAAAAAAGTTTTTTAAATAAGAATATATGTATATTCTTGTGTGTATTTATATGCATGCACGTGTATATATATTTGTGTATATACATGTGTGCCTATGTGTATGTATATGGACATATCTAGTATATGATAGTATATACATTATATTGCATATATGCTGTACCTACTGTTCAGAAACCTACTCTTATCACTTACCAATCCAGTATGGGAACCTTCCTTTATCAGTAAATAGATCAATCACATTAGTTTTTATCCTCATATTGTTAGATGCTTAATTTCAATTTTCCACTACTATAAACAGTATAACTGTGACCGCCCTTGGCACTTCTATCCTTGTACATTTCTCTTAACATGACTTCTGTGAAGTGGACAGGGACGATGCGTGTAACCTGTGGAGCACCCAGTGAGAGCTCGGTGCCAGGAGGACTGTGCCAGGCTGTGCAGAAGGCCTTAGAGTGGCCATTCCAAGGAGCTGCTGCCCCCTTCCTAGAAGGGGCCCTGAAGCTTTTCACAGCCCGCAGAGCAGACTGCCATCCTTGCCCCTGCAAACGTAATGCCCAAAGCTACAGCCAACAATTCTCCATGGCGTTTTGGCTTGGTTGTTTGCTTCAGAAGACTCCCACGGTCTGGATGTAGCCTCGTGGTGCATTTACTAGCCACCTCCTGGGTACCTGACTCCGCGTGAGGCGCCAAACCTGTTGAGTTCTGAGAACCGTCTCGTTTTACGAGCTCACAAAAAAGCCTTTGTGGCAGCGCGACTGTTCATTAAACCTGGATCTGAGCTCTCCACGCGGTTTTGTTTTGTTTGTTTGTTAACAAACAAGAGGCCAGGATTGGCGTGGAAAGGACGGCAGTTGTGGGGTGGTGTGTGAAGAGCGAATGCAGTGTTATCAACCCGGACAATCTGGGTTGATTGGTTTTTGTTTCCCCAGTGGAAGCCCAAAAGAAACTCTAACCATCTGGGAGTTTTTATTCCTAAACTAACTCCCAGCTCCCTTGCCCTTTCTGAGCCGAGGAAGCGGAGACGCCCCGCTGTTAAATGTATAAATTCTGCCTTCAGATCAGGGAGCTCACCAGCTCTCCGACCCCTCCCCCTCCCCACCCTTCCGGGGAAAGAGCTCCCACTCACTCCCCCTCCATGACACGTTGTGGGTATAGAGTCACCGCTAACACAGCTGTGGGCTCAGGAATGTCCCTACCTACAAGCAAGTGAAAGTCTAGAAACCCTAAGACTTTGTGATCATTTTTGTCACCCTGTAGACATGCAATCCACCTGAGCTGTCTCCATCAGAGGCTGAATGGGATGACTGAGAGACACGGTAGGAGCCTAAATCTGGACTGGGGTCGGGACTCATACAAAGCAACTAGAAGGCTTTGTACAGCCCACTCCAGGATGGGGAAGCCTGGCCCCATCCTCTGGGTAAATATATGTATGTGTGTGTGTGGATATATATATTATATATATATATATATATATATATATATAATATATATAATATATATATATATATATATATATATACTTGTGGAGCACCTGGGTGGCTCAGTTGGTTAAGCATAGGCAGGGAGGAGGCAGGGAGAGCAGCCGCCTTCCCTCCTGCCCCTTCCAGGCTCCCTCCAACTTCAGTGTGACCCGAGCCCTGAGTTGCAGGAGGCAGACATCCTCCTGTACACTTGCCTGAGTTCTCTGCATGCGTTCTCTGGGGTCCACCCTCACGGTTCCTCCTTGCCTCAAAGAGAGATGAAGGAAACATGGTCCTTTTCCCCTTCCCCCTCCTGCCCCGGGCCCCCTGGCAGCCCTCTCTGGACTTCGCCCCGTCTCTGACTCAGGCATGGCTAACCCACACACTAATCCACACTGCCTCCGAAACAAAGTACAGAAAAGTGATAGATCAGAGGCCTCATTTAATGGGAGCTTAAATTTCAGGCGTGGTGCTGCTGGCTCGGTTCAATGGAGATTTACAACAGCAGGTGCAGGGGAAGCTTAGATTGAGGCAGAGGGATTTTGTGTGTTGGGGGAGGGGGAAAGGAGAGGGCTCATTTGATCTGTCTGCTACTGGAAGAAAAATAAACTCCACTTGTTCTTTTATTCTTTTAAGAAACAAAAGGGATAAAAGAAATTTTAGGCCAGTAAGCTTCCCTTTTATTCTTCCCTATTTCTCAAATAGATCAGAAAATGATCCGTATTATTAACCACCTAGTCTTCCCCCAAAATATAAATTAAAAAAAAAAAACAACATTAATGTTCCTCCATACTTACAGATCTCATGATAGCAAGCTCAGCAAGGCTGGAGCTCAAGAAACACAATGGAAAAGAAAAGACTTCGGTTTTTAAAAAGCTCCTCTGAATGGCTATGAGAACAAGAGGCAGACAGTAATTTGAGAGGCTTTTAAATGTGCCGTGAGTTCGACTTTTGATTCCATCCTTTTCTACACATGGACAATTAGCCATAGCACGGGTTTGTGTGATTAGCAGACAAGCCGAACCCTGAGTGATTTAGCCATTGTAACTTGGGTAAGAACGCGTTTCCCAGTGACCCATCCCAGCCAGAAATGACCTCATGTTGTTCCCACACTGTCCGTTTTTTTGGCATTTCTAAAATAAAGTACAACTTTGTCTTTTAAAAACTCCCTCATGGGCAAGGAACCTTCGGTACTATTTTTAAAACCAGCGACAAGACTGGACCTGGGCCAAGATTCTGAAAGGAGCAGAAATAGTATAGCTCGGTGTGGTGTCTCCCACCTTCCTTCTTGGCCTGTACCTCCAGGAAGCCTTCTGAGCGATCTTCTGGGTGGAGCTCTGGGCCTGGCCCCCCAACACTGAGGAAGAGGGAGGGTCACGGGTACAGGGCTGGCTTCAGGTGGTAGCACGTCAGACACATGTCTTGGGGGACAGATGGCCTCCGGCAGGTCCTGGAACAACTATCCGTGGAAGGAGCATCTGGGCTTCTATTTCCCTTTCTTTCTGAAATGTCAGATTGGACCATTGGTTCTGAAACTGCACAGTCCCCTGCTAAAATAAAATGATGGCCGTCTTTCCCCCATGCAAAGAAAAATCAATGAAGCAGATCAAATTTTTCCCATCGTAAGTTTATCGAGCTATTCAAAACCACCAGAAATGTCAGCACTTTGAGAGGGGACTTCGAGTAGAAATAGCAAGTTTATAATTCAGTAGAATGGATTCAACAGGGTGAAAACGATGAGCCTGTTGGGAAATGCTTGTATTGAGACATGCTGGTTCGTGCACTTGTCTGCGATCACTCTCAGGAGCCCATGTGCTCCTTGGGAACAGGAGGGTTTGTGAACACGAGCTCTGGTGTGAGTGGCTCTGTGGGCACTTCCCGCACTTGTGGACAGGTCTCATTCCTGGAAAAGGGGCCCAGAGTCGAAATGACAGGAGAGAGATCTGATGTTCCAATAATAGGAGATTATATAACTGATCAAAACTCAATGCCTGCCCTCCTTCTCTCTCTGCACCTCCCCCACTCGCACTTTGTCTCTCTCTCTCTCTCAAAAATAAACATTAAAAAAAAGGAGGGGGCATCTGGGTGGCTCAGTCGGTTGAGCCTACGACTTTGGCTCAGGTCATGATCTTGTGGTCCATGAGTTCGAGCCCCATGTCGGGCGGGCTCTGTGCTGACAGCTCAGAGCCTGGAGCCTGCTTCGGATTCTGTGTCTCCCTCGCTCTCTGCACCTCCCCTACTCACTCACACTTTGTCTGTCTCTCTCTCTCAAAAATAAACATTAAAAAAAAAAAAATCAATGCCTGCCTTTTTATTTTTTTTTATTTTTTTTTCAACGTTTTTTATTTATTTTTGGGACAGAGAGAGACAGAGCATGAACGGGGGAGGGGCAGAGAGAGAGGGAGACACAGAATCGGAAACAGGCTCCAGGCTCCGAGCCATCAGCTCAGAGCCCGACGCGGGGCTCGAACTCACGGACCGCGAGATCGTGACCTGGCTGAAGTCGGACGCTTAACCGACTGCGCCACCCAGGCGCCCCTATGCCTGCCTTTTTAAAGAAATAGCCTCAAACATGTTATTTCAGTTACTCTGAATGCTGAACTTCAGGATCTCTTTGTCCAAGGTGATTTGGCTTGATTTAATAGGGGAACGTATTACCCACATATGAAATCCTATTACTTAATATGATACAGTGTCACTACAGTTTTTACAAAGTCCTTGGTGCCTCCCTCTGTAACCACATAATCTGAAGATAAAGAAACTATGATAGTAGAGCTAGGGCAGTCAGAAGAGCTGCCTTGGAGAGATTTTTCGGAGGCATCTTAGAGGAAATGTTTCAGAACAGTAGTGGCTGTTTCCTCGTTTCAGTCATGAACCAGGGCTGTCCGTTTCGCCACCTCCTTGGCACTTCCCGAAGCCGCGCACACGCTCAGCACCAAGAGCTGTTTTCCCACCGGCTGCATCCTGCTTTCTGGGCGTCACTGCCAGCTTGACCTTGCACCCTGCTATTAAAAATGCAAGATCCAAAGCATATTCCTGACCGGTTTTCTTCCTTCAGGCTTTCCCCCAACGTGTTTTCACACACACACACACACACACACACACACACACACACACACACGCCTCAGATCTCGGCTAGAATTCTGGGCAGTCACATCCTCTCGTGACCGTGCAAGTCCTTCCCAGTCCACGACACATCCCAAACCCGCCTGATGATAAAAGATCACAGCTGTCATCTCTTCCTTTTGTCAACTGTTTTCCAAAACCGAGTTTGCTGGAGGCTTCAAAAGCAGTGTGACTGGTTTTCGTCTTATGTTTTTTTTTTTTTTTTTTTTTTGTTGTTGTTTTTTTGTTTTTTTTTGTTTTTTTTCAACGTTTTTATTTATTTTTGGGACAGAGAGAGACAGAGCATGAACGGGGGAGGGGCAGAGAGAGAGGGAGACACAGAATCGGAAACAGGCTCCAGGTTCCGAGCCGTCAGCCCAGAGCCTGACGCGGGGCTCGAACTCACGGACCGCGAGATCGTGACCTGGCTGAAGTCGGACGCTTAACGGACTGCGCCACCCAGGCGCCCCTCGTCTCATGTTTTAAGATGGTGGCTGACACATGTAAAAGATCATATGATACATATGTTACAAAGCACAACTGCGTAATAAATACCCACGGACCCAGTGCTGGCACCTACTCCCACCCTCAGAGGTAACCACTTTCCTGACGTGTGTATTTATCATTCTTTCTTTTTAGAACTGTTTCTTCTCATACCTATGGCTGTCGAAACCATGTAGCGTTCAGTTTTGCTTGTTAAACAAACAATTTACGCGGCCAACTGAAGCTGCTCTTGTGAAGTAGCCTTTTTGGGACTCGATCCGCTTCCGCACGTAGGGCCGAAGTCGCTCAAAACCATCAGGGAGCTGTCTGTCTGGCATTTCCTGCAGAGACAGTTTATTGGCTCCCCAAGAATCAATGCTATTGCTTTACAGCACATTTGGTCTGATTCAACTCTTTTTTTCCTATTACATCCCTGTTTCCGCCATTCACGTATTGGAGAAATACACAGTGGGTGCCTTCTAGGAGCCAGGCGCTGGGCTAGAGATCAGCGGCAAGCCAGGGAGAGCCCCCACTCCCGCTGGAGCTCACGGCCAGCCTCCTCTCCTTCCCTCCTCTGTCACGTGAGCCATAAGTGCAGGCCGCAGGCTAGGAGAGTCCAGGCCCTTGAGCCACATACGGCGAACAAAGGGGCCATGGGACCAGTGGGCTGAGAGCCCAAGGGGAGGTTTATAGAAGGACTTCAGGAAGTGGTCAGCCTCCATGGGCCCCATCCTGGGCCCTCTGTGGCCTCACCTGGATATTCCTGACTCTGGATTTCTTTGATAGGCTCACACACTCTCCCAAGCATATTTATGTCATTAGCACCACACCTGCACAGGAGGCCCCGCGGCGGGGTATAGACCAAGGGCTCTACAGTGAAAGAGGAAATCAGCCCTGTCAGCGCTAGAGTCTGACAGATGACAAAGATACAATTGCCTGGGTACAAAAAGATACAATGGAACCTCGCGAATATATATACTTTGTAATTTTTATATGATACAATGTAGAATATAAATATAAAGAATCCAAAGGATGTATGTATAATTCATGTATTCTCACCCAGCTTCCACACGGGCCACCCACCAGAATAACTGACATCCTGCAATCCCTCTATAAAATAACACGGCTAATGCCAAAACCCTGACCCCCCTCAGCCCTGGGGCCCATCTCCACATGCCGGCGTATCTGTTTTTCCTACTTGCCTTGTGTGATTCCCCAGAGTCCGAAGCCCGCGCTGGCCACTTGTACTCACTATCGAGTCGCAAGCTTGAATTAAATGTTCCTGCATACTGATGAAATACGAATTCAGAAAGAAAATCATGTCAGTGAAAACCGAACTGAATGCTTTTGAAAGAATTCAGTCAAGATGAGTCACTTAAAAAATGCTTTTGAATTAGGTGTGAACAAATTGAGTGTAAAAGACTGAAGGGAAAAAAGGTAAAATGTAGAATTCTGCTCTCCGATTGTGCGATGGGTGTCTTTAACTTCTTACTCCCCTTGAAATGGACTAAAAATGGAAATTGTGCATGGTACGTACTGGTTTTTTTTTTCTTTTTAAGACAAGTCGGTTCAGCAGACAGTACTCAAGGAAAACACCTGAGCTTTTCCTCAAACATTAGTGAATAAATGGACATTTATGTTTTAATTCTAAATAAAATTTTATGCATATGTGAATATACAACATACAATGTAAACTATGTGTGTGTGAGAGAAATTGATTTTTTTATGATCCCCTTCTTTGAATGACTCTCAATCACCTTCAGTCCCAAGCACATTTGAAAAAGAGGACTTCTATTATAGTTTTGCCTATGCACTTACCAGGACTGCCCTACTCAAGGGTGGATTTATGGTCAGCCAACCTCCCTAAAAGATTTCTGATGTGATGGCACTTGTTGAGGATGATTTGGCTTTTTATTTTGTTTGGTTTTGTTTTCACTTGCCAAACATTTATTGAGAGCCATGAGAAAAGACCCTATTTTAGAAACAATGGTTTGAAGAGAGAGAGAAAAGGCAATGTCAGACTGCTGGATGGATGAGGGAGGTCATGACCTCCCAAAGCTCTGCCCTTTCTGACCAGTCACACTCCCAGTCGACCTTTTCTCTAACCACCCCCGGAGCCAATGGAGCCAGGACCCCTGCTCCAGGGCTTTGCTGGGCGGCAGGAGGGCAGGGATGTGACCTGGAAGGTGGCCGGATGTTCCCAAACTGCAGGCAAGCAGAAGGATGAAAAGGGCTTACCCAAGCCTTGAGTAACTTGGGTCCAGATGAGAAAAGGGCCTCTTGACTAGGCTCAAATTATATTTTTTGACCCTAGTTCTTCCCAATCAGTTGTGAGGAGCCTTTCGAACTGTGACTAGTATCACTTAAAAGGGAAACATTTCAAATCCTATTCTAGCATGCCCCCCCCCCATGTATCCAGCCATGCAAGTGACGTGCTTCTGCTTGAGTGCACGCATGCTCACATGTGTACATGTGTGTGTGTGTGTGTGTGCGTGTGTCCTCTCATGTGTGTGCTTTGGAAGGCCTCCGATGAGGGCTGCTTCAGCACCAGTCCAGACAAAGGCCTTGGACACAGCGGCCTCCTGGTACGAGATGCTTGATTTTGCTCAGCACCTAAGGAATAAAGCCAACCTTACGGAAAATAGGTTCTTTAGAAAAGGTTCCCCGAGCACCAGAATGATTCAAGCCTGCTCTCTGAGAGAACACACAGAAGAGAAGTAGGCAGACTGGAGTAGGAGTACAACTTCATTTCAGCCGTCCCGGGAGGATCATGTGCTATTCAGCCATCTCTCCATTTCCACTTTGTTGTTGCTGGAAACGTGGGTCCCTGCAGGGTACAGAGCCATGGAAACCACTCTTGCACTCTGCTCAGGTGCAGGGACTTCAGTAAGTGGAGACGGGGAGAAGGGAGCAGAGTGAGAGGTAGCATGGACACAGGAGCCCTATTTTGTTGCTCCAAGGAGTAACTGGACCCCTGCCCAAGAGATCCCCAAGCCCTCCAGAGAAAGAAATTGCAGGGGCATGAGTCATCCCCCATTTTAGAAGAACACAGGGGTTCCAACCCTGGGGGGGTTGGGGGCCTCCCTTATCAAGACTGGGCAACTGGAGTACACAGATCGTGCTTGGTTAAAGGCTGGGATCAGCTTCTGGCTTATTATCTGTTTAACTAAGTGGATTAAATGAGAATTGACTGGAATTGTACACTTCGAGTTCCCTTACAAAACACTGTTATCTCATAAGCTGGCTTAATGGAACAGGCTGTCAGGGGCTTATTAGAAGTAACTGAATACAGCGCCTCACAGAGCAATGATCCAAAGGAGGGTATACAGAAGGCTGGGAGACCTCACACCTTGTGTGGCTACAAAAGACAGGCCTGAGGTGTGACTGCAAACCACACTGTTTAGCATCCACACCGGGGGACAGGCCCAGGTCTTCCCAAGAAGAAAGGCATTTGCCACTCACCTCACTCGGTTTAAAAGCATTTCTTCCAGGGGTGCCTGGGTGGCTCAGGGGGTTCAGCATCTGACTTCAGCTCAGGTCATGATCTTGCAGTTCGTGGGTTTGAGCCCCATGTCGGGCTCTGTGCTGCCAGCTCAGAGCCTAGAGCCTGCTTCCGATTCTGTGTCTCCCCCTCTCTTTCTTCCCCTCCCCGCCTTGTACTCTGTCTCTCTCTCAAAAAAAAAAAAAAAAAAAAAAATTAAAAGCATTTCCTCCATGTTATGGCTGAATTAAGTCTTTCATTGATCTTTTATATGTGTGGCCTCAGCACCTATGAAAGATAGCAGAATGGAGTGGCTAACAGGATCATCTTTGGAGTTAGATAGACTGCAAGACTTTGAGCCTCAGCTTTGCCACTTACTAGCTGAGTGACGCTGTGTTCCTTAACTTCTCTCTGGCTCAGTTTCCCCGGCTGCAAAGTGGGTTTCTGCGGAGATGCAACAAGCTGATATGTATACACTTCTTAGCATAGCTCCTGGAATAAGTGATGATCTAAGTGACCGTTCAGTGATCGTAACCGTTACTCTTGTCACAGAAAAAACTTCATCGCATTTCATAGCTCTTGGGCCCACATCTCCTTCCGCTGTTAATTGCAGCGTGAATTTGGAATGAGCCACGTTCATGGAGGAGATTCTGGGTGGGAGGCATTGGGTGTGGAGGAGCTCAGGTCTGTGATCAGCAGGACATTTTGAACCCTGACTTTGCCAGGGATGGCGATGTGACCTTACACAAGTCATTTATCTTCTCTGATCCACATTTCTAAAGTGTGTGTGTGTGTGTGTGTGTGTGTGTGTGTGTGTGTGTGTATAACTTTCACTACAGACTTTGGGTAAATGAATGTAAATCCTGCTTTGGGTGAATGCTGATGTAATTATGAATAATGCTCAGAGACTGGCGTGCTCTCCCAGAAACATGCACATTGTAGAATACTTGCTTTGAGGGTGACAGATATGTTGGAAAGAGTTGATGATTTGGATGGAGGTCACTCTTGTGCAGTTCTTTGTGCACAATGTGCACAATGGAAACAATGGACTCTTTTTGAGGGAAGTTTTACTTTATTTGTGAATTTAAGACTTTTTATTTTCCACCCAGCATTTGATAGCCTTATTTTCCTGTTGTGTTCATTTGAGTTTAATTTACCAGTAATCTGTAAACACTTCTGTCAAACAACCTGGCCTTTGCTTCATTATCTCCAAAGCATAATGTACAATTGCCATGAATAATCTATAAGTTTCAGGAATCTGTAGTCCAGTAGATGATTCTCTTTCATTCAGTCTAGTGGATGAACATCATATTACTCACTTTCCAAAAAAAAAAAATTGAAATAAACCATATGAAAAATTGGATGAATCTTTCTGTTTGACAGAAAATGAATTACTTTAAATAAAAAATTTAGCCTGTTTGGGGTGCCTGGGTGGCTCAGTCGGTTAAGCGGTTGACTTCAGCTCGGGTCATGATCTCATAGTCTGTGAGTTCAAGTCCCACATCGGGCTCTGTGCTGACAGCTCAGAGCCTGGAGCCTGCTTCCATTCTGTGTCTCCCTCTCTCTCTCTGCTACTCCCCCGCTCATGCTCTGTCTCTCTCTCTGTCAAAAATAAGTAAACATTAAAAAAAAATTTATCCTGTTAGCTGAATTGTGCACCTTGTGTCTTCTTATTTTCATGCCTTTTTTTGTTTGAAAGACTAGTAGGGAATATTCAACACTCAGATATAATTGATATAATTTCCCATATTTTAAATGGCTTAGAGTGAGAGTTTAAGGAAAGAAGTTACATGATTGAGTGAAAAGCCATAACCTTCCAGGGCTTCTTCTGGTTGGTTATTGACTAAAGCACAAGCTGGCATAGCTCAGGTAGGGTTGCAATGCCAAGGGTAAGCATAGTGTGATATCAATCCCTATACCTGTGGATCTCAACTCTTTTTGGTTATGAGCCCCTGTAAGAATCAGGAGGAAGTTATGAACATGCTCCTCAGAAAACAACACATTTTCTCCTTTCCACAAAGGTTGGCATAGAATTCTGGGGAATTCACATGAGCTCCTGACTTCCCTCCATCCACTCCACTATCACCACAGTTCACGGAACATGGGGAGGCTTCCTCTCACTGCTCTTGACCATGCTGATTTTTTTCTAATGGCATGAATTGGACATTTCTGGAAACCAGGAGTTTAAAACTAGTCAGAGAATTTTTATGATACAATAAGAAATATACATATTGGCCTTTGTCCCCAGTTCCTGGCACACAGCCATTAGAACCCTTGGAATCTCCAGAGTGATAAGAGTGTCCAGTATGCTAGGGGGATGACGGTGGTAAGGGCCCCCCCTCAGCTGCAGGATGTTGCCAGAAAGACAAAGGTAAGGCATCTCCTCATTTCACACCCACTAGGACTGATCCAGATGATAACCACAAGCAGCGTTGAGGATGTGGAAAAATCGCAATCCTCTCACACTGCTGGTAGGAATGTCAAATGGTGCGGCCACTTTGGACAATGGCCTGGCAGTTCCTCAATAGGGTAAACATAGAGCTTCCAATTCTACAATTTCACTCCTAGGTATATAACCCAAGAGAAACGGAAATGTATATCTCTACAAAAATTTGTATATGTAAAACTAGCAGCATTATTCATAATAGCCAAAATGTGAAAATAACCTAAATGCCCATCAATTGGTGAATGCATATGTGAAATGTGGTATATCCATACAGTGAATATTAGTCAGCAATAAAAAGAAAGGAAGCACTGATGAATATATACTACAACTCGGATGAACCTTGGAAACCTTACGCTAAGTAAAAGAAGCATGACACAAAAGATCGTATATTCTCTGGGTCCATGTATATGAAATGTCCAGAAATGGTAAATCCATAAAGACAGAAAGAAAGCAGATTAATGGTGCCAGGGACTTGGGGTAGAGTGAGAAAGTTAACAAGTATGGGGTTTCTTACTGAGGTGATAAGAATATTCTAAAATGGATCATGGTGATGATGGTCGTACGACGATGTGAATATACTAACAGCTATTGGATTGTATGCTTTAAATGGGTTCAGTGTATGGTATATGAATTATACCTCAATAAAGCTGCTCCCAAAACAGAATACAGGCTCTGGATCCAGGCTGTCTGTGTTTAACCCCCGTGGAAGTTCTGGTGTCCTGAGACAAGGATTCGGGTGCAGGTACTATATTCGGAAAGATGTTTCAGGAAGCATGGTCAGGAAGTAGGGAAGTGAGCCAAGGAAGGAAGGAAAGCCAGTGAAGGGGCATTAATGAGTGAGTTATTCTTGTGGGCAGCTGGAGCTCCATCCTCCCGGGACTGAGCAAAGGCTTTGGAGACCACACTTCGGAATTGTCCCCCACCAGGGGGTGAGGAAGCGGGGCTGTGCCCACAAGTGCTAACTTCCTAGCGCACAAAAGCCAAGCATGCTTCTATAACCAGAGAAAGCCCTCAGACAGGAAGAGAGACAGACAGAGAGAAACAAAGAGACAGAGAGCGAGAGCCATGCAGGTACTTGAGGTAGGAAGCAGTCAGAGTTTGTTCCGCAGACCGACAGGTGACATCCAGGGTGACTGAGTGGGTATGGACAGGGCGTTGGCAAGGTCTGCTCACGGGGGTATTACTTAACCTCTCTGTACCTTGGTTCCTTCATCCTTAAGATGGGAAAATAATAGCTCCAATCTCATAAGGGTACTGCAAGGATCAATGAGTTCATGTATCTGAGTATTGGAGACAGCCAGA
The DNA here is from genome assembly GCF_007474595.2 of Lynx canadensis. Taxonomy (NCBI): domain Eukaryota; kingdom Metazoa; phylum Chordata; class Mammalia; order Carnivora; family Felidae; genus Lynx; species Lynx canadensis. Next base: position 163,832,548 of record NC_044306.2, read on the forward strand.
AATACTCATCTTGAACCTTTCTTTTTTAAACTTCTGACTTATCTGTGATCATTTCACTTCTGAATTGGCTTCTAACAAGATAGAGAATAAATCCAGCTATTATAAGTGTCAAAGAAAAATAGAAGCCTTGCCGAGAATAGTCTTCTTATTAGGCTGTCTTTGTATGTTATCAGCTTTGAATGGCTGCCTTTTGAAATACACCATATGCTTTGTTAGCACATTAGGCAGATGCCCAGCCCAGCAAGTTCTGTTACTGGAGCAGCTCTGTAATCTCTCATTCTTGCTATTCTATTTTACGGAAACTGTTGGTGGGATTCAAGCAAGAGAGGTTCATCATAGCCCTCTCTGGTACTTTTCTTTGTGTCTCCCCATTTTTTCCCAAAGCTATGTTCTGAGGATAGTAGACCCCAGGGAGCTCTCTTTCTGTGAAACTTATACAGAGACGGACTGAAGCCAGTGGCTGCCATCCCAGGCAATTCTGAGTTCTACTTCTATCAAAGGCATTTATACTCAGTATGTTTCATTGCTCATGGATGATTGAAACAGCCCAGTTGGGGAACAGCCAGGGAAAAATAGGGTTAAAAAAAAAAAACCCAACTGTGTTACATCGAGCTCAAGCTGTCATGATTAAAATTTAATTTAAAGATTTGTTCACCCAAGAAAATATCTCTGGATTGTTTCAGGCTGTGACTCTTCAATTAAGCTGACTTTTCACAAATCCAAAATTGCCGTGGATGAGCTCTTTACTTCACTTCGGGATATTGCTGGAGCTCGGAATCTCATGAAACAGTTTAAGTCTGTGTATGTTCCTGGAAATCATACCCACCAGGCAAGTACATATGTTTTAAAGTAACCGTCTAATCTGTGTTGTATCTTTAGGATTCAGAGACCATGAAAAAAAAAAAGTTTCCATTTTAGCCTCTCTAAAATGAGGGATTTGTTCTAGATGAACTCCAAGCCCCCTTCTAGTTGAGAGTTCTGGGTTCCCCTGAATCTGAAAGCTTCTTGATTCGTTTGTACCACAGGCTTGATGCAGGGAGACGAGCACTGGACTGGGGGGTCAGTCCCTGCTCTATAACTGTCACATGCCTATTTTATAACCTTAGGCAAGTCCCTTCCCTTCACTGGGCCCCAGTTACTATAGGTGCAGGTAAGGGGCTGGCCTTATGTGATTCCCAAGCTTCTAGATCTAAGCAGTCCCTAAACATTCTGAACAATTAGAATAATAAAATTACCTAATAATATCATAGTCATAGCAAGGAAAAAAGAAGTTGGTGACTGCAAAACCTTTGTTATTTAAAATCCCCTCACCACTTCCTAAGGACGGTAGGGGAACTCTAGAAGGATGTTTTGACTGGTGACCAGGAAGGTAGTATCAGAACCCAAGATTAAAAGCTCAGTGAGGGAGGGGCCCCAGAAAGAGCCAGGAAGGTTAAGGAGCAAAGAAAGGCTGGAGTCGTTGAGGCTGGGTAGTGTCCGTTGGACAAGGATGGAGACAGAACTAAGGTTCCTCGTGGTCAAAGATGAGCCTTCCAGGAAGAACACATGTTCCTGATGGAAAAGATGATTCGTGGGGTGTGTGCAAGCATCTCCTCCTACGTATCCCTGTGAAATCTCAGGAAAAGCCACTCCATTTGCCAAGGCTCTTTGGGAAGTTGAATGTGCTGTCAGTGAGGGTCAAGTTCAGCATCCAGATGCTGATGCTTTAAGGTGGGCATGTAGACAAGAGCTAAGGTTATCTGCCATAGCCTAGCAAAATCCGGACTCTTCCTGCCATGTATCCTTACAGTAGCTGATACTTGAAGAGTGCTCTCACATTTGGTTTGTCCTTTGATCCTTGCAGCAACTAAGCTAGGGAAGCATTATTATCCTGAGATCTAGGAAGGCCATGTGACTTGCCACAGGCACACAGGTGACCAGGGCCGGATGCCAAGTTTTGGCTGCCAACACAAAACCTCCTCCTTTCTATACCGTGGATGTCACAGAGACTCTGGAAATACTGATTGATGGTGCTGACGGGAATCTGAAATCGCCCACCAACATATGAAAGACCTTAGAAACTGGCACTCAACTTAGTAACATAAATTCCCATCTTTGGTTCAATGATCTGAGAACACCACTACCACGAAATACAGATAAAATCACTCACAGAATTAATCGTATACAGTTTGGTTGTTAAAAAAAAATCACCAATCTTGGGGCGCCTGGGTGGCTCAGTCGGTTAAGTGTCTGACTTGGGCTCAGGTCATGATCTTGCGGTTCACAGGTTCGAGCCCCACATTGGGCTCTGTGCTGACAGCTCAGAGCCTGGAACCTGCTTCATGGATTCTGTCTCCCTCTCTCTCTGCTCCTCACCTGCTCATTGTCTCTCTCTCTCAAAAATAAATAAAAAACATTTTAAAAAATCATCAATCTTAAATACAGCAATATGGACTAGTTCTAGAAGACACAGAACTGGTGATACATGATGAGATTTAGACCAAAGAATTCCAAGAAGCAAGTTGCTGCTACATTTGGCAAAGTGCAAATAAAACACTAAATTAATAAGCTCTTTTCAATTTTATGATCAGCACTGTGACTAATTTAGCCAAATTCACATAAATGTGTATTAGCTATAAATCTTGGGCATGATAAGGACAATGACATATTTTCTAGACTTTATGGCCCTGCTGCCAACACTGCTGTCATTTCTCCAGACCTCAGAACCCTGTCCTGCAACCATGGCCTTCACAGAAAGAAATTTCCCCTTGTTGTATAGACTCCCTTACGGTGAGTCAATAACGTCAACCCATTCACTGAAAATCCTAAATGTCAGTGAGTGGGATGTGGGGGGCAAGGTGGGGAGTGTGTGTGTATCTTCAGGGGATTTAGTAAATAATGATACAGACACAGGCTGTGAAATACTGTGAAACAGTTGAAATGAATGGGGCAACTCTAATGTGCTTATTAGCGGGACTGTGAGTAAACCCTCGTCTCAGGCTCTACTTCTTGGAGAACTCAAACTAAAACGGAGGCTTCTGATCTATTAGATGGGGGGAAAATCACATGTGATGTAGATCATTCTGTGAAGTTTTTTTTCTATCTTTGTTTGAAAACAAAACAAAATAAAATAAAAAGTATATGGGTGTGTATATTTCATAAATTTTTAAAACTAAGAAAAAATTTATGATGGTTATCTTGTAGGGGTTGAGAAGGGTTGGATGGATAAGGAAGAACTCTTTGACTTCTTGCTTTATATTTATGGGGATAGAGAAAGAGTTTTGATGGGATTATGGGTCAGTTTTACTTGTTTGGGTTTTTTTTTTTTAAGTATTTTTTGAATTTAAAGTTCTCAGTCATAGAGGAAAGCCCAGTAAGGACAGGGATTTTGATCTGGTTTGCTCACTGCCATATCCTCAGTGTCTAGAAGACACTTAGCTATAAATATTTGTTGAGGGCATCTTGAATGCAATACATATATCCTTATCATATAGCAGAGGATTTGTTGGCATACAGGTATAATGAGAAAAAGACAAATGTCCAAACTAGACTCAGAGTCCAGCTGTGTCTAGTTTTGAAGATGGGCCTTGACTAGGCAACTTTCTATCCATCTCTTCTCCCAACTTGGTCCTCAGCCCTAGATAGAAAGTGTGCTTTCTATCTAGCTCCATGCTGTTTGTATACAGAGTCTAGCTGAGATGCTTTGGGCTCCCTGGGACACCCAGGAAAACACTAGACCTGGTCTACCTCCAGATTCCTTTTCTAGCTCTAAGCAGTGCTGCACATCTGGGCTCTCTTCCCTGGATCCCAGGCCCCCTCCCAGAAGCCCTCTCTCCTGCTCCAGGGCACAAGCTGGCTCTCAGAGCCACTCCGGTACCCTTGCTAGCACTGGAGGCACCTCTTAGTTCACCTTCATCCTTTAGTCTTTTCGGAAGATGCGTCAGCCACAGCCCCGAGAACACCACTCTCGTCATTTTAAGGGAACGTGATTTCATACAAGAAATGAAGTACATATAAAATCTCTGGAAGAGCTGGGAGGAGTGGGAGCTAGAATGTGTCTCCAGAAATGAGCCCAGAAGATCACCACACACCTGGCCCTCCCAGGGAACCAGGACCTCAGCTACAGCCAGGAGAGTGGGCATGACTGGGGATCATGAGGCTGCCATTGAAGCTGTTGAATTGCAGAACCAAAGCTGGAGACAGCATCCATGTTTGTTCACCATGGTATCTGCAGAGCTCAGCTCAATACTTGCCACCTAGTGGGTGGGTGGATGGATGGATGGATGGATGGATGAATGGATGGACAGACAGAAGGCTTCTGGACTGTGGGACAAGACGGTTCCATCCACAATGGTATTTCTTATACTCTTAATGCTTAGTGAGATGGATGTTAGCAAGGAGGTTAACAGCAGCATTTGGGTTCATAGCCCAGCATAGCAGCATTGGGTTCATAGGTCCATAGTCCTATTGACTGTGTGGTTTTATTTTTTTTATTATTTTTTATTTTTTTAATGTTTATATTTAAGAGAGAGAAAGGGCGGGGGCGGGGGAAGGAACAGAGAGAGAAAGGGACAGAATCCGAGGCAGACTCCAGGCTCTGAGCTGTCAGCAGAGAGCCCGACACAGGCGTGACCCCATGAGCTGTGAGAGCGTGACCTGAGCCACAGTCGGATGCCCAACCGACTGAGTCACCCAGGCACCCTCAACTGTGTGATTTTAGGCAGGTTACTTCACCTCTCTGTGCCTACTTCCTCCTCTGTACAAAGAAGCTAATAATAGTACCTCCCTCATAAAGATGCTCCAATGATTAGGTGAGTTGGTACCTGTGAAGCTCTTAGGGCAGGAGCTGACACAAACAGCCCTATGTAAGCATTTGCTGTAACAGTTGTAGGGAAGGACAAAATAGGCCTTTTCTTAGTCCTCTTTCGTAGCATTTCGCCTTTCCCTTTGCTAGGAAAAGGGCCACATAGAAGGGGAGTCGTTCTCAAGCTGACTGCACCATTAGCTGCTGTGTCTGGTAAGAGTTTGTTGCTGACTCCCATTTGTCGGAAGAGTTTGTGTTCATAGACTCTGTTGAGTGGAAACCGAAGCCCCCGGTTTTGCTTGTGAAGCAAGTCTGCTCTCGTTTCTTACTGCAAACGGTCCAGTTCGGGGGGGAGGTTTCACCTCCTCCCTGAATGCCACAGTGTTTGATGTGCTGCTTTTCCTCAGCTGCAGCATCAGGAGGCTATTAGGCCGATGTCTCAGGGCGAAGAGCGTCTGCGCCCTTTCAGACAAAATACTGTATGACTCTCACATGACTTGCTTTGGCAGAAGTCTCAAAGTGCTGTGCTGGGCTGCGCTGGAGAAAACTTTCCACAGATGTGTACTGTCTTCTGTGCCTCTGGCACACTGAGCAAGAGCATTGAGAACCAGCAGTGCCCAAGGAGGCTTGATTCATCTGGTGCCTGGTGAAATACGGCTCTCTGAACAGTCCGTAGGACCAGTCTCTTTGTCAACAATCCCCAGCCCCGGCAGCCCGAGTTCTTTCCAAGTGCTAAGCTCTCTTCTTCCTCCTGATTCTGTCTACCAAACTCCAGACCTGCTAGCGTCCTTTTTGAAAGAATCAACACAAGATGGGACCACGCTGGGGACCAGGAAACTTGTCTCTGTCCTGTAGTCTCCTTCTAACTGCCTGGGTGAACTCAAGCAGATTAGTTAATAGCTTTGGGCTTAGGTTGTTTTCGTATTGAAGTTAAAGGGACTACACTCAAAATTTTACAAAGTAATCTGCTTTTGGGTTTGAAGGAAGGAAGGATGGATGGATGGATGGATGGATGAACAGATAGGCAAATGAACCACTTTTCAATCTTCAGAGCAACCCATTTCCTTTTAAGAAGATGAAAGGAGAAAAAAAAATCAGTCATAGTGTAGCAAAATATAAAAATAAATAAGCCATGGAACAGACAAAGCCATCAGCAGTTTTGAACAGATGTTTTTCTGTACAGTCATGGATTGAAACAAAATGAACAGTCTCTCTACAAGTCTAGTTTTCCTGAGAAGTTGGCTGTTTCGAATCAAGTCTGCATAAAAGGGAGAGGCATCTTCAGTAACAGGACTGAGAGGGTCCGTGGCTGCACCAACACCAATCAACAAAGCCAAGGGCAGCAGTGCTGATTGATGGGGATGTGGTTGTGGCAACAGCTTAGGTTTTCTTGGATTCTGATTATCTTGGACCATCTTTAAGGTGTACCAAATTCAAGAAGATGTTGGAGTTGGACCGTTTTCTCAAAATGGTCTCTGACTTACGTATAATGTCTGCGACTGCTGCTGTACTCAATACGTTCGTTCAAGAACTCCAATCAGGTCAATAAAAGAGTCTTCTAGACCTTCTCATACATTAAATCTACCATAAAAGAGTAACCAGAGACATAGACACAAATATTTTATTTTTCATATTTTGATTAAATACAATATTTTTAAGAGTCCAGTTTGTTCTGGAAGGCATACTGGCCATTTAAAGAGAGGGTTTCTGGTATAAGACCAATCTTTTTGAAACTTCCAACTTTTTCATGTATAATACCAATCAGAGATCTCATTAGGCTCTACCAACTCTACCAAACCTTCAGGCTATCTCCATGAGCCTGTCATAAAGGGCCATGTTGTGATGTACGTGGCCCTAGTCACTTTTACCTTTATGGACCCGTTCCTCTATAAAAATAAAAAATATTAAAATTTGTATTGTATGGGGGTGCCTGGGTGGCTCAGTCGGTTAAGCATCCTCCTCTTGGTTTCAGATCAGGTCACGATCTCCCGGTTTGTGAGATTGAGCCCCATGTCGGGCTGCACGCTGACAGCATGGAGCCTGCTTGGGATTCTCTCTTTCCCTGTCTCTCTGCCCCTCCCCTGTTCACACACTCTCTCTCAAGATAAATAAATAAACTAAAAAAAAATTTTAATTGTATTGTACAATTGAATTGGTATAGAGACAATATTATATATCAAAACATCTTTGACCTGAAAGTTCATTTTTTTTTTTTCCTTCTGATTTTAAACTAATACATTTTCATGGGTCCCTGCAAGTCTGGTGGGCTCTAGGCATTGTGTCTTCTGTGCCTAATGGATTATCTGGCCATGTGGTCAAGGCCCCCACTTGGCACCAGTCTGCCTAGGACAAGGGACACAGCTGGCCCTCAGGGAGCACTAGGCGATTTTCTTCTCTGGAGTAGTCCTTGTGACCATTCAGGAAGCAGTCCTTGCAGTTCCCTGGGAGCTACTCAGTTTGGTCCCAAGGTAACAGCTCAGAAGTAAGGGAACTAGACTCATGGGGGGGGGGGGGGCGGGCAGAAGGCCCCTGGCTTGAAAACTTCACATCCTATAGGAGCCAGTTTCTCTGGAACAATTCCACAGGGAGCCTCCAGCGTTCCTCCAAGGGACATGCCCAGTTATACAAGAATCATCGTACTCAGACGAGCCCAAAGCTCTGGCTTTCTATCCAACATTTAGAGCTTTCTCCAGTCTAATGCAATTCACTAAGCAGGGGTCAATTTTATCATAAGCCATCTTGCCTGGCTACAGTTTGACATTCTTCTCTTATCAGGTTTCCAGGGAAACAGAGCTAGAAAGTCAACCAAAGGTCAAATTCTTATGCAGAAGAAGGGAAAAGGGTTTAATAATCCTTTGCCTATAACATGCAACTTGCCAGTTAAGGAAATAATTATATTAATGTTTCAATACAGACTTTACAGGGTGTCTGTGGCAGAGACAATGCTCTGTGTTCCCCAAACTCCATTTCCTTTTCCTCCTGGGCACAGTTAGGCCACATTTTCCAGATTCCCTTCTGGGTAAATGTAGGTTTGTGACTAATTCTGGCCAATAAATGGTGGGTAGAAGTGATACAGAACACTTTCAGCCTAGGCCCCTAAAATCTCCCCAGAGGTCCTCCACGGTCCCTCTCTTCCTTCATCTGCTGATGAGAAGCATAGGCTTCCGTGTGGGATTCCAGTGCCCTAGAGAATGGTGGAGCCACTCAACAGAAGGGACCTGGCGAGTCCCTTCCGGACTATGGTTGGGGGGTGAGGCATAGACCCTCCACTACCAACACGCACCGGATGTGATACAAGCAAGAAATAAATGACCCGCAAGAAAAGGAAAGAATGAATTTGCCTGTGTTCTTAACTCCTCTCCTCCCTACCTGCCAAAGGTGAACTGACAGAGATTGTTTGACTGGGAAAGTTAAATTACTATGCCCTACTCTCTTAATGTGGAGGCAAGCCACACAACGGATCTCCCCTCCAGCCCTCTCTAGCATGGGCGGAAAACTTTGAGCCGAGCACTAGGGGAACACATCTGTTTCCCCTATCACCACCTTCTACGTGGTCCTTTGCTGAGAAGTGGGTGGCTTCTGGCTAAATAGAAAATTCCACGACAGTCAGAGGTTTCTCATCGAAGAAGCCATTGCTGAAGCAGTGCATTCCGATCAGATTTCAAAGACATGATTTGAGACACAAAGCAATCCAACCTAAGTGGCTGAGAGGAAGGAGCCAAAAGCTTTCATCATTAAAACCCTAATTGGAGAAACTAAGAAATGGGTTTGCTAAGAAGTCAGGAGGCCAGTAGTGTGTTATGCCTGAGAAAGTCTTTCCCAAATTGTCCTCTTTAAGTGGACAAAGTTAGGGGCGCCTGAGTGGCTCAGTCGGTTGGGCATCCAACTTCGGCTCAGGTCACGATCCCACGGTTTGTGGGTTCGAGCCTCCCATCAGGCTCTGTGCTGACAGCTCAGAGCCTGGAGCCTGCTTCAGAGTCTGTGTCTCCCTCTCTCTCTGCCCCTCCCCCACTCAATCTAGCGTGTGCACGTGCGTGCTGTCTCTCTCAAAAATGAGTAAACATTTTTTAAAAATTTTTAATGGACAGTGTTATTTTGTTGTTCTGTGCTTAGTAGTTTTAGTAAAGAATTAGAGGTCTTCTTCTATATATTTAAGCGGGAAAACCTTATCAACGTCTCTTTAATAAAACATGGGCTAGTGTGCTTTTTGTTACAGGGGAAAATAGAAAATAAAAGAAAAAAGCTCAAACTGGCTTAAACGAGAAGGTAATTTATTGGATCCTGTGACTTAAAAGTCGAGAGAAGGGACAGCATCCAGTAGTGAGGAACCATCAAGGAGGTGATGCTGGTGGGCACAGCGAATCAACGGGGAAGAGCACGCGCTTGCTCTTCCTGCCTCCAGCATCCCTCTAGTGCCCCCTGTTGGCGGAGTCCAGCAGGTCTAGATGGCAAAGCACACAGGTAGTCTATGGAGTCACAGGCCAGCGTCACAGAATTAAGTACAGAAGACAGGGTTTGGACTGGAGACATAATAGCTTAATCACTGTCACATCTCTATAGCAAATGATTTTTCAAAATTGCTGTCAAATGAAAAGATAATCCGAGAGAATGCAGTCAAGAGATCTAAGAAATGAGTATCATGGAGATACATCAAGCAGTTAATGAATAAAAGCACCTATGCTATTTTGCTAGAGCGTGTGCGTGTTTGCTGTTATTTTCTGTATTGAAGTTGTAATTTCTTTTCTCACTCTAAATAAATGTTACCTACGTACTTTAGGAAAAAAAATAAAATAAAAAGGGTTTACAATCTTCCCCGCTAACATCCACTGATCACAAAATCCCAAGAATGAAACTATTCAGGGAATAGCCCTTCCAAACCTCTGCTCACCCCCAAGGGGAACCCCAGCTCAATGGGTATCTTCTCCCGGGTGCTTCATTCCCCAGAGCTTAGCTGAAAGTGGAAAAGGGGAGAAGACGAGGTCCCCGGCCCTCCAGGCTTCCTTGTCTCTGCTGTTTGCACAGACTGCACTGGAGAGAACCATCCCATCGTGCCTGGCCCACTGCTTCTTGCACAGAGGAGGTACTGAGTCAGCATTTTAGCTGGATTACAGACTTTTGCCTGTCTGGGCTCCTCCCACCATCACTGCTCTTTCCCCCTGCAGGAAGTGCATCCTTTGGAGAGCAACACCCTTTTTGTGTTTTTTTGTAGGTTGGGGGGCATACTCTCTCCCCTCTTAATCATGACAGCCGAAATGTTATTTGTCTGGGTTTCTGTTCAAGTTCTTCTATATAACTGTATATAGGCTCATAAAATAAATAAATGTACGCTCCTGGAGGGAAGGCATGGCCTGTTTCTTTATATTCCCTTTGCACTTCCTATCAGTTAGAATTTCATTCCATTGCAAGGAACAGAGATCTGAAAGATAATGGCTTCAACATAGGACATTTTGCATTGTCATGTAGAGTAGGTCGATTTAGTCTGTTCATGTTAGGGCCCTGCCAGCCGTCGCCAGCTAAGGTTTCTTCTAGCTCTCTGCTCCAGCATCTCGAAGGAATGGATGGCCCTGTATGCCACTGTGGCTGTCGGAGCTCCAGACATCACTTCCATGTTCCAAGCAGCAGAAGAGAGGAAGGGAAAGAGCATACCCCTCCCTTTTAAAAAAGGAGACCTTTGCAAGTCCGAGTACCCTCCTGCTTATATCTCGTTTTCCAGAACTTAGTTGCATGGCTGTACCCAGCTGTAAGGAAGGCTAGAGAATGCAGTCTTTTAGCCAGTGGAAGATATGCCGAGCTACAAATGAGATGATATTACTAAGGAAGAAGTTGATGAATATTTGATGATATTGCTGGAAAAGGTAACAGAATATTGGTAAAGGACTTCTCCTTGGGGAGCAGTTTAAAGAGATTAAAGTTTAAGTTGAAGATTAAAGTAAAATTTAAACGTCCAGAAAGGCTGAGATGACAAAAGGGCTCTCAAGACAGTTTACTCAGAGAGGAAGATTTGCAACATTCAGAGGCCGTTCCCCGCCCTTGGTTTTTTTAACATTGAAAGTATCGATTGGATTATCTTATGATTCCAGAAGTCTATCTGTGAACTTTAGAAAATTTAGAAAAAGAAAAAAAATAATGCCCATTACTCCCGGAACCTAGAGACAACCCTAATTAACATTTCAGTGTGCTCTACGTAAGTCTCCTCCAGGCATAAATAACGTTAATTTTTAACAAGTAAAAGAAAAACTCACTCTTGTTATTTGTAGCGGTGGGGTTGTTTTGTTTTGTTTTGAGAGAGAGAGAGAGAGCATGAGTGAGCAAGGGGGCAGAGAAAAAGGGAGAGACAGAGAATCCGAGGGGCAGAGAGAGAGGGAGAGAGAGAGTGTAGAGCCCAAAGTAGGGCTCAAGCTCACCAACCTTGAGATCATGACCTGAGCCGAAGCGGGATGCTTAACAGACTGCACCACCCAGGCGCCCCTGTCGTAGTGTTTTAACTGTGTTTTTTGAAAAAGAGATATCTTGAAGTGTTCCCCAACCCCCCACACTGCCTTCGTTCCTTGTCCTGCCCTCCACTCCATGATCACCGCTCATGGCAGTCTCAGTAAATCACATCTCAATTTATCTTTCGCGTATTTCCGCAGCTACAAGCTTCCAAATCCCCTGTGACACGTTTTATACAAATGCCGGCCCAGCACACACTCTGTTCCTCACCTTGCTTTTCCCACCCACACTTTATTCTGCCCTGTGCTTTTTGCCAGATCAACACGAGAGCGTCCCTCTCTGCTTTCGTGGCATTTCTTGCAGTGGAGTTACCCCATTTATTAAACAGCTCCTACCAATGGGCACGTGAGTTGTTTCCAATCTTCTCTATGACAGAGAACACACAGCCCGTTATGGGTCTCATTTGCGTGTGGTAACATATTTATAGGATAAATTCCTAGAGGTGGGCTTGCCAGGTCAAACGCACTTGTCATTGTGACAGGAACTGCCAATCGCTCTCCACACTGACTGCAACAACTTGCGCTCCCACCAGCAGCACGTGAGAGGGTCTGGTTCCCCGCGGCCGCATCAAAAGTGCATGTTTTCAAACCCTTTCCCTTTTTGCCTGGGTGATAAATTTTTAAAACAGATCTTAGGGGCGCCTGGGTGGCTCAGTCAGTTAAGCGTCGACTTCAGCTCAGGTCACGATCTTGCAGTCCGTGAGTTCGAGCCCCGCGTCAGGCTCTGGGCTGATGGCTCCGAGCCTGGAGCCTGCTTCCGATTCTGTGTCTCCCTCTCTGTCTGCCCCTCCCCCGTTCATGCTGTGTCTCTCTCTGTCTCAAAAATAAATAAACGTTAAAAAAAAAATTAAAAACAGATCTTAAACAGCTTTATCACAGGGAAAGTAGACTCCTTGTTTTTGCTTTTGTGTTTTTAAATTTCTGTCTTTTAAATTCCTGCTCAGTGCTTTACCTTTCATGAACGTTTACCTGTGAGATCTCTGGGTTAGATCAGTAGTCAGACGGACTAATAAATATGAAGGCTGCTCCCCTCAGCTGAGTAGTTGCTATTTCTCCCTGTGTTTTAGCCCTGATAAATGCGCCTGTTATGTCCCAGCTAAATAATTGTTTATTTTTTTACCATTTGATTTTTAAGTAATGTCTACACACAACATGGGGCTTGAACCTACAACCCGCGATCAAGAGCCACATGCTCCACTGACTGAGCCAGCCGGGCGCCCCTAAATAATTGTTTATTATTTTGATGGTTTATGCCCTGCTTTAGTTCAAAGCATTTTTTAAGTGTATTTATTTGTTTTGAGAGAGAGACAGTATGAGTGGGGGAGGGGCAGAGAGAGAGAGAGAGAGGGCGAGAGAGAATCCCAAGTAGGCTCTGCACTGTCAGCACAGAGTCGAATGCGGGGCTCGAACTCAGGAAACCCTGAGATCATAACCCGAGCCGAAACGGAGAGGTGGGCGCTCAACCGACCGAGCCACCCAGGCACCCCTATCCCTAAAACATTTTAGGTAAGAAAATTGGAATAAAGGGAAAATGAGAGTAAAAACAACCCCCCCCCCAAAAAAAAAAAAGAAAAAGAAAAGGCTGTAAGAAAAGCAAGATGAAGGCAGAAATGAAGTCAGCTCACCAAGTAGCCTCAACACTTGCCAGGGTCTGGTCACGGATTCGGCCAACGCAAAGAGACAAGGAGTTCGAAACATCTAGGCAGGGCTCTGTCAGAGCCTGGCTTTTCTGAGGCTGTGGTAGTCATCAGACTGTGTGGGGAGGAGACATTCCTGCTTTCGGCTTTCACGCTCCAGACTCCGGTGCCCTGTGGGACTAGAGCAGCCGAGACGGCAGCAGGAGGGAGGAAGGTGGTCAGCCGATGGGAAGAACAGAGGCGGAGAAAGAGCACGGTAGGAAGGAGATCAAGGCAGGGGGGGAAACATGCTCAGAAAGCACAGTGGTCAGGGGCCCCTGGGTGGCTCAGTGGGTTAGGTGTCCGACTTCTGCTCAGGTCATGATCTCACGGCTCATGAGTTCAAGCCCCGAGTCGGGCTCTGTGCTGACAGCTCAGAGCCCGGACCCTGCTTCAGATTCTGTGTCTCCCTCTGTGTCTCTTCCCCTCCCCCGCTCATGTGCTCACACACTCTCTCTCTCTCTCCCTCTCAAAAGTAAATAAACGTATAAAAGAAAAAAAAAAGTGCACTGGTCAGAGGCCTCCAAACATCATCTAAACGTGCACAGTCGGAGCACCATTTTATCAAACTGTAGGAGCCGTGGCAAATCAACATCAGCTTCATTCTACCGAAATTCTTATGGTGCCATGCAGCCTGCTTTGTCTAAGCCCTGACCTTGGTCAGATTCCTGTTTGGCACCTTGGCTTCATTTTCTGGCCAAGTCCTACTTGGAGATGAGCTCCACAGAGGAAGGAGGGATTGCTTGAGGCTGCGTTCATGACGAGACGTCGTGAGAAAACATTCCAGTTCCTCGCCCAGGGAGGCATAGGTCTGAGGATGTCGAGGAAAACCGGAGACCCTCGTCGGGTCTGTATCAAATGACAATACGTTGCTTTCCCGTGTTTTTCGTACGTAACATTGTCACTTTAAACCCTGATGAAAAAAACTAGTTGTACGAGGCTTACAGCTTTGGTAAGAGATACTTGCTTATGGGAAGGGCTAAGAACAACAACAACAAAAAAAAAAAACAGCGCCAGAGTATCAGGGTGAACATTACCGAAAAACAAAACAGTGTTGTTCTAATTGTCTTTTCATACACACAAAATCCCCGCCCTTGCCTGATGTCAAAATAAACGTGTTGTGTTTCATCTGGTGCAGATAAAGCTATCTTTGCTCCAGACAAACCAAACAAACCCTTTCACTGACAGCACAATATTTTGTCTTTCCAGGCATCCTACAAGCCATTGCTGAGGCAGGTTGTGGAGGAAATATTTAATCCTGAGAAGCCAGATCCGGTGGATATCGAACACATGTCTTCAGGCCTCACGGATCTCCTTAAAACTGGATTTAGCATGTTTATGAAGGTAAAGTAACCGTGAAGAGGTAATCCTGACTGTAATGCTCTGTTTGATGGGCACGAAAATGCGGGCCCCTTGCTCACCCCGGTGAGGACCGTATAAGATAACAGCCAGTGTTTTTGGCTCTTCTGAAATCAGGTACAGTCTTTATTTAACTTTGGTTATAAACAGCCTGACCTTTGAAAAAAAATTAAAAAAAAAAAAAAAAAAAAGGGGCGCCTGGGTGGCGCAGTCGGTTAAGCGTCCGACTTCAGCCAGGTCACGATCTCGCGGTCCGTGAGTTCGAGCCCTGCGTTGGGCTCTGGGCTGATGGCTCAGAGCCTGGAGCCTGTTTCCGATTCTGTGTCTCCCTCTCTCTCTGCCCCTCCCCCGTTCATGCTCTGTCTCTCTCTGTCCCAAAAATAAATAAAAAACGTTGAAAAAAATTAAAAAAAAAAAAAAACAGCCTGACCTGCAGGCCTCATCCAGCTTCTTTTGACCTAAGCGCTGTGGTCTTTTCCAATAAGAATACAAGCCCTCCAGGATAGCACTAATGAAAACTTTTCTCCTCCTGGCCCACAGTTTCACGTAATCCATATACTAGTCACAGGTGTTACCGATGGTCTACTGCTCTTAATTCCAGAACTTAGGTAGGATAATGAATAACTCTGCTCAGTCATATGACTAGCATCACCCCAAAATCCATTTGAAAATGACTTTTGTCTTAGCCCAGCAGACTCCCAGGTGGCAAGGGCTAGACTTTCTCTGGCTAATATCAAGGGCAGGTCAAAAATGACTGGACTGCCTTTGCCATGGGGATAAAAGGATGGGAAAGTACACAAATGAGACCTATTTTTAACTTACTATAAAGTTTCTAAATTTAAAAGGATCTAAACAAGATTACAGGCTGGCCTCCCAGTCTACACCAGGATTTCAGTTGTAATAACTCTTGGAAATAACAGAATGTTTTGCCTACTTCAAAGCATCTTTGAAATCATGAATTAATCTACATAGAAGATCTGGCCTTTTCAGAGTTCAATAAATGCATATGCCAGGAAAACTGGTCTACTCTAAAAGCCAGAGGACAGAAGCCAGACAATCAGACTCTAGACAAAGCAGTAAACAGGCTGGAGGGGCCGCCCGGGTCTCCTTCCTGCTGCCCCCAGTTATCAGCTGTGTCTGCTGCACCCATGGCTGGTGGATTTTCCCTTCTTTCTTTTTTCTTTTTTTTTTTAAATAACATATTACAGATCAGCTTCTGGAACATGTTCGGGGGCTCCCGTGTTGAATGTAAGTCCAAGGTTGTCCAGTAACCCTTCACGATGGCCAGTTTGTGGAGAAACTTCCAGGCTAGGCATGGTCTCCGAAACCTCCTCCAGTCGAGCACCCTCTTCCTTCATTCACAAGCTTGGACTTGGCCCTGAGGAGAGGCTGAAATAACACGTGTGGACTTTCAGGCCCTGGTGAGTGAGGTCTGAGGATGGCCCGACGGGCTGCAGCGTTCATGTTCGTGGTTGGCCAAGGGCATAGTGAAAGCTCCAACCCGTCTGCACCCTACTCACCATACGTGTTTCCACTTTGCCCAGTGGCATGGTACAGGCCAGAGGAGGCCTTCCAACTCGCTCTTGTCCAGCGATGTTCCATAGAAACAACTGTTTCTTAGCAAAAGGATCCTGTGACCAAATATGTTTGGGGAACACGGAGTGAGACAACAAATTAAATTGCTTCGGAAGGCACAGTGCCTTTAATATGCTAATGGGCTTCGCAACTGTCAGGCCAACAGAGAGCCTCCCTTGGGAGAGGCCAGCCACTTGCGTTTTCCATTACTGTTTCGTAAACTGTGACACATCACGTTTTTAAATTACCCTTTTAAACTCTGCAGAGTGTTTTTTGCAGCTCTTCCTGAAATCAGAAGCTTCACTGTCCTAAGGATTTGGCCTGGGAAGGTGTTTGGAGCCGTCCTGGGCTGCTCTGTTTCTCTCCATTCATATCCCTGGAGTTAGGGCCCGTGAAGAAATGCTCTGGCCCCTTGAGACGGATCTCAAAAGGAGGTTTCCAAGTAATGGATTTCAGAAAAAGGGGGAATTCGTGTTTTCCCGGCAGCTGTCAGAATCCATTCCACACCACCAGCTGCCAGGCCTCTGCTGTCAGTTGCCAGGGGATGTCATCTGTCTGCAGGGGGTGGGAAGAGTCTCAGTGGGCTGGCCACAAAGCCCTCCTCACCCTGGCACCCCAAGGGAGGGTCCTTTTGTTCTGTTTCTACACGGGCTTCAATGGCTTCCAACCACACCGTAGAACCTGAAAGGGAAAATTACTTCTGGCTCACACATTCAGGGCTTCAATCAAATAAGTGGAAGAAATGTAAAGAGGAATAGCCAGGTGGGCTTTGAGGAATAACTGTGATTTCCCAAGGAGCTATGTCTTTGAGATGGAGGGAAGCCATCAGAAGAGAGCATCTTCTACTCTGCTTAAAGTCCCGTGGAGAGAAGAGGGTACAAGATGTGCATCTAAGATTCTCTGCATCAAACCAAAACTTTGTGAGGGGGAAGTCAAGGCTGCTGGATTTTGCCCTTACTAAAGTCAAAACCTCACTTGCATCCTCCGGGGGCGCCTGGGTGGCTCAGTCAGTTGAGTCTGACTTTGGCTCAGGTCATGATCTCACAGTTTGTAAGTTCGAGGCCCACATCGGGCTCTGTGCTGACAGCTCGGAGCCTGGAGCCTGCCTCGGATTCTGCGTCTCCCTCTCTCTCTGCCCCTCCTCCAATCACACTCTGTCGCTTTCTCTCTCAAAAATAAATAAACATTTAAAAACAAAAACAAAAAACAAAAACCCTCATTTGCATCCTACGGCAGCTTGTTACCGTGACGTTCCCACATTGCTTTAGTGTACTTCCCTGCATAAAGACTGTCCAGAGAAGTCTTCCAACCCCACCTGTTCTGGTCGTCTCCTGCTGCGTAAGAAGCCATCCCAACACATTGACTTAACATGCTGTCGGTCATTGACTGTGTGCGTGAATCTGCACTCTGTGCACAGCTCGACAGAGAAGGAGTCACCTTTAAGATGGCCTAGTCACGTGATCAGCAAGTTGACGCGGACCATCAGCCGGTAGCTCAGCCTGGCCGGTGAGCCGAGGCACGCAGTTCCTCTCCATGGCCCGAACTTCCTCACAGCACGGCGGCTGCATTCCAAGGGCAAGCATCCTGAAAGAGAGCCAGACAGGAGCCTCAGAAGTCGCACGACATCCCCTCCACAATGCTCTGTTTGTCGAGGCAGTCACACATACCCACCTATGTTCAGGGAGAAGGGACTTACTCTCTTCCTCTTGAAAATATGTTGTGGCCCCTTTTGGAAAGCACAGTCTGCATTCAGCCTACATCTACACTTGGCTGTCCAGCCTGACAGGGCAGTGTTGGGCCACGTGTAACAAGTTTTTCCTCCAGTCCAGAGGACAGAAAACTCACTCATGCTCCTGACCTGGTTTCAGAAGAAGTGCTTCCAGAAAGGCTTGGACAATGGAAGACCTGCCTGTTTGCCATCATTTGTTTGAACAACAGAATCTCAAAGCCGACCAAACAAACAAAAACAAAACCAAACCTTCCTGAGTGCTTAGACGCTGCACAACTTTCCTCTCCTACTTCCCTCTCTCTCCACTGTGTCAGGCCCTGGAAGGGAAGGCCCACAAGCTGGGGAGAAGAGGGAGTATGCCCACAAGATCATTCTTCAGGCAGTCCTGAGAAAGTGTTTCAAGTCAGCCGAAGGCACTCCTCAACCGGAGGGTAGACTTGTGCTTAGCCACATAAAGCTCTGGGCTTCAAAGGGCAATGCCTGCGGGGGGAGGGGGACCCTCAAACTGGGGAGAAACGGCTTTGTCAGAACCTGGCATTCGTCAAGCAGCCAAGCATTTCTCTAAGACGCTTGTGCACGGAGCACCTTGATCTCCTTACGGGAACGCTTGATAGTGATCTAATACATAAATCGAAACATACCTTACCCCTCTCGCTTCAACGTTAATTTAATTTAAAACTAGCATGTCTAATAGGCAGCACTCTTAAAATGCATTTCTGGAATTTGCGGTCTGGAGTTCAGCCTCCTGAAAATAACATATCTTGTATCTACTCCATGTGTTTGGCCCCCAACTTGTTTTGACTAAAGGACACGATTTGTCAAGATGTTTTCTCTGTTGGGATTGGCATGAGGAGGGTGGGTTTTAACTAATGAAATTGCATGAGGCCCTTTTACCTCCTGTCATGTGTTTTTTAAGAAGGCTTTTGTTGTTGTTGTTCCATTTCCTATGTGGCCATGCTTAATTGGAAAAAAATGAGAAGATTTGTGAAAAAGACTCGAAGAAGACCCAGAGCTTGCCTCTGGGCCTTTCTCTGAATTGATATGAGAGCTCCGTTGCCTTGGGTCCACAGGAAAAGTGGCTCAACAAGCCCAGAAATGCTGGTAGTGGAAAGGGGATCAGAACTGAAACTCTTCCAGTTGAAGTGAAGATGTTTGACGGAATCATTTACTGGGGATCATTTATTGTGAAGACCAAGGAGTGTCTCAGGGAACTCAAGGCAGCAATGTGGTGGGCCTCAGGAAGGGTTGGGACTGACATCAGGGAAGCCCCTGGAAACCAGACAGTTCTTTGAGACTCGCCCTGGCCGGCAGAAGACGCAGAAGAACAGAGGCCGGCATTCCGTAGGTGCTCGGGATTCGTCGAATGAATGGCCGGGGAGCTGTGCCACAGCTTTGGGCTCAGCTTTGACTGAGCCTCATCTACCTCGGGTCAAGTCTTGATTCCCAGGGCAGGGTCTCGAATTGGCCCAGCCTCGGTCAGCGGCCCGTTCCTGAACCAGTCTGAGGGGCAGGATCACACCCCTCAGTCACAACATGGCGGCCGGGAGCCCACCCCACAACCGTGAGGACAAAAGAGGCCATTCACGTGTGTGTTGGACGGACACCTGCGGAGGCACCCACAGCAGGGGTGGAGGATGCCGTGGGGGCTGAAGGGCAAAAACGATGAGCCTCAGGTGAGACCGGATGTCAGACCCTTGGACTATAAGAGCTAGGCATGCCTGTGGATCATCTGGTCCAGCTCTTCATTGTTTGCACAGGAAAATGAGACAGAGAAATGAACTGTTGGCCGAGGTCCATTCTACTTGACGGCATTTCTGACAAGAAGAAACCCTGTTGGCATCCGTTGATTAAATCAGCACACGGCCTGGAAGCTCTGTCTGCAACACTATTTATAACCATTGTTTATGTTTTCTCCTTCTTAACTATGCTTCATACTATGAAGTAAGGCTTGATTTTTTTGGTCTAACACTAGCTAAATACGATCCGTAAGGTCTAGTGAGATGGATTCTCTCACGGTAGGAATCATTAAGCAAAAACAAAAACTTGGTTCGGGCAGTCTACGATCTTTGTCTGCCTGTGAGCAATTATCGAGGGCCTCTCTTGTGTGCTCGCCGCTGTTGTGGGCAAGGGAGTCATGGAGACAGACGAGATGCCCCGCCGGCCCTGGCAGAGCTCACCTTGTGAGGCCTGTAGTTTGTTAGGGAGATGGACAAGAAAACTGAGGAGTGCAGGGAGGAGGGAGAAGCGGTGTGCCAGATGGGATGGGAGGGCACAGAGAAGGAGGAGCCAGGCAGGGAGTCAGAGAAGGCTTCCCAGAGGAGTTGAATGCCGTCAGAGCAACAGAAGTTAGGAACAGAGCCATCAGTGCCATCGAAGGAATCGTGGGTGGCTCCCAAGGGCTGGAGCTGAGGGTAGGTGGGGGGAGTGGAAGACTGTGAAAAGCAGAGAGATAAGCAAAAGCCAGATCAGGAAAGACCAGAGGTCTGAAATTTGACCAAAACACTGAGGTGCCATCGAATGGTTCGCAGGAACGTATAACCAATTTGTATTTTACAAGGGTGGCCCTGGCGATGGCAAGTGAGGGGGGAAATGTGGCCAGACCGGCATCAGGCAGCAGAGGGAAGGTGAGAAGATGGGGAGATCCGGGGGGCTCAAGCCGGGCTGGGGGCCTGAGGGCAGGGACACAGTGCTGGTGGGTTCCACAGGACAGGGTGTTGCTTAGATGTGGAAGCAAATGAGAAGACACCGTCTAGGGTCGTTCACCTGGGGTGGGGAGACTGGATGAGTGGTGTTAACATTCCTGAGAAGCAGGAAGGGAGAGCAAGATAAGTTGCATTTGAGGGTTTAGCTTTGCAGCTCAGCAAAGCCTGGGCCGACAGTAGCAATCTGGGGTCGCTGGTGCAGGTGACCCATGAACCATGGGCAGGGCCCGGGGCATCCAGGGGGGTGTTTGGGAGAAGAGCAGAGACCAGAGGCCCGAGCAGTCAGGGACACGATATGTAATGGAGGAGGCCAAGCAAGCAGAGCCCTCTAAGGAGAGAAACCTAGGGGGCTTAGAAACAGGACGGAGTGGGGGAAGTTTCGGGAAAGAGGAAACCACCCACCGCAGCAAATGTGACAGGGGGGTGAAGCCACACCACAGAGTGGCTCTGGGAGCGTGGAGACCTTCTGCAGTGTGATCCAACGAGTAAGTTCCACTGGGAACCTGGTCATTGGCTGATGCCACTGACGAATGTAGAGTGCGGCCTTAAGAGATGAAAGCTAATAAAAATGCTTTCAGTCTGAAGAATCGCTTTGTAAATGGGAGTGTGTGGAGCGGTCTGACTCCGCGGTGAGGCAGACGTGGATTTCAGCCTCAGCCCTCCAGCTTGGGACGAGTTACTCAGCCCCTTCAAGCCTCACTGTCTCCGTCTGTAAACCGGAGCCTCTATCTACTTCACAGGTTCTCGGTGTTACATCGAGTCACGCTGGCCCCACCCCCTGCTCTATTTCCTTCCGGGGCCCTTACCACCTTCCTTCCTTGCCAGTTTCCTTACCTCCTTTGTCATTCTCCCCGGCCGAAGTATAAACTGAGCACCAGCAGGGATTCTTCTCTGGTCCGTCCACTGCTGAATCCCAGAACTCCCGGAGGGCGCCAGGGACACCGGAAGCAGAGGAAACCCTGCTCGGGGAAACCAATCAGGACATCAAGGAGCTCTCCCGGGGCCCAGAACTGCGCAGAAGGTTTTGGCAGCCTGCGCTTCGGAGGCTCCGACGGATGGACGGTGGACAGAGAGTGTCTTCTCCGTCCAGAACCCATGCCGGAAAATCACAGCCAGCAAAGGCTTGGAAAGTGAAGAGAGCGGGGAGACTGACTCGCCTTATTAATCTGTACATTTGCGAGGGCAAAAATAATGCTTAGTGCTTTTAGCTTCAATGCGCCTTTCACCACGAACTCACATGCATGCGGGATGCAGCCGTGGAGGGCCGGTTATAAGGAATGTGTTATTCTGATGGAAAAGACTTTGAGAGACCCCGCCTCCCAATAGCCTGCCCACACGACATGTTCTAGAAGGAAAGTCTGGTATCAAAACATAAATCTAAACAGAAACCACAAGAGCAAACGGCAACGCGTATGCATCGGACCCTTTTATTTGTACCAAAACCAACATTCCCCCAACTCCTTGGCCCCAGGGTATTGTTCTTTGTTGTTACTGTTCTTTGTTTCCTTTTCATCTTTCAATATATCCTTCCAAGACTCTTGCCAGGGTACTTCAGAGTCCAGACTCTCTTATGGAAAGCATATGTTTTGGGGAACATACTGTACCACTTGAAGTTCTGGAGCCAGTTGTGTTTCTGTTCCAGGATCAAGTGAGAAACCGTTATTTACAGGGCGAGAAGGAACCTCAGGTTAGCTACTCAGCCGCAAGACCCACACGTGAAGCAATGAAAGACTTTCTAAAAGATCTCTAAGAACTAAGAAGGGCATCTCCAGCGAACCCATGCGTCTCATTCATTCATCTATCCACTTATTTTATTCGTGCAACATCTGTTGAAAGTTTACCACGAGCAAGGTCTATGCTCAAAGCCACAAATACCAAAATCCCAAGATAAATATGATCGGTCCTCCCCCTCCAGCAGCTCACTGGCCAGGAGAGGAGACAGGCAGGTATATCAAGGCAGCAGTCCAGCTGGACAAGGCCAAGGCAGAGGTGTGTGTCAGATTCAGGTCACGGGACAGGAGTCAAGAGACAATTAGAACTTTCCAGAGGAACGGATGCTTTTTAAAGAGACTAAGAGATGGGGCGCCTGGGTGGCTCAGTCGGTTAAGTGGCGACTTTGGCTCAGGTCATGATCTCATGGTCCGTGAGTTCGAGCCCCACGTCGGGCTCTGTGCTGACAGCTCGGAGCCTGGAGCCTGCTTCCGATAATGTGTCTCCCTCTCTCTGACCCTCCCCTGTTCATACTCTGTCTCTCCCTGTCTCAAAAATAAATAAATGTTAAAAAAAAATTAAAAAAAAATAAAATAAAATAAAATAAAATAAAGAGACTAAGAGGGAAGGAGGTAAAGAAGAGGAGAGGGTACTTTACACAGAGGAAACTACACGTGCTACATAAAACAGTATGATGCAGTGATAGTCAAGATATTTAGTAACCGTAGTTCCATGGCACAGAGGCCAAAACCCACTGGTATGGTCCCAACCAGTGCCTGTGGCCCACGATCTTTCCTACTAACATGGAGAATCTCCAGGGTTTGTAGGAAAAAAAAAAAAAAAAATCAAAGTACGATGTTGAGTGCTAGAAGTCAGGGTGGTAGTTACCCTTGGTGAGGCCATGACAGCAGGGGGGGCCAAAGTGGGGCTCAGGGTGCTGGCTTTCCGTTTCTTGATGGCTTTGTTTACCTTATGAAAATAACTCAGACCAAACACTGTGATAAATGCAATTTTCAGTGCCAGTGTTCCATAAAGGGACATATATTTACCAAAATGTTCAAAAAACCCCTCAAATACAGTGCAGTCAGGCACAGCTCAAATTCTCATGAATGACTCCAGGAAACAGTATACACCTGAAGATGGAAATAGAGACGCGAAGCAAAGCCACATTGAAAGAGCCATATATGCTGAGTTAAAGAGTTTGAACTCCGTCCTCAGAGACTCGCGGGGAAAGGAAGCAGAGGAGAGGGCTGAGGGGCGTTTTCAGAGCGTGGCCTCTGGAACTTGGCCCCTGGTGCCACAGTTGAGTTATCGCGTGTAAACTTAAAACTCTCCACCTGCCAAATGCGGCCGTGATTGCGTTTGTCTCCGAAAGATATTTTGAGGGTTGAATAAGGTACTGCACAAAAATATTTAGTGGAGTGCTCACTATATTCCACAATAAATGTGTGCATTTTAGAAAGCTTCCTCGGGCAGGAACGAGGAGAATGAATGGGGGGGAGGGGGTGGCCACACCGGCACAGGGAGATGAACCAGAAGGCTGTGGCAGTGACCTAGTAAGACGGAGTGAGGGCCCGACCACAATAGGGACAGTGGAACTCAAGGGGATCAAGGAGAGATCCACAAATTTGGAGGGGGAGGGGGGCGGGTACAAATTAACAGGCTTGATCTGGGAAATGAAAGGGAGTCAAGTCCAAGGTGACCATCAGGTGTCGGGCTGAGGGGACTGTGAAGATGGTGATACTGTTAGAAAGTCAGCATGGGCAGAGGCACCTGGGTGGTTCAGTTGGTTAAGTGCCCAACTTTGGCTCAGGTCATGATCTCACGGTCCGTGGCTTCAAGCCCTGCATTAGGCTCCGTGCTGACAGAGTGACAGAGAGTGTCTCCCCCACTCGCACTCTGTCTCTCTCAAAAATGAATAAACGTTAAAAAAAATTTTTTTTAAAGAAGTCGACATTTGGGGCGCCTGGGTGGCGCAGTCGGTTAAGCGTCCGACTTCAGCCAGGTCACGATCTCACGGTCCGTGAGTTCGAGCCCCGCGTCGGGCTCTGGGCTGATGGCTCAGAGCCTGGAGCCTGTTTCTGATTCTGTGTCTCCCTCTCTCTCTGCCCCTCCCCCGTTCATGCTCTGTCTCTCTCTGTCCCAAAAATAAATAAATGTTGAAAAAAAAAATTTTTTTTTAAATAAATAAATAAATAAAGAAGTCGACATGGGCAATAGACTAGGGGGAAGATCATGCATCAAACGTGAAACCTGTTGGGAGACACCCAGGTGGGCATGTCCACAGGAACTCAGTAGAGGTGTCTGTGCTAAGGACATACATTTGGGAAGTATATAGAAGATTGTGGAAGGCAAAGAGTGGTGAGGTCCTCATCTCAGGGATGCTGCATTGGAGTGAGAAGAGCAAAGGGCCAAGATGGAACCCTGAGGAACATGGACATTGAGAGGGGCAGACCAAGAAAAGAGACTCATGAAGAAATTTGAGGAGAAAATGATCAGAAAGGTTGAAGAGCAGCCAACAGAGAGTGCTATCGGAGTAGCCAAGCAGGGTGTCATCGATTGTGACAGATGCCACAGAAATGACCTGTTAGATGAAAACGAAGTAGTGTTCCTTGACTCCTACATGTGCTGGCCGTGATGGCCTCAGTGAGAGCAAATCCAGGAGAATAGGGTGACTAAAGCGGGATTGTCTTGGGTCTATGTTACGTGGCTTGGAAGAAAGCAGTCAACAAATGCATTCCAGGGGAAGGAAAGCTACAGGGCAAGAAGCTAGGGGGGGAATGAGGAGGCCATCTTTCTGGAGATCAGAGCTCCCAGTATTCACCACCACCCATTTCGGCAGAAAAGGTTAGATTTCTCTCTCTCTCCCCCTCCCTTTCCCTCTCCCTGTTCTTCTCCCTCTCCTTCTCTCCCTCTCTCTCTCCCTTCCTTCTTTCCATTCTGAGTTTCCTCTCCAGAAGCCAAAGAGTAACTTATATAACTGGAAACGCTGAATGTATTACCTTTTTAAATGTTTTGAAAATAAGATGTTGAGAAGTGGGTATATTCAGGCAAGGGAGCCAGAGGAACCCAGCCGAGAAAGGAGCTGAAGCAGGGGCAGGAGAACGGGCCTCCTCTGGGGCTGCTGGCCACCCTGCTGCTCCTGGGGACCGTCTGCACGGCCAGAAGAGGGGTTGGGAATTCGTGTGAATGAGTGTATACGCCCCCCGCCTCCGTCGACCCTCCTTCGTGGAGTCAAAGCCTGTTTCTCCCGCCTCTGGCTGAGGTGGCCGCGAGGGCAGTAGTTGGCAACATGCTTCCTGCGATGACGCCACGCAGACACCTGCAATGATGCCAGGAGCAGGCCCCCACCTGCTCCACCCAGCGGATGACCATTTGCCTCTAGAACCTGGGTCACACCACTTCTCCTGCCCATTCCTCCCCAGACCTGCGCTGGCTTCCAGGTAGGGCTCAAAACATAGTGTCTTCGGAAACTTCCAGGTGGGCCCTTCCATTAGTCACTAAGCCTATGTGTTGGTCATCTTGCATTTCCCGGGAGGTTCTGCGAGTCATTCTAATTTTCGTGTATAAGACTTGGCCTTATGGGTGAAATCATAAGGC
The DNA here is from genome assembly GCF_007474595.2 of Lynx canadensis. Taxonomy (NCBI): domain Eukaryota; kingdom Metazoa; phylum Chordata; class Mammalia; order Carnivora; family Felidae; genus Lynx; species Lynx canadensis. The sequence goes on from NC_044306.2 coordinate 163,858,173, forward strand.
ATCCGGAGAATTCTCCATGACATCTGGGGGGGGGGGGGGGCCATTCCACACACCGTAGGTTCTCAGCTAAGGTTGGCTTGCGGAAGTAAAGGGTGCGACGCCTGCACTGGACTATAAGCTCCCAGGCCAGGTCCTGGGCCCGTGCCTCTTTTTACCCTCTCCAGCACCAGCCCCCCGGGGCTCTGACCATCCATCCATCCCACAGGTATTTACTAAGCACCTCCCATGTGCAAGACTAGGTCAGCTGAGAATTCAGCAGTGAACCAGATCCCCAGTTCCAGAAGAGGAGATGGCCAATAGGGAAACAAACAAACCAACCAATCCGATAACCACAGGCTGTGGCCAGCTCTTCGGAGGAAATAAACAGAGCTCTGTGACGACTGGGAGGCATGTTTATGCTGACACCTGAGAGCTGCCAAGGAAGGAGTGAATAAGTTGCCCCTCAGCCTTCTCTTCCTATTTAATAGCCCCACTACCTTAACCTTTCTTTGAACAACGTATTCAAAGGGGTATGACACGGTGACGCGGTCTGCGTTCTTCTGGTCGGTGGGTTCACCGCGCGCTAACATACCTGATCCCTAATGAATCGCCCTCTCTCGGAGGCTTGTTTTCGTCCCCTGCCCGAGGGGGCGGCAGCCCTGGGGTACCCGCGGAGGGACAAGGGGCAAGGCCCCCAGCTGCTCAGCGCTCTGCCACTGATGCCCGTGGGGGTTTGTTTTGCAGGTGAGCCGGCCCCATCCCAGCGACCACCCTCTCCTGATCCTCTTTGTGGTGGGCGGGGTCACAGTCTCAGAAGCCAAAATGATCAAAGACCTCGTGCCGTCCTTGAAGCCAGGAACCCAGGTACTGAGACCTCTGTGAACGAGGGCCCTGAGGCAGAAACGAGAGGGTGGGTGGGGGCCCTTCCTTCCTTCCTTCGGCTCCCTGGCGCCTCTCCCTGTCTCCGTCCCCCCTTTCGTGTCCCACCCACCCCTCCCTGTCACGTTCCCCCTCCCTCTGCTCCAGGGCCAGCTGTCCTCCGGATGGGGGTGGAGGGAGAAGAGCTATCACCTATGGTCCCCTCTTCCGCCTCTGGGCTTCAAGGGCTAAGGTGCTATTGTCCCCGGTCCTGATTCCTGAGGGGCGTATATTCTCGTGTGTCCTGAGGGGTATATAAACCTTTAACTACTCAAGAGTTTTCACTGCTTTCCAGGCTCCAGATAACGAGGGCTGCTCCCAGGGACCATCTCCCCACCGTGGCAGTTAGAGGCACGTTGTCGAGGCAGTGACAAATGTGGTCTCTTTCTCCTCTTGTCGCCTCCTGCCAGGTGCCTCTCATTCCCCCTTGTAAGTGGCCCCGTGGTTAAGAACACCGGCCTCTTGATCTTCTAGGTCTGTCTTTGAGTCCTACCTCTGTCGTTCACTAGCCAGCTGATCTGGGAGAGCAAAGCCTTCAGTTTTCTCGCTGATGGAACAGGGCCAGGGTGGCTGTGAATCTTAGATCAGGTAAGGGGAGAGGGTGTCATTCCTAGCACAGTGCCTGACCCTTAGCTCTCAGTAAATGGTGGCTACTGTTGTGAGCAGCAGCCCCTGCCCTGCGGGAGGGGTGTTAGCCGCTGGCCTGAGGCCGGGAGCCCAAGGGGAGAGGCTTCGGGAGAAGGCGAGCCCCCTGCCTGCGGATCTGCCCGAGGAGGCAGAACCTGCAACTCAGTAAGACTCCAAGTCCTTGCCTTACTGTGGGCTCCCCAACACAGGCCATGTGACAGGGACGTGAGAGCAGGTGGCTTACATGATCCCAAGAAGCAGAAGTGAGGGAATCTGAAAAGAGACCGTAGAGAGAGAAAAGCCAGAGAAGCGCCAACTGCTGGGCTGGTTCGCGCCAGGGGCAGCTGAGGCTCTGTCCTCTGGGAACCCGAGGAGCCCCTGGACGGCATACGTCATCTTCCCGTTGCCTCTGCCCCCTCGCCCCCGTTTGAGACTCGCCCCTGGGGGGGTCATCTTCGGCTTTGTGCCACCTCTGCAGGCCACTGAGCGGCAGTGTCGAGGATCCGTTTCGTGAGCAATTGTCTTTTCGAGCAAGACATTTTTAAAATCCGAAAGCACACTTCTCGCTGCCCCTAACGAGGTGAACCGGATGCTTAGCTCTCCGGAACGGTGCTGCGCTGTGACACCCCGACAGACATGTGAATCCCCGCTCTGAAAGGATGAAGTGCAGACGTTTCCAAAGCTGTGTGACCTGCGTTTGACAACCCGGACCTGGAAGCTGCAGTGGCTTGGCTATAATCTGACCGTGTGCTCAGACCTCCGCAAAGGGAGCTTCTCAAAGAATTTGGAGCTTAAGGAGCAGCCTGGTTTGCTCTGTTGCCCTTGTGCCACAAGTTCCCCCGAAGAGCTAAGGGGCCCCCAGGAAGACCCCAAGGGCAGCAGGGAAGACCAGCGGAAGAGGCAGGGGCACCAGAGCGCCGTGCATCTCCGAGCTTCTGCAAGGAGGCGGATCAGCTAGATGTTTGTGGAGCGACACGCCTCAGAGGCAGATCTCCCTTTCTCGCCCTCAAAAGACACAGCTGCCCTACTTCTGCAGCCGACTCTGCCCGGATCTGGGACATGAGCAGCTAGCTTTCTGCTTTTCCAAGAACAGCGGACGTTAGGCCTCGCTGCTCTAGCCGTACACGAGATGGCACGCGGACTGGTGCCATTGTCGGCTCAGACTTCCTCGTCTGCTGGAGAAACAGGCGAACGGATTGAAAGGAACAGGTTCTACCGAATCTACGTCCCCAACAAGCCCTCAGCCAAGAAACTAACTTGGCTTGACTGTCGACATAAGCAGCGATAATATACCGGACGCTTTTTTTTTTTTAACGTTTTATTTATTTTTGAGACAGAGAGAGACAGAGCATGAACGGGGGAGGGTCAGAGAGAGGGAGACGCAGAATCCAAAGTAGGCTCCGGGCTCTGAGCCATCAGCACAGAGCCCGACGTGGGGCTCGAACTCACGGACCGAGAGATCATGACCTGAGCCGAAGTCGGCCGCTTAACCAACTGAGCCACCCAGGCGCCCCACCTATCTGACACTTATATTCTGTCTTTCCTATCCAGCCTACACTTGACCATCTCCAGAGATGAGGGTGTGCCCCCTCCCCCTGCAGCCTGCCTGAGTCTCGGCGGCCCTTACTGTCTCCCCTAGATGCATCCAAATCTGCCTTCTAGAGCCTCACTCACTAGCGCTGGTTCTAGCTCCTGGGCCCCGCAGAATTTACAGGCAAATCAGGTTCGTCCCTTTTCCACGTGGTCTCCCCTGGGTCTGCTCTTCTCCAAACCGAGGCTTTTCGGTCCCACGATACGCGTCTGGGGGTGCCCTGGCGGTTGTGGTGGCTCTCCTCAGTCCCACTCCGTCTCTCCCTCTCGCGCTCGGTTAGAACGGAGAGCCATGCCTCAGTGTGGACTGGCCAGTGCAGAGGCAGTTGGGGCCACCTCCTCCCTGTCCCCACCACAGCCTACAAGGCCCAGCCCACAGTTTGCGGGATGGATTCTTTTGGCTCGGTTTTCACTGTTCTAGATATACCGACATCAACTGAGCCTATAGCCTTTTCTCTCCACGTTCCTCAGTCCCGCCAGCAAGACTTAAGCATCCTGGGAGACTCCTGCTAGCCCTTACCCTCGCCTGCCGTTTTGGCTCTGGAAGGACCACGGGGGGCCGGCAGTGGTGGGGGGAACCGGCAAGTCACGAGGGCAGGAGAGGGGCCTTTGGCCCATTGGCCACACAGGCCTCTACCGCCTCACAAGAGTGGACTGCCTCCCTTTGGGTCTTTTCCTACCACTCTTCGGCCTGCTTGCTTCCCTCCAGCGTCAGGACTTTGGGCTTTCTTACTATTTATTCCCAGCACCACAAACAGGATCAGGATTGCTGAGTGTCATGATTATTCATTCAATGTTGAATCTTGAACGCTAGAAACTTCACGTACAGTATTGTAGTATGCGACAAAAGTAGCTCTTCTGGAGAATTCACCAACCTGTCAATTCATTCTGAGATTACGGACAACTAAAACCAGCCTGACTCTGGTAACAGCTGCTGTTAATCCATACCTTCTCTATATCTACATGGGTGCTCTTGGGACTCAAGTACAGGACTCTGAAATCACATCCGCTAAGTGGGATTAGTTGATTATCCCGTGAACATTTGTTGAATGGCTGCTGTTGTGCCAAGCACTGTTCTTGTGCTAAAAATAGAGCAGGGAGCAAGCCAGACTTGTGCCTGCTCTCATGGAACTTACGTTCTAATAACGAATGACTGATGTCAAACATGAAAACTCCAGCCACAGATAAGTGTGCTGAGAAGACAGGTGCTGTGGTGGGAATAAGTAGGGGTGAGGGGTGGTTCCTTCATCTGGCACAGCTCCTTATGGAGGAGAAGGCCTGTGGGCTGAGGTTTGAAAGGCATTCAGCGACCAGCTCTTCAAAGGAAACACAACCCATTCGAGGCACATGTAGAAATGAATTCTCTTCCACAAACAGTGACAAGGGGAGCGTGAAACAAGGAATCCAGAAACCACACCTGCCACCTGCTAGTCTTACGGGACCGTGGTCATACTCTAAAACTCCACTCCCTGCCCGTGGTTGTTGGACAACGTGCCGAGGAGAAAATTGGGCCGCTGCAGAGGCCCTCTGCTCCGACTACGAAAAAAAGAGGGATCCAAGAGTCAACTCCCCCCACCTCACGCCCACCCCGAGCAGCCACCGCCGGGAGGTGGGAAGCTTGGTAGGCTTCCCCTCGCTCTGGAGTGCGCGCGCCTGGCACCGGCCTCTGTCTCGTTCGCCGCCTGGTGTGGGGCCCCGTGCCCAGACGGCTCTGCAGGCGAAACTCTGGTTGGATGGTGGCCAAGAGGCCTGCAGAAGCCTGAGATTATGGGAGGAAAATAACAGGGAAGGTCCCTTCCAGAAAACACAGGGAAAGGCCAGCTCAGGAGACAGAGGAAGGCCGTGTGGGCAGGTCAGCCCCTCCGTCCCCTGCTTTGCATAGGCAGTGCACGTTGCCCCCCACACACGCTTTCTAGCGGTTCTCCATTTCTGGAGCTCAGTATTTAGTGAGAATGTGCTAGGACAAAAAGGAGGCTGAGAAATATGCTACTACACACAGGGCTTTGCATAACTTCAGGGTTCAGGATACCTAAATCTTGCCTCTAAAAACCTCGCTCCAGGTTATACTAAACTCGATTGAAAGCCCCAAGGAGAGGAGTCCTGTGACCTCCTTTTTTTTTTTTTCCTCTCTTTTCAGTTTAGATATATTTTATTCTGAAGCTTCTTACTGTGAGGAAAACATCCGTGGGATTTTAAGTTTATCTTTTTTTTTCTTTTTTTTTAGTTTAATGTTTATTTATTTTTGAGAGAGAGACAGAGACAGGGCGTGTGCTGGGGAGGGGCAGAGAGAGGGGGAAACACGGAATCCGAGGCAGGCTCCAGGCTCCGAGCCGTCAGCCCAGAGCCCGACACAGGGCTTGAACCCACGAACTACGAAATCGTGACCGGAGCCGAAGTCAGACGCTTAACCGACTGAGCCACCCAGGCGCCTCAGAATCTCCCAAGTTTAAAAGAAAAAAGGAGGAAAACCATTGTTATCCCCTGCTTCTTTCAATGCACAGTGTTAGAAATCAGCTGGATGTGGAATCTAAATCCCGGACTGCCCCGCTTCCTCCGTGTTCCGCAGAAATAGAACAGGAAGGAAGATGCTGGCACCTACAAATTATAGCGGTGGCCTGCAGGAGTGGAAAATGGAAAGAAAGCCAGAGGGCTGGGTCAGTGTCGCAGGCTGGCCTGCGCCTGCGGGAGCCCCAGCCCATCTGAGAACAGAGACTGAACCCTCCTCTTCCCGCTGGAGCGCAAAGGGCTCTAGGGCTTGCTCGGAGGCTCTGGGGGCCCTGGTGTCACCCTCCCCCCCAATCTCACGGATGAAATCCTCATCAGTGCGCTCGGCTGCCTGGGAGAAAACTAGTTCTCTTAAAGGAATTCTCTCGTGCTTAGTCTGCCTGATATCACACATCTGATGGTAGTTTATACAATTTTAATTTTATGTCTAACAGGCTGATTTCGGGCTCTCTTAAGGATTCTCTTTCTCATTTTTGACTGCCTTTTTGTCCCCCATTCGGCTAATTCTTTAGAACGTTTAGAACTATTTTAATCAAGTAATGCAGAAATGCCTTAGACTAAAAACCTCTAACAGTGCTCTGATGAGTCTGGAGACCGAAAGATCCCTAAGATGTGAAAATGCTTAAGGACCATCAACCGTTACAGTATAAATGTCGTGTTAGCCATGCAGTCCTGCTTGGCTTCCCAGTGAGAGCTTTAGACAAATAGTTGAACTGATCTGGAACAATTTTCCCGGAGCTATTTGAGCTGTCTTTTACTAAAGCCTCCCAGCATGAAAAGATTCCTGCCGACCCTCACCAAACTCACTGCCTCCTTCCTTGTCCGACCGTCTTTGTTCGTTCATGTAATCATTCGCTAAGTCACTATATCAAGGACCTGCTACGTTTTCGGCACTGTGTTCAGACACAGCGGAAAGACTCGGCTAAGGCAACAAGGAATATGGTGTGAAACCAACAGCCATGGGAACACACTCCGTCTTTGGGGAGGGGTGGGCTTGGAAGGCTTCCTTGGAGGTGGTGATGCACGAATAGATCGATGAAGGACTGAGAGGCCTTCAGGCAAAGAGTAGGGTAGGAAAGCATTCCCAAAGTTCCACTGGCGAAACCGCGAATAGTGGAGGGTGGGCGCAACGTAAAACTCTTTGGGGGGGGGGGTGCTGTGGCAGCGAGGGGGTGACATCTGGAGTGCTGAGCAGCCATCGGATTCTACAGTCCCGGGATGCTCTCTAGGAGGGTTGGGTTTATCAGAGGACAGGGAGGAGGCAGTCAGGATTTTAAGCCGATGAGTAATACGGTCAGATTTACACTTGGGTAAGATGGCTTTGGCACCTCTGCTCCCCGGCACTGGCCCGGGGACTGCTGTGAGCTGGAGGGAGGGAGTGCGACAGAGGACGAGAATAGCCCGGATGGTGATGATAATGAAAACGATAATAGCGGGGACCATTTTAAGCCCCTCTAGAATCTGTCAGCTGTGCTAAATATTTTATGTATATGTTCACGTGCGATCTGCGTAATTATCCTCTTGGGGGAGGGGTGTCATTCCCACTTTACCGATGAGGAAATTGAGGCTCAGAGTGATTAAGCAACGTCTACAGAGTCATTCCTCCAGCAAGGGGCCCAGCTAGGTTCCAAGTCAGATTAGGCACTCCTAAGCCTGTGCTCTTAACCACTGTACCATCCGGCAAGGGTCCTTGGTCTCAGCTTTCTCCTCTTCTCGGAGACCCCCTACCTCACTTCACACACAGATTTGGTTTTCCATATGTTTCTTTTCAGCCCTCCACGAAACATGTCCCAGACACCCTCTGGTTCAGCCCTCATGCTAAATACTTGCCTGTTTAGATATCAGAGGCCTGGTCTTTGGTTCCAGCTCAGTGGAGGTCAGGGAACCCCCACCCCACCCCCCACCCCCGTCTCTGTCAGCCGTGGCTGGAGGCCCAGCACCCGATCTGAGGGATGGATTCTTTCGGCTTGGTTCTCACTGCTCTAGAAGTGTCGATATCAGTGGAGTCTATAGCCTTTTTTCTCCAAGTTCCTCCTTCCTGCCAGCAAGACTTAAGCATCCTGGGAGACTCCTGCTAGCCCTTACCCTTGCCTGCCATTTTGGCTCTGGAAGGACCACGGGGGCCGGCAGTGGTGGGGGGAACCGGCAAGTCACGAGGGCAGGAGAGGGGCCTTTGGCCCATTGGCCACACCGGCCTCTACTGCCTCACAAGAGTCAACCGCTAGAGAGCATGCAAAGCACTTTGGTTTCCGTGCACACACTCTTAAAAATGTCTGAAGAAGGGTTTCTTACCTTGTGGTCTATGAACCCTAGTTGTACACAAACCTCACCTAAAACTATATTCAGAATCTCGTGTGTGTAAACAGACCCGTATTTTTCTAGGGAGTTCTTAGCTTTTATAACATTCAAAAGGAGACCTATGACCCAGTCACAAAACCACAATAAAAGAGCAGCTCACAACTGCTGGGCACCCCCTGTGTTCTACGCACTTGACTTTATGTAATCCTTGCCACGACACTGCCAGCTCAGGGCTGTTGTTTTCCTCCTGGGACACGGAGTGTGAGGCTCCAAGTGAGGTGACTTTCCCTGGGGCATAGAGCCAAGCAGCAGCGGAGCCAGGCTCTGCGGGGGTCTGGGGAGTGGGCGGGCCTGGGACCCAGCATTCTTCGCCACCTAATGGCTCGGCGTGGAAGACGCTGAGGAGTCAGTGGAGACCCTCGCCAGAGCCACGTGTTGAAATGGCGTCTACACCACGTGTGCAGATGACAGGGGATGCTACTGTTCACTTGCTGCTCTCAAACTCTCATCACCTGGCTTTCAAGGACAAGTGTAAGCACAGATTTCAGTGTATTTTTCCCCCCGCCCGAAATATACCTTGGCTGACGTGAGCCATGTATTGTTTCAGACCGTTCCCTTTCGAGCAAAAGTAAAACAGCAGCTTTCAAAGGCTAATTGTTGCTTTAAACAGAAAACTTGTTAATAATCCCCACTTCTTTAACAAGAAGACAAAGAAGAAAATGACAAAATGCTTTCTTCTCTCCTTCCTCCTCTAACTTGGGCCCCGTCTGCCTTTCTTCCACACTGGGGTACGGGCTCCGTTCTTGACCAGTGAGCTGGCAATTGGTTAAGTCCTTGGTTTAGGTGCACCCGGAACAGTTTTGGGCGACAGGAGGGGAAGATGGTGGAATGTGTGGCACCGACCGGCACGTGACCGGTGGCAGGTGGCTGGGCGAAGCCCCGTCCCGCCGCCAGCCTGGCAGTCCCCTTTGCTCAGGCGCTGGGCCATGGGATTCCAGCTCTAGCCTCCCTCCCCATGTCCACAGTCACCTCCTCACCTAGTCCCCTGTGCGAACCTCACCAGCCCTTACACGGCGCATCACGGAGCCAGCGCAGCCCTGGGGAACAAGTCGTTCCGGTGCTACAGAGAGAAAGCTACCCCGGAGGAAAGGTCCAGAATGAAGGAAGCAGGAAGGGTCACCACAGCGACGGGCCAGAAAAGGGGGAGTAAAGTGGCCTGGCCCAGACCCCTTGACATGACAGAGGTGACCAGATAGGCACTTGGGCCCTGGACTCGGCCTGCCTGGGTTGGAATCCTCACTCAGCTATCTCCTGTCTGTCCTTGGACAAGTGATTGAACCTCTCTGTACTTTATTTTCCTTATCTGCAAAATAGGAATACTACACCTGTTTCGTAAGATTGTAAGGAAGATGAAACAGATATCAAATGAGATCATCCTGAGTGCCTGGCAGTTCATAAGGCCCGATAAACATTAGCTGCTAGCATCATTATTCCATCGTTGTTATGGGTTGAATCGTGTCCCCCTCCCAAAAGATATTGAAGTCCGAACACTGTGAGGGTGACCTTATTGGACATAGGTCTTTGCAGGTGATCAGATTCAGATGAGGTCATTAGGGTGAGCTCTAATCCAATATGACAGTGTCTTTATAAAAGGGGAAATTTGGACAGAGAGACAGACATGCATAGATAGAGGATGGGGTGAAGACACAAGGAAGCTGAGAGGGGAGCATGAACTGATTTTCCCTCACAACCCTTGGGAGGAACTAACCTTGCCAACACCTTGATCTTGGACTTCTGACATTCAGAACTATGAGACAATAAATTTCAGTTATTTAAACCACCCAGTTTGGGGTACTAGGAAATGAACAGAGTCACCATCATTAGCACCCACAAGGACATCCACCTCTTGGGTGTGCCTTCTCGGGGGCCCTGAAGGAGCAAAGGCTTCCTGGAGAGGAGAGAAACTTCTATATTGAGGTCAAATTACTGGATCACAAAGCTACGGTACGAGTGGATTCAGTTCAGCAGTAAGGCGGCGGCTGGGCACGGCCACTCTCGGTGCCAAGCGGTCAAAGGCTCAGTAAACGCAGCCCCGCTGTCCCACGGGCCATCTCTTCCCAGGCTGTGCACCCTTCCTTCCTCCCAGGACTCTAGTGGCGTTCAAGCGGCCGCCTTCTGCCTTATCTCCACGGTATTCTCCTCCGTGCCTTTCCCCATAGAAACACACTGCATTTTATTTCTTGTCATCCGATAACCTGGGATTGGTATCCCTAATTGTCTGTGGTGTGTCTGTCCCCTCCTGCTGATAGGTTATCGTGCTGTCCACGCGACTCCTGAAGCCATTTAACATTCCTGAGCTGTTATTTGCGACTGACCGGCTGCATCCAGACCTTGGCTTCTGAGCATCTGCAAGGATGAGACTTACCTGAGCTGGAAATACCGATACCGTTATCCTGTCACCGTTCAAGATACGCCTCCCAAACCGGTGTCCCCTTGCTAACGGTGGCTACAACAGAATTCTGCCTGAAGGGTCTTGGCAACCATGCGGCAAAGTACTTTGCTCGGATTCCCAACAACTTAAAAAAAAAAAAAAAAATTACTTTCATTTTTCTAAAGGTGTCAAACTGTCTTTCAGCCGGCCATGTTTGACATCATCCCCGTTTCTCCTCAACCCTCTCTTTGTGGTCCTGATTCCTGTGATCCTGGATTCTGTGATCCTGGAATCTTCCTGATTCCAGCCGCAAGCTCACTGTTTCTAAATAAACGCCTGTTGGCGAGTGTTGGTAGATTACAAGCCATTTGATCTGCAGTTGCTCAAGAAATTAGACATGCTTCACATCAGGAGTGTGAAAAAAGTTTGGTTTTCCTTAAGATTATGTAACTGGGGGGGGGGGGGAACATTGCAAATGGGATCTGAGACCTTGCTGAAGAGGCGAGGAAGGGAGGGAGGGGCGGGCAGCAGTTAGGACCGGGCTGGTGGTCCGCCTGCCATCACAAAGTCCGGCACCCTCCCGGCGTGCTCACCAGGCCGGCCCACGTGTCTACTCAGAACAGAGGTGGGAGACAGGCTGACTGGAGGCCTGTCCCTGCCTGTAAAAGGTGTCCTCCCCTCCCAAAGGAAGGCCCCATAAAGATCACCTGGTCCAGGGAGTCGAGACTGGAACCCCATCCCCTGGGACTTGTATTCAGTAGTGTTGCTGTCGAAATAGAGAGCTCTCTTTTCTGTTTGCCTAACTTTCCCTTCTGGTCATATCAGAAAAACCCAGTGAAATTGTTTAAGAACTCTGGCAAAAAGCAACTGCTTAACCCACACACTCGCAGGTGTGTGGTTCACGGACCTCTCTGGCATCTCCAAAAGATGTTTGTAATAAAGAGGGAAAGCTGACAAACAGTTCGAGAGAGGGCGGAACAGGTAGAGGAAGTCAAATGTAGATCAAAACCCTCACGTGCCTCTGATTCTAGTTCTCTATAAAATAATGCTATTTTAGGAAAAAACCGTGAAGTTGGAAATCATTCTGAGATGCAATCAAAGCAGTGTTTATAGACACCGATGTTTTGGAGGTGGTTTTTTGTTTGTTTGTTTGTGATCCAAGTGTGTTTTCCACCTGAAACCGGTTCTTTCATGGTGCTGAGATACGGAGACCCCAGATGCTTCTTTCATTCCCCTAACCCAGAAGTCTGAACTTGAATAAGGAAGCAAATGGCAAGCCCAAAAGAAATGATCATCAAAGCAGACATCGCTATTTTCTAAAATTAAAAAATTATGTACCCTGTTCTCTGTCTCAATGTACATTCATTCATCTGTTCAGCCATTCATTCATTCATTCATTTCCAAATACTGAGAGGCACGTCCCGGGCACCCTGCTAGGTTCCGGGCCATGCTCCTGAAGGAGCCAGCCGCGCCCCTGACTCTGTGGCTCTCACAGAACAAGCAGCTGGGCCTTCTCCCGGTGCCCCCGCCCTGTGTGAGCATCTGCTCCAAGTTAAGTGGTAAGCCATATGTCCATATGCAAAGGAAACTTTCTGGAAATACAAAAACCAAACTGCTAACAAGTAGTTACCTCTGGGAAGGAGTCTGGGTGGGAGGGCTAAGAAAAGGGGGAGTCTCACTCTTGGTAGACTTCTGTGTGGTTCGAATTTTCTTCACGGCAAACGTGTAGTTGTGTACTACTTTTGAGGCTTTAATGTATTCTTACAAGTTAATTTTTTCTCTAAAAAAAGAATGTTCAAAAGCTGCTAGTCTGGAATTAACAAAAGAAGGGCGTTCCTGATTGTAAATGTTGTCCATTAGCATTTACCATGCCCCCCAGATGCCCTCAGTACTATATTTAATATGGTCAAAGGCAGTCTCTGTGTGCAAGGAATGTCACAAGTTAGATTTATCACCATCTTTTTCCATCTCTGTGGTCACTGGTTGGAGGAACTGAGCGAGACAGGCAATCAGGTAGCGGGAGGCTTTGGAGAAAAGAGGAAGTTCGTGGTGGCCGGAATTTGGTTTGAATAAGAAGGTAGGAGACACAGGACAGAACCCTGTCCCTTGCATTAAAAAAGCAGGAGCCTAATGGAGACTTGGTATAAATCCTGCAAAGGGCCTTCGTCAGATAAGGAAAAAGAAGGGACTCAGGAAATGGCACGTTGGCCCCCTTGTTAGAACCTCCTAAAACCTCCTTGGTGTTGCCTTCTTCTTGTGCTCACTGCCGGGGAGTGGGAGAGGACAAGGGAGAAAGGGATTGTGTTCTTGACTTCCTGTGAAGGTCGGTGAACAGAGTTCCAAAGTCTTCCCTGGGTTCGGTCTCATCTGTGCTCACAAACAGCGGTGTGGACCTCGCGGAGCCTCAGTGCCTCCATTTGGAAATTACGCATGCTCACGGAAGGTACCTACCTCACGAGAGAAGCTGCTGTGGACAGAAGCCAGCCCCGACACAGCAGCTAGCACGTGATGGCAAGGACTAGGCCTTGACCAGCGAGGACAGCAAAGAGGTCTCCTCGCAACATGATAAAGTCTCAACAGGAGAATAATGTCAAACGAAGAGAAAGTTCAGAGGCATGGCTGGGAGCCACGAGATGAGGAAACAGAGGAGGAAGAACGCGTTGGTGCCACAGATTTCCAAGACAGGAGAGCCCAGAGGCCAGGCGCCGATGGCCTGGGTTCCAATCCCACCTCTTCCACGCTGCAGTTCACTTCTTCGGTTCTCAGCGGACCGTGGAATCGGATCATAGGGCCGACCTCATCGGGTTGGCGTGAGAAGTAAAATAATAAATCCGTGTGAAGCACTTAGGATATGGCACATGGCAAAGCTGGCCAAGAGCCTGTAGGAATCCCCATTATTGGTGGTAAATGTCTAATGATGGCTCATTCAGGGCCTCATGTTGTCTCCAACAGCAGCTTCTCCATCATGAATGAACGTTAGCCCTGAAGTCTGGGTGGATCCTGAGCTTGACCTCCTTGAGGCTGACACCCGATTCAACCACATGCCAATGTACCAATTCTAAAGGGATCTGGGCTGCCTGAAGGTGGCTTACAAGACGGCCGGGCTGTTGTGCTGGTTTCTTCTCTCTCGGGCCTGGGTCTGAGTGTTGCCACCTGAACTCTGGCTGGTGGGGACAAAACGAGCACACACAGATGCGGCCCTTCTGCCAAGGACCTCACAGGCCACTCTGTCCAAACACAGTTGATAGAGGTGTAAATACTGTGTAGCAATTGACGTCTGCCTTGGTGAACCTTTCGTCTGGAGTCTGCTTTGCGGCAAACAGCGCGGGCACGCCGAGCGTTTGGAAGCACCCCGGGGGCCTTGTCCGCCAAAGGTTGTCCCCAGAGGGCCAGGGCTATGGAAATAGCTCTGTTTACACCAGGGCCCCTCCATTCCAATGTTATCCCAGTAACAAAGAATTCCGTCAAGCTCCCCTCAAGACCACTCTTGTTTATTTTAGCTTGGTTAGCAGAACCAGAATTTCAGTAACAAATAATCCAGTATTATAAATGTCTGCCATCCCTCCTTAAGACACATTAAAAAACTCCTCGGTCTCTCTCTCAAAAGGAATGTTAAAAGACAAAAACAGGGGCGCCTGGGTGGCTCAGTCAGTTAAGCGTCTGACTTCAGCTCAGGTCACGATCTCGCGGTCCGTGAGTTCGAGCGCCGCGTCGGGCTCTGGGCTGATGGCTCCTTGCTTCCCATTTTGTGTCTCCCTCTCTCTCTGCCCCTCCCCCGTTCATGCTCTGTCTCTCTCTGTCTCAAAAATAAAATAAACGTTTAAAAAAAAATTAAAAAAAAAAAAAAGACAAAACCAGATGATGGAGGGTATTTGAGAAGGGAGAGGGGGTGGCTGGGATCTTGCCACAATCAGTAACAACCCTAAGCCTGTTCTCTTCACACCAAGTTAGGGAAGTGAGGAGGACGGTAAGAACTTCCCGGAAACTTCTAAAGGGAGTGCAGAAAACATCAGGTCTCCTAGTGCAGTTACTGTAATAAATAAAGCCCTATGATTCCGTCTTGGCCATCCCCTGAGGGCCTGTGTTAACTTACCGGCAGAGACTCTGCGGGGCAATCCCCACACCCCACCCCTGCAGGGGCAGGACCAAGAGTTACCCAACTGCTCTTCTGTGAGGGATCTGCCCACAAGCCTTTTCGGAAAACGCCTTTGTTTTCTCCCTCGGGGTGTAAAACGAAATGTCCAAGTGGCCCGTGTCTCCAGAACGAGGGGCGCCCCGTGGGCACGCCCACCTTCCAAGCAGGCTGGGGGCTGGCAGGAGCCCCGGGGAAGGCAGGAAGGTTCTCCCACCTGGCACACCACGCAGCCGGCGGGCCGCAGAGCGCTCCGAATGGTTTTGATTTGCGGCGGGGAGGAAAGCCAGACAGCAAGACAGGCCCGGATCCGGTCGGTCGTGAGGCTGACGGGCTGTGGGCGGTGCTGTCCCCCTCCCCCCCCCCTGCCGCCAGCCCCTGCCTGCGTCTTTATTACCGAGCTGGGACTGGAGGCCAGTGAGCCAGGCCGATGGCCACAGCAGATGTGGCCGGCCAGGGGGCCTGGGGCCGGGGAGGAGCCCCAAACCCAAGGCTGCCACAGGGGGATGGAGGAAAGTGGGCCCGGGGAGGGAGGACCAGGGTCCGCCAAAGAAGAGGAGAGCACCCCGGGGGCACTTTGCTTGGAGGAGGAGAGCGGGGAAGCTGGGGCCGGCTGCCCACGGGCTGAGCTGTGGCTCCAGACGGGCGTGGGGGGCGGGGGAGTCCTGAATCCGCTCCTTAGGAGCTGGACCAGCTCCTTCATTCTTCGGCGCCTCCCTTCCGCCTACCTGTAGAAGGGACTAAAAGTCGTCTGTGGGGTTGGTGTGGGGAACATTATTTCCGATACCCGCTACAGCCTGACACAGGTTTCAATAAACAGAAACATTCATTGTTACTACTTGTGTGGCCCAAGCAGGTGATGTACCCTGAGCCTCAGTTTCCCCATCTTTAAGATGGGAGTGCTAGCATTACCTTCCTCAGAGGATTCTTCAAAAGATGAAAGGAGAGCATTTATAATCGGGCACATTACAAATGCTCCATGAATTTTAATTCCTTTCCTTTCTCCATCAACCCCCCCCCACCACCGATCCCTCCCATTCCTTCCCCTGGTGGCCAAGGAGGCGGTCCCCGTCCTAGGTGGGAGACGCGGTTTCTCAGTGCCATATGGTTGCAGTTCAGAAATGTTAAAACCAACACAGAGGGATTAAGAAACACTAATAATGAAAGAGATGCGCAAAGGTAATGAAACATGAAGCTAAATTCGTGAGAAGAAAATATGGTGTGTTCCTTCCAGAACTATAAATATTTAAGTTAGCCTGAGACGCTGCGCAGAACTGGGACCTGGGAGGTTTCCCAGCAGGGTCTCTCTCACAGGACATTCATCCCCTGGATGGAGGGCAGCTCTGAGACCCCCTTCCCACCCTAACTTCCGAGGTAAAGAGCGACGGAGTCCAGCATAGTGGGAAAGTGAGGGGCAACCATGAAGTGCCAGGAGGTCAGGACGTGAAGCTCACAGGGA
The DNA here is from genome assembly GCF_007474595.2 of Lynx canadensis. NCBI lineage: Eukaryota > Metazoa > Chordata > Mammalia > Carnivora > Felidae > Lynx > Lynx canadensis. Next base: position 163,874,112 of record NC_044306.2, read on the forward strand.
GGAGAGGACGGCCCAAGACGTCTGCAGGCTCGGAGAGCAGATGGACCGGGGTGGGGAAGCAAACGGTGTGCCCGTAAATGGATGGCGGGGCAGCGCTACTCAGCACCTTTCCGAGATTAAGCCCACAGGAAAACTTTGTGTCTTCGTTAATTCCAGAACATGGGTAGAGGACCTCTGCTAGGTATATAAAGTTTAACCTCTTGGTCACTGGACATTGTTAATAGAACCACAGAAAACGAATGAAACCAAAAGCAAGCAGAAAGCCCTTGGAGATGATTGTCAGTGCCTTTGAACTGAGGCGTTTTTAGAATCTCACGCGAATACCATTCCTCGCCCTGCCCCCCCACACCCATCACCTTCTCAGAGGTTAGGTTATAGGTAAGTGTGGACAACTGCTCTCCATATCAGGCAGGTTTGGGGTGTCACCAGAAGCCCTGTCAAGAGCAGGCAGGATATCTACCCTGTGGGAAAAGAGATTTGGAAGTCTGGCACCATAACGCAGTAGGCCCTCAATAGCCGGCCATTTTGACTGCTTGCCTTGGTCCCATGGCCAAGCAGTGCCCTGTGCATGAAACATTATGAAGAATAAGAACATGGCATACATTCAGAAGACGTTGACTCCTGTCCTTTGTGCCACCTTGCGGACATCGCTCAAAACTCAGAGCCTGTTTTCCTCACCTGTAAATGGTGGTATTTCCTCCCCTCCCTCCTCACAGGGGTACCCTGAGGATTCAATGAGGTCATGTACGTGAAGGCCCTCCTCAGAGGTGGTTACGGGCCTGTAAAGATGGCAACTCAACGTGGCCTGCATGAAAGGTCTCCCAGTCCCAGATGGAAGCAGGGGAGAGAAGCCCGGAGGTTTCGGCACCTACGTTTGTGGCAGCAGCAGACGCAGGAAGGGCTCTTGACCAGCCCCAGATCAACAGCTCCGAGCTTCTACAATGGGAACAAAGCACACTTTTTGAAAGCACCATACCCCAAGGAGTTTGCCAAATAAGCCACGTGTCTAGAGAGAAGCCGTTATCTTGTACAGAAGTGTGTTATCTTCGGGCTCGCAGAGCTGTCCTAACAGCCTAAGACACAGAGCTGGACGCTTGTCTTCGCTTTACCTGGAGGGTCGTGAAGGAAATGAATAGGAGACACGCTACTCTTGACTAGAAAGCGGCAAAATACAGTTCCAGCGCTCCCAGGCTGGGTGGGGCCTTTGACAAGTTGGTTAGCTGGTCTGTAAGCCTGTTTCCTCCTCTGTAAAAGGGGGTGAAGAGAAGGCATCTCGTCGGTTGGCTGTGAAACCAAGAGGTAACCCTAGGAGGCCGTAACGCCTCACTCAAAGTGCCCAGTAAGGACAAGTCACTGAGGGACACTTTGTCTGAAGGACAGAAAGTGAACATTTCAATGGAGACCAAGCCAGAGGTCTACGCTTTTAAAATGAGATTTATTGTACATAAAATAAATTAATTACAGTTTAAGCCAAAGCATGAGTGGCTTCTTAAAGTGCGTCTGTGTACGGGATTTGGCGGTCGCCCCTGTATCCGTGCACTCGCTGTAAGACAGTGTTTTCCGTACTTAAGCCACACTCGGCCAGGCCTAGGAAACAACCCGACGTCATTGCTGTGTGCCATTTACACAGATCACATCAAAATCAATGAACACGGTTTTTTTTTCCTGTACCTGATGCAACAGCTAAAAAAAAAAAAAAAAAAATTATACAGTCTCACAATTACTCAAAGTCTGGGGCTGAAGAGTTTGCGTTCTCAACCATTTAACACATGCTCAACTGAACATACTCCTCCCGTGTCAGGAGGAAGCAGCCCTTCCTGCAAGCCATATAAGCTTCCGGATGTCCGTCCATATACATAACATCTGGCCCATAAACCCCACCCTTTATTGGGGGTGGGGGTAGTATTTTCCTCCTTGTTCTTTAAAGAAGAAATCTCGGGTGTCCTTCAGGTTAGAAAGGCATTCTGTAAGGAACAGTGTTCCAGAGATGCGAATTAGACTCGTAAGAGGAAAAAGCAGTCCTTCCTCTTGGGGGGGGGGGGGGGGGGGGAGAAAAGGGAAAAAAGAAAGAAGAGAGAAAACGTGGAAAGGCTGGGAGTGGTTAAGCTGTTCTCTCGTTCCCACCATCAACCACATCCATATAGTTGCGGAAACTACAACTGACCATCATTTACAAGGTCAAGAACAAAATCCAAAGCGGTTACGCCGCCCTCCCCACTCCAAAGGAAAAGACGTGGAGCACATTTCACATACTCAGAGTGGCTCAGTGGGCTCATTCCAGCCTCATCAATCCTGTCCCCCCCCTCCCCGGCTCAGAACGAAGTTTCTGTAGCAGTCCCACAGACCCTCCTGGCCGCTCTGCTCCGGCTCCTACTGGAACCGTGAATGACTGCCAGCACCCATCATTCCTGTGCTGCAAGAACCTCAGGCCCTCTTCCTGGGAAGACCAGACCCCCCCCAGTGTCCCTGCTTCGACGGAGGGTGACAGTCCTCACTTTGGCAGAGAGGGCTTGCTTGAACCTCCTCTTCAGGTCCTGCATGTTGGGGGACTTGGGCCTGGGAATGAGGGAGGTTCTCCGCTTCTCTGGTGTGCTGCTGGGCTGCTGTTTGTGACTCACTTCCTTGCACAGGACGTGGAAAGCGTTGTAGACGTCGTTGTAATTTTCGCTGACCGACACTTCATAGAACGAGCAGCCCAGCACGCTGGCCAGCTGCAGTCCGAGCTGAGGGTCGACCTGCTTGATGTGCAGCAGGTCAGCTTTGTTGGCCACGACCACCACGGGCAGCCGGGCGCCCAGGTGTAGCTGCTGCACGTGCTGGTGGAGCTGGCCGATGAGTTCATAGCTCTTGTAGTCAGTGACGGAGAACACGATCACCACGGCATCTGCCCAGCGAATGCACCGATTCAGCTGCTCGCTGCAGCTCAGGCCGTTCTCGTGGACCTGAAAGACAGGGGTGGCGGCAAGGCGAATGGTGAGGGCCGGAAAAGAGCCCTGGCTTGGCTGGGCAGCGGGTTCAAAAGCGCCCTCGACGGTACGCCAGGCTGCAGGCCATCAACAAGTTATATCCGCACACAGTCCGGCTTTCTTGACAATATGTTGATCCAGCTGCACACGGTTGGAATAAATAACAGTGCAGCTCACCACACTCGAGTGGAAAATTGACCTGCAGAGAACTCCGTGCAGAGAGACTTTGTAGTTGCACAAAATGGGAAATTAACTGGCTAGACAGTAAGTCTGGGGAAGTAAAGATAGGAGCTGGAAGCATTTAAACCTGGAGAACTGCCCAGTTCAAGAGGGAAAAAAACACACACATACACCAGCATGGCTCTTTTGTCTATAGAGTAACTTTCCACAATATAAAATGATCCCAAGCATTTGCAGACTACACCTAAATGTTTGATTTTTAATACCAAATACACACATGTAAAAACCACTCTTTTTAAGCACAGCAAGGAAACTTTGCCAATTCCAAGCGTGGTTTGGTCTTTCCTCCCAGACAGAATCCGCCTAAGAGAAGATCTGTGCCCCTGAGCCAAATCTCCCAAATTAAGCCAGGCAAAGACTGACCAACGGCCAAATAACACGGAAGTGACAAGCAACATGGAAAGGCCTAGATGGGACTCCCCCAAATTTCTCTCTTTAGCATGAGGCATCCTGAGAACTGAACAATCCCACAGCCTGACTTAGTCCCGAACCTCAGAGCTTCTTACCTGAATACCTGGCGTGTCTTGAACCTGAATAGCCAGGGTTTCACCTTCTATTTGGACTTGTCTGGTATAGAGATTACCTGTAAAGGCAAAAAAAAAAAAAAAAAAAAAAAAGTTTTTCCTTCTTGTACAACTTTTAAAACATGGTGGGATTTTTTAAATAGAAAAGACAATATAACTTGAACCAATGCACAAGAATAAGCTATAGTTTATTCTACTTAATGAGCTCATCTCAGTTATTTTTCTTTTTAACTGCAATGTTAACCCCAGATTTGTGGCTTTATTAAATCCAAGGCAAGGTTTGCAGGATTTTGGAAACTGATTTGTCCAATTTCTTCCATATCTAAAGTATTTCCTTGAAGTAAATCTTCTTTTTCAGCATGCATGGCATTTGTTTTTGTTTTAGTACTTCACTACTCTTTGATGTAAATTTAATCATTAAGCACAATAGCTTGGTAGGCAAATATTGTTCGTAAATGCACAGCCAACTTTATCAGTTGGAATAAAAACGTGACATGATGGTAGCCAAATCTACATCAAAGCAGAAGGCTGCAATGCCTTATCTTGGGATGGTTTATGCAGCACAGTTCGAATAATCCCCTTAGGTACTAAATATGGTCTAAGGATTTAAGCAATTTGCTAACAGAGCATAGGTAGAAAGCCCTTAAGCCTCCCCAGTGGCCATCCTTAATCAGAGACATTGAAATAGTGTCTTCTCATTTATTCGGGAGCCCTCCTCCTCAAATTCTACCATCCAGTTATTTTTTCTTTGTTAAGAAAAAAGAACTTTAGGTTTACAACTGCTTTCCTTTGGCCTTTGCTTTAAAAGGTCACCTCTGAAAGGCAGCCAACAGAGAGGGAGAAGGGTGGGGGGAGGAGTTGGCCATCTTTTTTTTTTTTTTTTATGACTTTTGCAGGAGTGTTTTGAAGGGGGAGGCTCTTGAGTACAAAGGGTGCTTCCAACTGGGGTCCCTATAGTTAAAACATACCAAGGAGAATACTTTCAGGCACTTGATAAAATGATGAATGGGCTTGGAATGGAATGAGGCCAGATGGCAGTTATGGGAGGGGAGGGGAGCACGGGAGGGGGCAAACAAAATTGGAAGTGGCAGGATCCTGTCGCCCAGGACTGTCACTGTGAAGGAGCCTGCCTGGGAGAACCTGCAGTACTGTGCAAGCTGAGAGGGCTCGCCCCAAATTTTGCATCTGCTCACCTGCGTTCCTTTCATAGTCACCAATGAATCGTTTGGTGAGGAAGCGGACCACCAGAGCTGCAGGGCAGAAAAGAAAAAGGAGAGTTCACTCTGGCATGAGAAGTTACATTGGTCTCCACCCCACCCCCAGCCCGGGAAACAGCTCTCCCAGAGAAAGCAAGCCGGGCGGCCACCAAGTGAAATTCCTACCCTGCAGCTCCTCGACCCTTCTTCCAGACACAACGGAGAGGGGCTAGAAGGCATCATGAATTATGGCTCTGTCCAGCTGGAAGGGTCATTTGGCCCACCCGCCTCCTCTGAGCCCGCCTGAGCCACACCTAAGCCTTCCAAGAGACGAATGTCTTTCCCAACCTTAAAGTCCTCCAGGAGGGCTTCCGTTCACTAAGTTCCCTTTCAGTTCCAGGCACTGCCAGAGGCTCAAAACCCCCAAAGTTCTAATCCCAGTTGCGCCGGTGGTGCCCAGAAGGTGGCCTGGCCAGTCAGGATCCCCGTTTCCCTCATCTGTCCAAGAAGGGAGTTGGAGGCAAGGCTGGCTCAGGTCCCTTCCGGAGGGCAGCGGATCAGGAGGAGGGGACGGGCGGTCAGCTGCAGATCCCACCTCTCCCCCACGCCTCGGTCACACGCAACTCCTAGGGGGCCGCCCCCGTCCAGCCCCCGGGACTGCCGAGCACGAAGACTCACCGGTCTTGCCCACACCACTGGCCCCACCACCGCGATCTGACCAGGCGGCGGGCCCGCCGCCCCCAGGCAGCAGTCGGCGGCGGCGGCGCTGCCCGGGGCGGGATACTCGGCGATGGTGCACATGTTCTGAATGAGGCGCATCGCCGCTCCAGCCGGGGCTGCACCACGCGGCACCTGCGGGGCGGGAGGACGCGTGTGCTGCGCTGGAGCCGGTGGGAGGACCCTGCCCGAGGGGTCCGCGGAATAAAGGCACCAAAGCGCAGCCGCGCAGCTGCTCGGACTAGCTCCAGCTCGGGACTGGGACGGCCTCCGGGCTGCGCGCGCGCTGTTTTCTCCGGGGCTCGCCCCGCCCTCTGCCTCCCGCGGCCAATCCCGGGGCGCCCCCGCGAGGCTCCGCCCCCGGCGCCGCTCCGCGCGCCCCGCACCCCTAGGGGCGCCGGGAGCCAGTGTGGGGCCCCGTGAGGCGTGCGGAAAATGGGGCTGCGGGACCCGAGACTGGGCAACGTGTGGCGCGAGCCGAAGGCGCACCAGTGGCGGGCGCGGAGGAAGGCAGCGCCGGTGCCGACCGGGTCCCGCTGAGGCGGGCACGCGGCCGATGCTGTGGCTGCGTGGTTGGGGGCGCCTCGGGTTCCGGGAACCGGACGGGCTGGGCCTCCGGGCGGGCGCGGGGGATGCGGCGGCAGCGGCGAGCAGGGCCACTCCAAGAGCAGATCCGGGCAGGGCCCCCCCCCCGGGTCCCCCATCCCGTGCGCCTGCTTCTGGAAGCACGCTGCGGGGCCTCCGGCCTGCACGCCCACGCCCACGCGCGGTGGGGAACGTGCTTGGCCAGGGCCTCGGGGGTGTGAGCGCTTGGGGTCGGAAAGTGCGCGTCCTGCTGTCTGGCCCCGTGCAGTCTCCTTCATTTGAGGCGTGGTTGCACTGACTTGAGTGCGTCCGGATCGTAGATTTGGCTGTGATGGCAATTAGTTACAAAGACCCCGTATCCACTCCCCTGAGATGTGACATTTACCATTGGGACAAAGTCAGTCACCCATTTTGTTGTAGACCCCACGTTCTCCGACCCCAGCGCGCAGGGTCGTGAACACACGCAGCGCGTGAACAACACAGCCGGTCGGGTGGGTGTACTGTGCGCTCAGAGGCAAATCAGAAGGTAATTATAGAACAAGCTTTCTAGCGCTTCACACACAGTCACACCTCCTCAGAGAGCTGTGAAATGGAAAGAAAACCGTAACCCCAGCTGTCTCTGGATACCGACTGGGTTGGGAGACAGAACCCGGAAAGGGTCCGCAGCCCTTAGTTTGTGGTTATAAGGAAAGGCAAGACTCTTGGTTAACTGACTTGATGCCAAGGAAGACGTGGGCTGGCACTCATTAAATCCCAAGCTCAAGCCCCTTGCGTTCTTTTTAGGGGAAGTCTTCAGTGGCAGGCCCCATCCGGGCGACATTCTGTAGCTGGAACTGACTGCAGAATGTCACCGAACTCTCTCTTCTCTCTCTCTCTCCTCTCTCCCTCTCTCTCTCTCTCTCTCTCTCGGCTAAAGGCTCTCCTCCCCACCGTTCTAACCTTGTGAGCCCCCAGCTGTTCCAGAGGCTTTTATCCTGGGGGCATATGGCAGCCCACGGTGTGGCTTTGTGTCCAGGCCTCCACTAAAGATTTAAATACAAAAAGTAAAATAAACCCATTCCTTTAGCTATATGTGTCAGGCATCTAGTTTGATTGCCCCGCATGCCCTGAACTTAACTGACCAGGTATTTGACAGAGTTCATTAAACTGACCCAGCTCAGACTCTGAGATGAACCCTCTTGCGTTTCCGTTTAGGTGTTTGTGGGAATTCGACGGGGAGATGCCAAGACACACAACCTTGGCAATAAACATGATAAAAGGTTGACTTCTAGGAAGATCACAAGAATGAAATTAATTTGCCATTTGAGTTGGGAGGAAAAAGAGCATTTCCGATATGCATGAGGTCTTTCTGCGCGGCTTAAATCAAACTTGAATTTTGTTTTCTATAAAAGCAAACGTAGCAAGACTATAATTACAGGGAATCGTGTACTTTTTAACCGCTCCCCCGAAGAAGCCTGTAATTCTATGATGCTTACATCGTTAAATAATTGCATCAAGTTTTTAACTGCTTTTTGCACACACACGCACACTCATACACAGACATGACAAAAATTGTCAGGGGAATTTTGCTTTGGATCATTTTCGCTTCTGGAGCTTGATTTTCATGACCACGAGCCTGTACTAAACCTATGATTTTTCTGTCTGAAAAATCACACACACAAAAGGCTGGATTTGGTATTCTTATTTTAGGTCTAAATGATCTGGCTGTGCTTTAAAGAACACAGAAAAGAAAGACACAAGGGAAAGTTAGAAAAAGAAAAGGGAGCTCTTCAAATTAAAAAAACAACAACAAAAAAACGCCTAGCAAATCGCCCACCTCCACCCTGCTTGCTTCAGATAAGGACACTGAGAGTTACCCCTTCTTGGAAATGGGTAGAACTGATAAAAAGGAAGGGGGAGGGGCAGGGGAATTGATACTTACTGAAAGCTTGTTTTATTCCAGGCAGCAGACTAGGGATTCAGCATATAAGAATCTCACTTTACCTTCACAGCAGTCCCAGGAGGTAGATAGATAATTACTTCCACTTGCAGTTCTGTATTGCTCTTAGTAAACCACACCAGACCTTAGTGGCTCACGGTTCTGTGGGCTGACTGTGCCCTGCTGGGCAGTCCTCACCTGGGGCCTCTCATGTTGTGTAGTTGGATGGCAGCTTTGGCTGGAGTCATCTGAAGGCTCATCGGGGCTGGATGTCCAAGATAGCTTCTTCATCCACACATCTGCGTTTCAGCTGGAGTGGCTGGGGCTGCTGGAACGAGCTGGCGTCTCTCTCACCATCTGACCTCTCTCTGTGTGGTTAGCTCGGGCTCCCCCACAGCATGGCGGGTAGCTTCCCTTAGTATTCTAAGACAGGAATCGGAAGTTGCCCGTCTCTCTCTTTTTTTTTTTAAATGTTTACTTATTTTTGAGAGAGAGGGAGACACAGCATGAGCAGGGGAGGGGCAGAGAGAAAGGGAGACACAGAATCCCAAACAGGCTCCAGGCTCTGAGCTGTCAGCACAGAGCCAGATGTGAGGCTCGAACTCCTGAACTGGGGGGGGGGGGGGGGGGGGGGAATCATGAATCATGACCTGAGCCGAAACCAGGCACTTAACCTACTGAGCCATCCAGGCACCCCAGGAAGCTGCCAGTCTCTTAAGGGCTGTGCAACAGATCTCTTCTGCTATATTCCATTGGTCAAGGTGCAGAGACACAGATCCCACCTTAAGATGGGAATAGTGCGAAGGAATTTGCGGCCATCTGTAAGGCCCCATGCTTCCCAATGAGAAAACAGAGTCTTAGATTAAAAATTCCTCTAAGACCACGTATCATATAAGGAACAGGGCCAAAGTTTAAGAAGGATGAATAACATAGAAAATAGCCAGGATGTTCACAGTGAGATGGTCTCCTGTGCCACAATGCAGCAAAGTGGTCTGAACTGCTCTCTCTCTCACTGTTTTGTTTGTTCTGGTTGAGCTAAAAGAGATGAGGATGGGAGGTGGGGAACATGAGAGACCTAGGAAGGAAAAGAAACATTTTGCCAAGTCCCAGTTTTGCCTCAGCACCTGGAGTTTCTATCACCTCCTTTGATCTTTAGAGCTGATCTTTGATCTGAGAGCTTCTGAGACAATCCAATTTCTGCAAGCCCTTAGAACAGAAGAATATAGGGGCTCCTGAGTGGCTCGGTCGGTTGAGCGTCCAACTTCAGCTCGGGTCACGATCTCGCGGTTCATGGGTTTGGGCCCTGTGTCGGGCTCTGTGCTGACAGCTCGGAGCCTGGAGCCTGCTTAGATTCTGTGTCTCCCTCTCTCTGCCCCTCCCCTGCTTGTGCTTTGTCTCTCACTCTGTCTCTCAAAAATAAATGTAAAAAAAAAAAAAAAAATTTTTTTTTAAATTAAAAAAGAAACAGAAGAATATAAATTCAATGTTAAATGTCTGGGACATGGGTATACCAGGCACTATGCCGGGTCCTGGGTCTACACCGGCAAACAAGGCAGACACGGTCTTTGCCATCACTGCAGTTACATTTAACATGGGAGACAGAGAAGTGAATGAGCAATTTCAATACAATGTGAGAAATGCTTTGAGAGGGAAAATTCGGGAGCCAGACGATTACAATGAGGGATCAAACACCTGGATTGTGGAGTCAAGGAAGAATGTGAAAAAATTCAAGTCGTTGAAAATGTTGCGTATTGTGTACAGGGACGTGTGCGTGTGCACGTGCACATATGCACCTGTTTGAGCGAGTGTGAAAGAGACCTCAGAGGTGGGGAGTGTGGACTGACATGGGTTAGTCTGCAGGGGAAACAGCATTGGCCAGTAGACAGGAGGTGCTCGGTAATAAAAGCAAAAGCCTTACCTTGAGAGAATCCCGACGTTCAGAGGGAAGACTCCTGTGATTTCCAAGGACAGGCACAGTTATTAAAAAAAAAAAAAAAAAAAAAAAAAAAGCCCCAGAAGTAGCGTGTGTTCCTCCCTTCTTGCGTGGGACCACACCCCAGGGAAGTCAAATGACCTTCTCCTCTGATCATGTCAGCAAGGGCTGCTCTCAAATCAGATCTCCCCAGACCTATGTTTTAGACTTTTGTCAACTCCGCCTGTTTAGATCCAATAAACAGATGCCTCTTTAGCAATTTATACAGAAAAATCATCAATGTGGGGAGTTACCTGCATTCGATGTTGTCAGAAGGCCTAGAGTCCTAGCCTGCAGAAATGACACCCAGAGCTGCGGAACTGGCCCACCCAGGGAGCCCTACGTCTTCCACTCTACCGTTTCTCAAAAACCACACAGCTAGTGACTGGACAGGGTAGAAAAGCCCAGAATCTCCACAATGGAGCCTGACAGCAGAAAACAACCAAGCCACAGAGAGATGGCGTCCTCCCTGCTTCTGCCTTGCAAATCTTATCTGAGAGCATCTAGTTTGATAGGGAAAAATCTGTTATAAGATGGCCAACGGGGCTGATAGGGAAATAAAATGACCCCTGGCAAGTTATCAGTCCCTAACTGAAGACCTCCCCCCGCCCCCATTCGTCTTCCCACCCCACTTGCCGCAGGTACCAAATTACTACTAATGCGGAATGCGGAAGTAACAGACTAGAAATTGTCCCACGTGCTTGTGCTCAGGCCTCAGACCTCTGGAGAGTGATCTCCTCTGAGCGGGTTGGTGTGAAATAAACCTCCTGCCTTCCAAGATCCCCGAGCGCCGCTTGGTTCTTCCGCCGGGTGATCCAGACCAGGTTCTGTAACATTTGGTTCCCTGACCGGGAAACCCAAACGCGTTGGCCTTTTGTTGCCACCGGTTTGGGAAAATGGCAAGGCGGTGACAGAACAAGGAATCTCAATGGCGAAGGCGAGCTCTGCTTGATTTTTGGCAGTCTTCCGCTGGGTCGCCTCAGGCCGGCCCCGCTCCGCAGTTTCCCCCAGACTCAGGAGACTTGGCAGGTGAGGACCTGGACCCGACAGACATCGGAACTGGTAAGGCCTAGGGCCCCACTTCAGTCTGGCCCACCCATAGTGGTGGAAGGGGGACCTGATCACTCCCTGGAGACCTCAGTGGTCTCACAGGTAGAAATTCTGTGGGAGGGAATGTGATAACCTCTGGTATGTATGTGAGTGTGAATGTGCAACTCGGTCTGGCTTGCCTGCCAAGTTCAATTCTGTGGCTCCCCGGGTGGGCACCCTTAAGGTCCCCAAAAGCCCAGGGAGTCTGAGTGGGCCCCGCGGGTCTGCGATTCCGTGGTGAACAGCACACGGTCTATGGTAGCATTGGAATCGTTTTCTGATCATAAGTTACAAAGCTGAGACCGCTATGGCTAAGCGTCACCTGAATTCCTTCGGGACACGGCCAGACGGCATCTGACTCGTCCTCCTCATTAGAGGGGCACCCCTACCACTCTGACTGTCTTTGCGATGCTGTCTCACAGGAACATTATGGGGTCGGGACAGAGCAAAGAAGGGGTTTTCGGGAGACTGGAATTAAAATGACCCCCGGCAAGTTAAGGACCCTATGTGAGTTAGAATGGCACACTTTTGGTGTAGGATGGCCCTTGGAGGGAACCTTAGGTGTCCCAATGGTCCGCCGCGTCTGGAATGTTGTCACCAGACACCCAGGTTACCCTGATCAGTTCCCGTATACAGACTCCTGGTTAGAGGTTGCCCAAACCCTTCCCCCTTGGGTGCGATTTACCTGCAACAAACAGGGACAGACTAGGGTCTTAGTCGCCTCGACAAAGTGGCCCAAGGAAGGTCAACAGAAGTCTCGACCTCCACAAATTCTCACTGGTGATCCGGGGGAAGAGCCAATCTTGCCCCCACCATATGAATCCCCTGGTTCCCAATACTCCACCACCTTCGGTCTCCCCACCACGTCCGGACTTGGAAGATCCTCTCTCCCCTGGACCAGTGGCCAGATTGTGCCCTCAGCCAGGCACAGGCACTCTCCAGATGCCAGTCCACAGCCACTGGTACCAAGAGGTTCTCCTCTGGGGGATCCAACAAGGGGCTAAGAAGCCCATGAACATGCCCAGCAGCAAGGGAAATCCCCCAGGGATTATTATGAAAGGCTATGCGATGCTTGTACCCCGTGGCACAAGAGTGCCACGACAAAAAGACGGGGAAGGTCCAGCCACCAAAAGGGGGAAGGCCCAAAACCTCCTTAGCAAGGGATCACTGCACCTACTGCAAGGAGAAAGGACATTAAAAGAATAAATGTCCCAACCGGGGAAATGTCCCCAAAACCCAGCGATACGCACAAGAACCCTACAAAAAAAGACATCACAGGTCTAGCAGAAATAGATTCAGACTGAGGGGGACCAGGCTCACTTCTTGGCCCCCATGAGCCCACAGTCAAAATAAAGTAGGGGCCAAACTATGACTTTATGTGAACCTGGGGGCCACAGTACGGCATGAATTCCTCTACTTACCTGAGTGCCCTATCCCTCTCCTCGGCCAGGATATACTCTCAAAGCTGGGGGCCCAAATAACCTTTGAGCCAACAGGAGGCACCAGCCTCCGATTGGATCCAAATGGAGGCTATTCTGCACCCAGGCCCAGCCAAGTGGCCCACCCGAATTCAGGACTGCCTTCCCTACTGTGTGGGCCAAGGACAACCCCCCCCCCCCGGAATTGCCCACACCTGGGCCCCTGTCATTGTAGAGTTAATCCCAGGGGCTCAACCGCAGAGACAGCGGCAATATCTCCCTCCCCACAAGAGGCAAGGGCAGGCATCCAAGAACACCTGACCAGACTCAAAGAAGCAGGCATTCTGGTTGAATGCCAATCACCTGGAACACCCCACTCTTGCAGTCAAGAAGCCGGTAGGAGGATACCGACCAGTTTAAGCTCCTTGCACCCAGTGGTCCCGAACCCGTACACCCTCCTCAGCCAGATCCCAGGCTCTGCCAGATGGTTTACCTGCCTAGACTTAAAGGATGCCTTCTTCTGCCTCTGCTTGGCCCCCTGAACCAACCCTTGTTTGCCTTCGAATGAACCAAAGCAGACACAGGACGTCAGATACAACTGACTTGGACGCGCCTCCCACAGGGATTTAAAAACTCGCCTGCCCTCTTGGGGAGGCACTGGCCAGAGACCTCGCTGGCTTGCCAAGGGAGGCCACACGCTGCACCCTCCTCCAGTATGGGGATGATGTCCTCCTTGCAGCAATACCCGAGAGGATTGCACAGAGGGCACAAGGGTCCTCCTCCAGCTCCTGTCAGACTCAGGGTATCGGGTCTCATGAAAAAAGGCACAGATCTGCCGACAGCAAATCTGGTACTCAGGCTTCCTCCTCACCCAAGGAAAAAAAGCACCAGGGCCAGAGAAAAAGAAGGTCATCACCTCCCTACCCCAGCTCCAAACTAAAAGGGGGCTATGAGAATTCCTGAGGGCTGTGGGATTCGCCAATCTGGATTCCCAGATTCCCAGCAATAGCGAGAATCTCTTGGTAGGGCCAGATCGAGAACCCCCTGTCTGGACAGAGGAGGCCAAAGCCACTTTTCTAGAGATAAAGGCCACCTTGGGGCAGGCACCAGTCCTTGGCCTGCCAAATATAGAAAAGCCTTTTAATCTCTTTGTGCATGAGAAGGAAAAGGTCGCAGACTGTTGGCCCTTGGCAAGGCCAGGAGCAGTCGAAGAGGCTGGACCCAGCAGCAGCAGGATGGCCACAGTTCTGCTCATTAAAGAAGCAGATAAACTCACCCTGGGACACGAACTAAATGTCAAGGTCCCTCATGCTGTCGCGTCTCTCGTGACCACTCAAGGACACCGCTTCCTCTCCAACTCTTGGCTAGCACGATACCGGGGGATCCTCTGCGAAAATCCACGGGTCGCTCTTGAAACAGTGCGGATGCTAAACCCCGCAACTTTCCTATCTTCTGAGGCAGGGAAACCAGACCATGACTATTCTAAAGTGACTGATAAAGTATTCGCAAGCCGCCCAGATCTTTGTGACCAGGCCCTACAGAACCCAGACTTCACCTTGTTCCGTGATGGTAGCAGTTTCATCACAGAGGGTGTTTGAAAGGCAGGGTATGCAGTGACAACCACAGATGAAGTCCTAGAAGCCAATGCCCTACCTGTGGGATGGTCAGCCCACGGCTGAATCACATGCCTTAATCCGAGCCCTCACCATCAGCAAGACAAGCAGTCAACGTCTACACTGACTCTTGGTACGCCTTTGCCACTGTATGACACATGGGCAATCTACAAGGAGAGGCGTCTCCTCACCGCAGTGGGAAAAGCCATCAAAATAAAGAACACTAATATCTAAATATTAAATACTAAAACTCCCCGAGGCTGACTGGCTCCCAAAAAAAGGTTGCAGTTCTACACAGCAAAAGGACACCAGAAAGGAGACGACCCTACGGCAGGAGGAAATCGCCTGGCGGATGAGGCAGCTAAAGTAGCAGTCATTAGGGAGGCAGACAATGTCCCCTCCCTTACATGGCCCTGACACCCCCGGCAGATACCCCTCCACCAAAATATACTAAAAAAGAAAATAAATGGGCCAAAATCGAGGGGGCCACCCAGACCAACGAAGGATGGCGGAAACTGCTAGATGGGCGCATCTTGTCCCAGCAGCCCTCGGAGGGCATCTAGTAGGCGAAAACCATCGACTTACCCATCTAGGAAAAACTGCATTAGAGGCCCTCCTCAAAAAGCAATACTACATCAGCCAGCTGCCAGCGTTATGTCGAGCAATAAGCGAATGGTGTGTGATTTGCGCCAGGAATAATGCCCCATCTGCACCGCGACCCCTGCCGGGTGTCCAAAGGGTAGGAGCTACCCCCTTTGAAGATCTAGAAATAGACTTCACAGATGTCCAGCCAAGCCGAGGATTTGGATACCTCCTGGTAATAGTCTGTACGTACTCTGGATGGGTCGAAGCTTTCCCTACCAGGACAGAACAGAGCCGGGAGGTAGCTAAAGTCCTCCTGAGAGAGACTGCCCCCGGTTCAGCCTACCGGCCACAATCCACAGTGATAACGGACCTGCGTTCGTGGCGGACGTTACGCAAACTTTAACCAACTCCCTCAACATCCCTTGGAAGCTTCACACTGGTTACCGGCCTCAAAGCTCAGGGAAAGTAGAGCGAATGAATCACACCCTCAAGGGAAGCTTAGCCAAGTTCTGTCAGGAAACAGATGTCCCGTGGCTGGACCTGTTGCCCCTGGCCCTCCTGCATGTCCCATCGCACACCAGGAACTCAAGGTTCCTCCCCTTTTGAACTAATATATGGGAGGCCCCCTCCGTGTCTAGGGAGCCTCCCAGGAAACCTACACCAAATAGAGGATAGGGGATTAAGAAAACAACTCAAGCTTTAGGGGCCACCCTAATAGAGTTACAACAATATACTGTAGAGAGGGACTCAATCTCTTTAGGATCCCCCGTACAGCCTTCTCAGTCTGTACAGGGAACTCAGTCTGGGTCAACGATTGGAAAAAAAGACCCTCTCAAACCACAATGGACTGGGCCTCATACCATTATTCCGACCACCCCTACTGCCCTCAAGGTCACAGGTATCATTCCATGGGTCCACCACTCCAGAGTCAAGAGGGCCAATCCTGAGAAGCCCCAGACTTGAAAGACTGACCCAAGTCCGACAAACCCACTCAAAGCGATCTTCTGGAGAGCCTTAGATTCTTAGGACCTTCAGCCCTGCTCCAGCCATACCCCGGAAGCTGACTGGTCTACACACAGCAGAAGCTTGAGGAATCACTGGTCTGATAAAATAAATAGACTGTCCTTACTCCTTGCCATCAGATTGGCAGAGGTTGCCCCAGAAAGCTGGGAAAACAGCAAGAGGTTCCTGTTCTCACTCACCTTCCTCTTATGGGTAGGATGTTTTGTCGGTATTGGTTGCCTCTAGTCTGGGCCTCATTTGTAAACCTTCAGCCCTAACGCCCAGGCTAAATGAGTGTGTTGCCACTAGTCCTCCTAGGGACAGGAATAGCCATGGGGACAGAGACTGGCATAGGAGGCACAGGCTCTTCTGTGGGACTAAGGAGTGGCTGACTCCCTAGTGTCCCTGCAGAGCCAAATAAGTTCCCTGGCAGGAGTTGCCCTCCAGAACAGACGGGCACTTGACCTCCTCACTGACGAGAAAGGGGGCACCTGCATCTTCCTCAGAGAAAAATGCCGTTTCTTTGTAAACCAGTCGGGAATCGTCACAACCAAAGTCAGAGAACTAAGGGAAAGGACCAGCCCATAATAAATTAAGATGATGCCCTCTCACAGCCTAGATCTGTTTAAAGGGGCATCAAAGAGGGGAATGATAGGGAAAAGTCTGTTATAAGATGGCCGACAGGACTGACAGGGATATTTCAGTCCCTGACCGAAGACTCCCCTTCTGGGTTCTTCTTCCTGCCCCGCTTGCTGCGCGTGTGCACGCCAAATTACTACTAATGCAGAATGCAGAAGTAACAGACTAGAAATTGTCCCCCATACTTGTGCTTAGGATGCAGATCTTTGCAGAGTGATCTCCTCTGAGCCCACCAGTGTAAAATAAACCTCCTGCCTTCCAAGACCTCCGAGTGCCTCTTGGTTTTTCTGCCAGGTGATCCAGACCAAGTTCCGTAACAAGTTAATGAAATTAATTTGTATCCGTTACCCTAGATGAGTCTGGGAGATGTGCTTAGCTTCCTAGTCTCAGCAGCACACGAGAAATGGACAGAAGTGAAGCTGAGAGCCCGTTTCCTCCTTACTACTCCAGCAGCCCAAAGAACTTGTAGGCCTGCAAAAGAGAGACCGGTTCCCCCAGACATTAATTTTCAATTATAAAAGAGTATAATGAAGTTTTCAATTGATTGCTTTGAAACCACTGTTTTCCTTGCTTCTGTGTATCTACACCCATCTCTGCTTGTTTAAAATGTTTTTCTATAGTCCAACACAGGGAACATCTATTGATTTCACTTGCACAGAATTCTTTTCCATTCTTTAGTAAAAGCTCACCAATGTTCCCTTTGATATGTCCCCTACCCACTCTCATGTTGCTCTGGTAATGATAGTTGGTGGGGGGGGGGATGGTTACCAGACCCTAATTTCAAAAATGGATACCAATAAACCCCAGGGATTCACTCGGGACTGGGCCAATGAAATCCCTCCCTGAGAGTTTGGCTGGTAAAAAAAGGATGCTTCATTTGCCCTGATATTAATCAGCTGGTAGAAAGTGAGCCCCAAGTTCCAGGTAGCCATCACAGCAGCCTTGTGCGGGAGTCTGCTTGAGAACAATGCCAACCCAGAAGAAAGCATGGGGACCAGCACACTGATGGAATCTTTTCTAGCCCTGTATTAAGTCAGGCCCAAAAATCCAGACTTACCCATTGAAATTCCCAGCCATAAGAGTCAAAAACGGTTACTTTTGAGTCACTTTAAGTTGGTTTGAGTTAGGTCT
Organism: Lynx canadensis; assembly: GCF_007474595.2. NCBI lineage: Eukaryota > Metazoa > Chordata > Mammalia > Carnivora > Felidae > Lynx > Lynx canadensis. Next base: position 163,891,707 of record NC_044306.2, read on the forward strand.
CCGCCACTTGTGCCGAACAAGCCTTCACACATCCTGTTTGCGTGGAGTCCTGGTCTCTGCCCAGGCCACATTGAGACTGACCCCTAGTATCAGCAACATCCCTCTTTCAGAACTCTGAGGCTCAGCCGCTCCTCCGTTGCTGAAAGTCACAGCTATCAAGCAAGCTGTGCCTTCCTTTCTATTTCATCTCTGTGGATACTCTATCAGTGCTATCCTGCAAACTCTAGAAACAAACACACAATTGAAAAGGATATTAGTACATCCAGACAATGGAACGGTCAGCACAAAAAAAAAAAAAAAAAAAAAAAGAGCTGTCACAACACAAAAAGACATGGAGGAAACTTAAATGCATACTATTAAGTGAAAGAAAACAATCTGAAAAGACTGCATACTATTTATTCCAACTATATGACATTGTGGAAAATGTAAAACCAAGAAGGTAAAAAGATCAGTGGTTGCCAGGGCAGGGAACAGAGATGGAGGGATGAACAGGTGTAGCACAGGTGACTTTTAAGGCAGTGAAACTACTCTGTGTGATACTGTAACAGTGGATACATGTCACTATACATTTGTCCAAACCCATAGAATACACCACGCCAAGAGTGAAACCCAATATAAACTTTGGGTTTTGGGTGATAGTGATGCGTCAGTTGAAACTAACATACCACTTTGATGGGGGATGTTTAGAGTGGGAGAGCTATGCATAGGTGGGGGCAGGGGCTATATATGGGAAACCTGTACCTTCTGCTCAATTTTGACATGAATCTAAAACTGTATATACAATAAAGTATCTAGTCCAATTCCTTTTTTACAATATTCCTACGAAGAGATTGTCCAGCCTACTCATGGATGCTTCCAGTGATGGGGGGACTCCCCACATTTATGCTGATTTTGTATCTTTTCTCCTGTAGCTTCCTACCAGGGAGACTGACGTTGACTCGCCACTCAGGAGCTTTCCAAACCCCTGATCTGTGGCTCCTTTGTCATTTTCCTTTGGGAAGGACTAAAGCACTGGTAAGGGAAAAGGAAAGGCAGATGCCTGTGACATGGAATTGTGAAGGAACCGCAAACACAGGAGGCATGTCTCCTGCATCTGTGTTGAGGATGACTAGTGTTTTTAACGTTCAGTTTTAAAAATTAAAACCACCTGGCTGAAAGGGGGAGGAAATAAACTTAAAACTGCTTACTTTCTAAGAGATCTCTGAGTACGCAAAGAGAAATAGATGTAACTATCTGCATAATATAAGGTTTCACCCAGTGGCTCTATGCAGTGTGTGTTAGATGTCTCCGCTACGTAGAGCTATGCCTGGTACACAGCGGATGTTCAATGATTTTTTTTTTAATTGTCAACTTTCCCTTTAGTTGAAGCTGTACTGAAAGACAGAATCACTAGATTCAAAAGGCAAAGTAGGAGGGAAGGCAAGTTGGAACTCGAAACTCGATTAAATAAAAAGGATACACACACTCACACACACACACACACACACACACCCCTCTTGCCATCACAAAGATCACCTATTGACTAGAACACTTTAACTCTGAAACAAGTAAGAACCTTAAGTTCCTGGAATGGGCTTCCCCTCCCCCTCCCACATACTTTGGTTGGTTTCCATGGTAGCAAATGGCCCACATTTCCCCCTTTCCACACTCAGGGAAAAAAGAGGGACTAGTGTTCTACAATTATATTCCCTTGCTACTCTATCAGATGTTATCTTCCTTACTCTGGACGGTTTCCTCCACCCTCTTCCTTTTTTTCAATGCAATATATAAGCTGAAGGTAAAAGAAAAGGTGAAAAATCATCCTTTTTTCATTCAGGGCAAAGTCTGATATTTTCTTCCCCTTTCACTGATTCCAGTCTTAACAACCCAAGTCATTTTTCTGGGAATCTAGATGATGAATTTGATAAGAAATCTGATGACCATAACCCAGAATAAATTCAAGTTTTAAAAATTACTTGGAACAACTAGTGAATCTCCGCTGTGTTTCCACTGAAAGCAAGAAAGCTCATGGCGCCCATTTTCCCAAAGAACATGGAATATCAATGGCCAATGTCATTGTCGATGACAATGTCCAATGACATTATGCATTATTAATAAAACCACTGTTAGGAGTTCCTTTAGTTAAATGAAACGTGATAGTGCTAATGTTCTTGTAGGTAATTTCCTTCTTTTCATGCCTACAAGCGCGCCCATCTGCCCGTTCCCATTTCTCCCTCATCCTCTGTGCAGAAAACAAAGGAACAGAGAGAAATAAGTATCAGCCTTGGTTCCCCAGGAATGAGCACTCTTGGGACACTCGACAAGATACTGTGATCAGGAAATAAGCCCAAGCAGAAAGGTTCAGAAAGATTCAGACAATTGAGCCAATTGTTTGACAGAATCTTGGGTTTCAAATTCCTAAGTAGATTGGACACACCTAATATTTGCCCTCGAACTTCTCCTCAGGGTGCCTTAGAGGTCGCCAAAGGACACCCTAGCCATCCTTATTTGTCTATGCACAGAGGGCAAAGCCTCTCCCCGCAGCCTCAGCTCATTAGCATACTATGCAAAACTAAAAGGAAATCACAACTCTCCATAACTATCCACCTGCGTTATGAGGAAAGACCCAGCTTCCCTTCCCTCCATTCCTCAAATCCTCTAGCCAGTGGAATGGAGAGGAATGAAGTCTTGTTTGGTCCCAGAGACACTGATTCTCATTGCTTTATCTAGCTCTCAGAAATACAGTAACCACCAAATACTTTCTAAGCCCTGATTAGCACCACTGTGTCAGGCCATTCAGCAATGTCTAAAGCATCACAGGCTATGGTGTGAATTACAGAAGCGGAGCCCCAAGTTCGCAGAGATACAGGTTACCTGGTCAGTGAAAATGCAAATGGTGTCGGGGCGCCTGGGTGGCGCAGTCGGTTAAGCGTCCGACTTCAGCCAGGTCACGATCTCGCGGTCCGTGAGTTCGAGCCCCGCGTCGGGCTCTGGGCTGATGGCTCAGAGCCTGGAGCCTGTTTCCGATTCTGTGTCTCCCTCTCTCTCTGCCCCTCCCCCGTTCATGCTCTGTCTCTCTCTGTCCCAAAAATAAAAAATAAAAAAAAATAAACGTTGAAAAAAAAAAAAAGAAAATGCAAATGGTGTCGTGATCATTTCTTAAAGGGCTGTGAAACTTGGCCACCGCCAAAAAGTATTACCATTCTCACCGTAGTCTGTGAAAATTTAGGATTTTCATCAAGATACTTCCTTCCAATTAAAAAAGAAAAGAGACTAGCAGAGGAGAAAAATTTGATGGGATGGCTTTCAGGATATGCACAAATGACTCATGTACTCACTTGATTTGACAAGGTTTCTATATAAAGAAACAACTTCGCCCCAGAATAGAAGTTGCCCACAGCAGAACGTAGCTCGCAGAGGAATTCTACATCCAAAGCATGAGGAACATGAAGATGGGCCGGAGCATTTCTGCCTGGGACGTTATGTGAAGCCCATTAATGATTCATCTGGAATGTAAAACTATGCAATCCACGTCCTTAAGTTTTATAAGACAGGAAAACTCCAGTGTAGTCTGAGAGATTTCGTAACTGGCTCGAAAACCAAACAACAACAAAAATGTACCTTTTTTTTTTTTTTTTTTTTTTTTTGCACAGAATGTGTACCCCCATGCTAACTGGAAAATATATTTAGCTCAATGGCAAAAGAATTAGAACAGATGTTGTGACATACGATATGTTAACTATCCAGCGAGATCAGGCCTGTGAAATTGCCTTTGATTATAGAGCTTTGATATCTTCAGTATGAGAATGAAGTGAAGAGCTCTTGCTTCAGCTGGATTGTCCCTTGATCAGTTATGGGAAGTAGCGTATTTATAACTCTGTCACATCCCCTCCCAAATTCTTCCTTACCTGGGCCCAGATGAAGAGATAGGCTGGAAAGAGCAAGGGGCAGCCTTTCTTGTGTTCATTCGCCAAAACGCGCAGGAGAGCCAAGAGCTGGGACACTCCTCTGCTCCCTATCCGCAGGCAAGAGATGGAATGATTTCTTTTAGACAGACTAGTGCACTGCATTAGCAACCAGCCGCACCACGGGTCTTAGGGCAGGAAGCGCGGGTTCCTTGCGGTCACAGGGCCCATCAGGCCCAGGAAGGGGGCGGAGAGCGATATTGGGACTGCTGCCCGGTGCACTGCAGGCTCCGGGAGATTCTCTCTCCCCGTGATGACACAGCGTGACCCTGAGGAGGCCCCTTCCTTAGCACAGGCTGCCGTGCTCTTTCCCTCCATCCTTCCCCTTCAGTTCACTCCCCCCCCCCCCCCCCCCCCCCGCCAGTGCACTTGATTATATGCTCCAAGCTCATTACGCCCTTCACCATTTGACATGCGGCATTACTTGTTTATCGTCCAGCTCTCCGCACTACAGTGTAAGCTCCATGAGTGTCGGGATCTTGTTTTCTTCTCTGCTCTAACTCCGGAACCTAGAAAAGTGCTTAGTACAGGGCACATAGTAGCGCTTAACGGATGCCTGTGAATGAGTGAGTGAACGAACGAATGATTGGATGAACGAATCTGTGCATTCCGTATGCTTCGAGAAAGGCAGCAGTGGAGAGGGCCTGAGGAAGCTAGACGTGTGGCCAGGGAGGCCTGGGGGAGTCAGGACTGGAGGGATGGGGACGAGAGCACAGAGGTGAGAGAGGATCTTGGGCTGCTCCACGCACAGGCTGTCTCGGCTCCCTCCTGCCGCTGATGCCAGCGGACGGACAAAGGGGATGGGCTTGCGGTTCTAGGTGATGTCGAGGTGAAGGTGGACAGGGGGCTGCCGATGGCCAGCTCGGGTATCAGAGGAGCGGACTTAGGTCAAGGGCCCAGGATGGGAGGCAGGACTCGGAAGTGGCAGAGGGGAAGTGGGGACGGCTTGGGAGACACCGAGCAGGCCAGTTACATGCACCAAGCACGCCTTGGAGACGAACCACAGCACGAGCCGAAATGACAGAACAGGAATATAGAGGGTTTGACGTACCAACGTGCTCTTTGGGGAGGTGGGAGCAGAGAAAGGGAGTGGTGTCTCAGGGAGCCAAGGAGGTGACTTTATCAGGATTTGGGTGGGTGCCTGATTCTGGAATCTAAGTGGGGAGTGAATCAAGGATGTCCGTGAGGAGCCCGCCTGGAGGGAGAGCACTGGGAAATAATTCCTGAAGCTTCCTGTGGGCCGGCCACAGTGCTACATGCCAAGCGACCAGCGGCTGCACACCGCACACGAAGACAGTTAAGGGACAAGCAGGCTGGACTGTAAGCTCACAAGGGCAAATACTATGATTTTTTTCCCCACCCCTGTATTCTCTGCATCTAGCAAGTGCCTGGCAGATACCAGGTCAACAAATAGTTGTTGACTAATATAAATGAACAGAGAAGGTTCTGTGTAAGAACTGGCAGATGTGGTTTTCCATTGTTCGCGGTCTCATGTGGGTCTTGGGGGACTTGCATGCCTTCCCCTACAAGGAGAATTAATACTGATGATGCACATACGGCGTCCCAGGCACTGTTCCAAGTGCTGTCTACATACTGACTCATTTCATCGTTCCCACAAACCTACAAGACAAGGTCAATACCGTTGTCACGCCTGCTCGCAGATGTGGAACTCAGACCCAGGAAAGACAGGCGGTTTGCTCAAGATGACACGGGTGGGAAGCGGGAAGAGCCGCATTTGAACCTAGACAGTCTGGCTCCAGAGCCCCACAGCTCACAACCTGCTGCCCACTTCTCAATAGGTTCTACTGTCTAGTTACCCTGGGCAAAGTCCCCACTACCCTCTGCCTTTATCTCACCTTTTCATCTTTGCCGCAGCTCGCAGGTGGAGGAGGTTGTACTTGGAATGGAATGTGTGAAATGTAAGGATGAGGAGGGCAGCGGGTTAGCAGAGGGCTGGCGTCCCCAGCTGTGCGTAGAGGGGGGAGCTGGGTAGAGGCTGCAGTTGTTAAAAGTGACTTCACATATAACCTGTCGGGGTAAGAGCATGTCTGCCCAGAGCCGTGTGGATCACAGCTACAGGACCGTGATTTGACCAGGAGGTTACCTACGTGGATTTTGGGTCAGAGCATAGGAAGCTTAGGACCAGCTACCAGGAAAAGCAATGCCAAAGCCAAGAATTTCAGCTCATTCCTAGTCGGGGAGGAGAAAAGAGTATCACTTCTTGAATTTAACGTAAGCATTCGATTCAATCAGCTCTTCATTTTGCCCAGGAGTCTCAAGGCCAGAAAAAGAAATCACTCAGAATCAAGTCTGCAGAGTGGAGTTCAATTTAACTCCAAGGTACTCTGCAAAGTTGCAAAAATGCTTTAAAAAAAAAAAAAAAGTCCAGGGCACCTGCTTGGCTCAGTCGGTTGAGCGTCTGACTTCGGCTCAGGTCATGATCTCGTGGTCTGTGAGTTTGAGCCCCGTGTCGGGCTCTGTGCTGACAGCTCAGAGCCTGGAGCCTCTTTGGATTCTGTGTCTCCCTCTCTCTGCCCCACTCATGCTCTGTCTGTCTCTCCGTCAAAAATAAATAAACATTAAAAAAAAATAAAGTCTGTGTCTTGGTGTTTTGCTTTTCCGCCTTCTGTCTTTCTATTATATAACAGCAGCTCCATTCAGAGTAGGGATAATGCTTCACAATAAGCCCGGCACAGTGACCAGCAGCACATTTGCAACACTGGTGGCTGTTGACAAATGCCACAGCTCCACTTGAGCATTTAATCATCCACAAAACCTCCGATTGCTTCGTATGTTCTGCCCATGTGACCATTATGTATAGAGAACGCGTTCCAGCAGGGGGTTGGAAGAGAGGATTCTATTTCTGTCGTAGGCAGAAAGTTCGTTCTGCTTCCCCTGCAAACTTACCTTCACTTGTCCTTATCAACATGATGTTGAAAAGTTGATAAAGTTGGTGCTTTTGCAAATACTAAAAGTTTAAAAAGAAGATACTCCAGAGATACTAGGTGTTTAGCTATGAAGTAGGGTTAGTCAAGTTCATTGGCTCAGTTGCCCCGTGTATGAGGCCATGTGAACGTCGTTGAAATTATTTGACACAATTCCTGCCTCCAAGGAATGGGTAGTCTAGCTAGGAAGACAAGATCTACAGGGGAAAGAATGGATGATTTGCCATGATGCATAAAAATCTTGCCAAGTCGAGGGCACCTGTGTGGCTCAGTCGGTTAAGCATCTAACTTCGGTTCAGGTCATGATCTCACTGTTCGTGAGTTCAGACTCTGCATTGGGCTCTGCGCTGACAGCTCAGAGCCTGGAGCCTGCTTTGGATTCTGTGTCTCCCTCTCTCTCTTTCCCTCCCCTGCTCATGCTCTATCTCTCTCTCTCTCTCTCTGTCTCTCTCAAAAAATGAATAAAGCATTAATTTTTTTTTTAATCATGCCAAGTTGTACTTAAGGAGAAAGAGGAAAATCAATAGGGCTGGAGTAGCCATGGGAGGCTCTTTGGAAGAGCTGGACGTTGAGTTGGACCTTGAGGGAGAAGTAGGGACAGATGAGGGATTGCATTTGAAGGAGGAATTAACATGGCCTCATGGAGAAAGTGGAGGAGGCTTCACTGATGGAATGAATCATGTTGGGATGGGCAGGGGGAACTCAGAGGGATGAGTAAAATGACACCAGATTATGGAAGGATTTGGAAGCTAGAGAGCAGAGCATTTAAACTTGAGTGTTTGGTATGTGGTAGGGCCCAAACTCAGTGGTGAACCCCTCTCACAGTAGCCAGCTACCCCGACTGGCAAGACAGGGGCCCTCCAGAGCCAGCGAGAACCAAAGGGTTTGAGGGACCAAAGGAACCAAGAAAAGAAACGTTGTGGCCGCAGCTAATGTCAGGAATGGACCACGATGCAATGACTGACTTGAATCATGGTCCATTTCTGACATTTGTTACTGCACGAGAAACAAGAAAGCTAACGCTACTGATCCTGGTGCCTTCATGTTCCAGGGGCAGAAGTCCCTGCAGTATCAAGCAGGAGTAAAAGAAAGATGGGGGAGAGAAGGTAAAAAGTGGCCCCCAATCTGGAAAAGGGGGATGATGAGGGCCAGGAGCCTAAGGAATTGGCTGATTGAGCAGAACTTGCCCAGAGGCTAGAAGAATCAGTGAAATTACTTACATGGAAAGCAGTTAGATATGGGAACAGAATTAATCCAGAGGCTGATAACTTTTAGCCACTACTTATAAATAGAATTTAAAGGCAAGCTAGGAAAAAGGAGAGCCCTGGGTGTCCAAATAGGGAAGCCAAAGTATGACCAACCAGGATTTCTTTCATTCATTCATCCATCTATTCATCAACAAAATTAAGTGCAGTTGCCTAGTTGTCCAATTCCAAGGGACCCCATTCACCTTGTTTTCTATATAAATGGCTCCCCTCGAGTACCATGTAGAGGAAACTTAATGGTGACTTTGGAGCTGTGCCCCCCGGGCGGCTGGATTCCATGCCCACCACGTGCCTGGCATGGCTATGAGTGGAGATGAATATGGGTTTCAGGGTGAGTCCAAGAATAGGAACCAGCCAACCAGCCAAGGTTGGAGGTTGGAAGGGCAGAGAAAGACAAAAAAGCAAGACACATGTGCACACAGCCCCCAGGCAAATCCTGCCAGACCCCAGGACTGGGCCGGTCTTATTTGCGCCCACTCATTCTTGTCCTCCCGCTTAGAACAGATGTGAAGAAAGCTGAAGGCAAAGAGGTCCAAAGAAAGAGGCGAAAATTGGAGCATATTTATAGACACATGCTAGATTCATAAAATCTCCTCCAACCGGGTGGCCTTTCTTCCATGACGAAAGGTCAGCATGTGTACAAACGGGATCAGCCCCCCAGGAGACAGACCAGACATCAGAAATGGCTTGATTGCCAAGCCCGTGCTGTGGAATAGATAAATGGCTTTACTCCCCCTGGAAGGCTGATGGTGGAGAATAATTTCAGACCTGTGATGACACCTTTCTCTCTACCTCATTAAACACTTACTTGACTGAGAAAGGTGAAGTCAGTAAAAATTTATGGACTGCCTTGCCCTAATTTCTGCAAAACTTCAACTCTGCCTTCTCATTGGCTGCATGATTTACTGAACGTGAGCTAACAGCCACCAAGCCTGCTACCCGGAGAGCACAGGGATGCTTTCCGGAAGTCGATACTAATGGCACATTGATGGCTTATATAGTAGTGACCTGGACATAATACCACAGCGGATGTCTAATTGCTTAAAACGATGAAAAGAGATTTCATTGAACAGAAAGCCTGAGCCAGCAAAGCAATAGAAAGCCTGAGTGTTTTCCACAGAAAGCCTCTGCTCACAGCTGTCTCTTACTCAAGCTGAGATCCCTCGGTCCTTGGGTCATTGTGGGAGATGGGGTCAGTCACAGTGTCAACCTTTGCTGCTGAAGAATAGTCCACGATGCCATTAGCTAAGAGAGTGGGACTGGTCTCAGCTAGGGAGCAGAGGAACAACAAAGCTGGTTGGAATGGTTTTCATTTTATCTAGGGAGGATAGAAAAGAATCTCTCTTTTCAAATTAGTCAGAATACTTCCTGCAGGAAAAAAAAAAAGGCAGAAACTTAATTCAAACTGCTTAAAGGATCAAAACGGAATTTCTGGGCTTGTGTAACTGGAAAATCCAAAGGTACATTTGGTGGTTTCAAGCATGGCTGGATTTATGGGCTCCAACAACATCCATAGGTCCACAGCTCTCCTGTCGGCTTCTCTTCCCTTGCCTGCCTGCCTTCCCAGGCAGGCTCTGGCCAAGTGTTTGTCCTTGGAAGCTCCAGGCTTACATCAGCCACACAGCTAGAGACTCTTGGCCGAAAGAGAAGACCTCTTTTCCAGTAACGCCAACAGAACTTCCAGAACTGAGTCTATTTGGCCTGGCTCAGGTTACACGCCCAACCCAAAATCAATCGTCTTGGCCAAGAGGATAGAAAATGCGAATTGTCCAGGTCTAGACCGCATGCCAGCCCTGCAGCATCGTGGGTGGGGTCAGCCCCTCTGAACTGCCTGCACCAGGGGTGAGAACACTCCTGGTCATAAATGGGAAGATGGACGCCCAGGCAAGTCAAAGAGCAGATCTCCAACTTATGCCCTCCTCCCTACATAAATGAATAATCTCTTCTGGGGTCCTGCCTCCTGATGGTGAGACAGAATGGGGTCTACCCAGGCCAGGATGTGCTGCCATAGAGCCCTCAGGGAACTTTATGATTCTCTTGCTTGCATTTATGTGTGTGTGTCTCTGAAAGACAGGAAAGTGGAATTAGATGGCATTTCTAACGGCCGGCCCACAGGCACTGGACAGTCAAACTGCATGGGGCAGTGAGGGAGGTGATGTTTGCGTCTCCAGATCTAAGTCCCACCTCTACCACCTGCTTCCCCTGCGATCTTAGGTTAGTCTGAGGAATTACTATAGACTCCCTATCTCCAAGACCGGTGAGGGCGTGAACACTTGAAATTTATGAGAAAGTGCTGGATGGATTATTAGTAGTAACAACAATAGCTGCAATTCTCTGAGCCCCTACTATGTGTCAGACAATACATACGTTATTGATATTACTTGCACTTTATTTTTATTAAGATTTATTTATTTACTTATTTATTTTGAGAGGCAGAAAAGGCGCATGTGTGCAGGAAAGAGAGAGAGAGAGAATGGGGGAGGGTCAGAGAGAGAGGGAGACAGAGAATCCCAAGCAGGCTCCACACAGAGCCCAAGGTGGGGCTTGATCTCACGACCTGTGAGATCATGACCAGAGCCAAAATCCAGGGTCTGACACTCAATGGACTGAGCCACCAGGGTGCCACAATCACTTGCCTTTCAAGTTAGGAAAACGGGCAAGTCACTGTAGAGCTGGATTTGAACCCGGGTCTTTTTGACCCCGAAGCCTACCTTCCTTCCACCAAGCTCCGTGATCTCTGTGGCAGTTTCTATAAGTTGTCCCTACACACCAAATTCTTCCCCCACGATCCTTTCTTCCTAACCAACAAGATCCTATTTTGTTCTGAGTAGAAGTGTGCCCAGCCTGAAAGAGTGCATCGTGATAAATCGTTGCCAGCCATAAGTATCCCATTTCCTTCTGCTAGGTATTTACTTTCCCAGGCTCCCTCGCCACCAAGAGTGGCCAATGAGAGATAACAGAAAGCTTTTTGGAATCATCTTCTAGCTGGATAAAAGAAATATACTTTTGTTTCTCGCCCACTCCTGCCCCATTCTTTTCTGCATGAGACACTGATGTGATGTCAAAATGCTTGGAGCTGTGGCAACCATCTGGTGATCAGAAGGCAGCAAGCGTGAGGATAAAAAGTTAACTCGGTGGCAATGCGAAGGCTGGCCCTTTGTTGTTAGCTTTGGGCCAGTGAGGAAGGAATGAAAGCATCTCCCTCCAACACTTTCTATAAGTAACTAGTAAGACGTGTCCTTCCATTTTAAATGATTGCTGCCAAGGGCAATCCAAACTGGTACGGCCTCGAGTTTTCATTTGGATCTGAAGAGTGAAGGAATAGAGCAAACAACACAGAGATAAATTGGGATGACAGAGATGTGAGAGTAAAGAGACAAGAATTCTGGTCGCACTGACTGCATAGTAACATTGGTGGTCACGTCTCTGTACCTCACCCTTCTCGTCTGTAAAATAAAGTTGTTGGATTAGAACATTTCTAAGATATCCCCATGACCCTGACTTTCCCTGATCCTCAGACCACTGACCCAGGGCTGTTTGGGGCCCCTGGAGAACATGGGGTCGGTCCAACAGAAGGAAGGAGGGATACTTAGGGATATTTCCAGAGGCCTTGGCCTAAAGAGGCATACTGTGAAATATGGCTCAGGGGGCCAGGTACTGCTCGGCTGAGTTCACAAATCTGTTTTAGTCAGGAATGACATTGGAAATATTTATCAACCTGAGGCATGAGTGACCTGTCAGGAGGGACCCTGGCTGCCACACAGGACACACAGGACGCCTGTCAGCCCTGACTGAAACGCAGCTTCCCTGTCACATCTGCTGCCCTCCGCTCCCACCAACACTTGTTTTCAGCAGAGATTAAAATCTCTTGCCCCTACCCCAGCTACCTGGTCCTTCCCGAAAAAAAAAAAAAAAAAAAAAAAAAAAAAAAGTTTTTTGAAGATTAATTGTTTCTTAAAATTGCTTTGTAGCTTCCATGACCTCCGTCATTTCCATGTCCATTCACCCTCTCTGCCACCACTGTATCCCATCTCCTCTACGGCTGCCATTAAAACCACCATAACAGCTGAAATGAGCAACAGGTGATGTATGGAAGTGTTGAATCACTGTATGGTACGCCTGAACCTGATATTACACCCTGTGTTAACCAACTGGAATTTAAATAAAAACTAAAAAAAAAAAAAAAAAAAAAGAGTGTAATTAAAAAAAAAAAAACCAAACACCATAACCACTGGAGCTTTTGCCCATCAGGAAAGTGGTTCCATCAAAACCACACCTCAAGCACCACTGAAGAGTCCACCTTGGGCTGGATGAAGCGTTGGCCAACCCTCAGACAATGCTCCCCTCACTTCACAGCTGGGGTACTTCTGTGGCCATTTGCTATGTGGTCCTGAATAATAGCTGGATTGACAGAATTATGCTCAGTGAAGGTTACCAAAACTATGGCATCTCTCTCATGACTTCAATTACTTTGATCTTCTCATACTGATAAAAAGAAACTCACGAGAGGGGTTCTTCAGGGTCTTCCTTAACCAAAGACCTTTTGTGCAGGTCAATGGGCCTTTGAGAGTCTTCTTTTGAGACAGGCCTCTTTGGCTCGCCCAGAGGGTTTCTTGTCCATCCACCTTTGTGCATGCATGGCTGCCTTTTCTTCTTACACGGTGGCATTGTGACAAAGGCAATGCCCTTGGAGTGCTTGTTGTCTGCCTCTTGTAAAACCTCACAGTTGGTGAACGTTCCCCAGTCGTTCACAATGGCTCCTCAGGTTCCCATTCATCACCTCCTACTTCCGGTCTCTAGTGAAGACCTTCTGCAGCCATGTGGCTTGTTCATGATACCAGTTAGAGTAGACACTGCCATGAGCCTTCCTTGGGGGTTTCCTTGACAGAAAGAAGCTGACCAAGATGCAGATCTCGAACTTTGCAGATTTTATGAACCACGTCAACGGACTGGTGAGACGCCCTTTCATTCTTTAATGACAACCACACACCATCACACACCCTAAGAAGTCCAGCTCTGCGACTGAAGGTTAACAGGATGCATATTCCTTTTCCTGAATATTCTGGTGTAATTATTTCACATCTTCATTGCTAAGCTTTTGTTCTCTTATCATTGCTTTAATCAGTTCACTGTTTCAATGCATCTGTGTCTCTTTTAATAAACCAGTCTAAATTCCCAATATTAAGAAGGAGTTGAAGGAATAAGAGGAAATATCCAGGAATCCTGAAGAAAAAACATAAAACCCAACCCACACACTCACGTTCAGTTTGCAGGGATTGAGACTGAGACATTGGATAAAGTAGTAGTTAGAATGTCCATTAAGGTTGACCTGTTGAGCTGCGGTTGGGAAGTCGAAAGGCCTGGAATAGCTGCACCACTCCCCTTAGCCTGGCTAGAAAGCACTCCGGCACCACGCATGACTGTGTCCATGGGGGCCCCACACTTTGAAAATGGAGGGAACCTCCAGGAGAACAACATACCATGCAGGAAACCACTCTGATGGCATGAACGAGTCTCAGAATAAGTCTGTCCTTGTGGCAGACGCTACTGGCCGTTATCCAGCGGCCAGTCCCAGCCCCCTCCCCTTGCTGCTTCTGCCAAGGAAGCAGAAAAGGCTAACCTCTCATTTCTGAGTGTCCTTTGCAGCGAGGAGGATCTAACACATTTCCAGCCGATGCAATAAAGGAAGTGGAAGTTTGTTGAGAGTTTCAGGAAAACCTTCTGCCTTGTTGCCGCTGACATTGCCTCTCCCTCCTGAACAGGGGTAGGTCAGCACCCCGGTAGCAAAGCAGGGAGGGGAGGGTGCAGGTGGGGGAACATGGGGAGTACTGTTCCAATGGCTCCATTCTGGCAGTGAGGCAGGAAGCAAGACCATCGCCTGAGCGTGAGGATAGGGAAGGAGGCGTTGGGGAACGGAGGAGGGAGGCGGAAGTGTGACTCAGTCACGGGGCAGCTGGGGGAGGTCCTAGCAACACGTACGGGGATTACCGAGCAGACTCAGGCTGACCTGAGGTTAGTGACCAAGCATGTACAGGGAAAGTAGCCTCCATGGATGAGTGCTTTTCTCCAGCCTTCTTCATCAGCCTGATGCGGACATGGAATAGGATTTAAGTAGGGTTCGTTTTTGCCAGGAAAGTACAATGAAAAGAGAGAGAGGAGGAAAGGGGTTGAGGGGTTTTCTACGGAAGTGACTATAAATAAACATGGACCGTGGATACTAAGCGGGAGGCAGAATTTGGAAGAGGAGTGAAGTGGGGCAGTAAACTGCCTAACGGAGTCTCTACCCCCAGAGGCCAAAGAACAGTTTGAGATGAGCTACTGGAGGAAGGGAGCAGAAGCGGAAAGTGGTGGTCAGAGCGGGACTTGAAATGGAGATGAAGGAGGTGAAGTCGTTGGTCACGTGACCAGATTGTGATAAAATACGGCGTCCAGTGTTGAAAATGCAGGCAAAAGACTTAACGTTCTCCTCCTTCCTGGAATCTCCATATCCAGACCTACGGCCCGAAACCCCAAAGGCACTATCCTTCCATTTCCCACCAAATTGACCCATGTACGCCATTAACTGGAAGCTCTTCTCCAAGTAGAGGAGCTTCAAAACCCTTCTTCTTTCTTCCCTATCCCCGGTAGCGAACTCCCAGCAGGAGCCTGGCTCTGGACGAATCCCAGCGCCAGAAGGAGCAGCGGGGCAGGGCCTTGGATGAGGAGGACCTCAGGGGGTGGAGGGGTGGTTCTGGTGGAAATGGAGGCTTAGTCCCAGAACAAGGTGAGGGCTCAGGAGTGAGAAGCGGTTGCAAGATCAGGCACAGCCAGGCCTCCTAGGCCGAGGGCGTGTTCTTCAGGGTGGAGAATCCCTCCCGTTGCTTCAGCTGGGGAAAGTCCTGAGTCGGGGGCGGGAGGGGGGGGGGGTGAAAGCCGAGGAATGGGGTAGAGCTGTGTCCGGCTGTAAAAGTTAGAAACTGGTGCATTGTGTTCATAATCAGGATTCCGGAGCTGGAAGGAACTTTACAGAGCAGCGGTTATGGTTAGACGTGGCTGCGCACAACAGAAGTCTTGAGGTGGCCATCTCAGGTGGGCTATACTGGACGGTCGTGGTCACTCCACGGCTGTCAGGGCCCCGGGCTCATTTGTTGCCCAAATGCACCACCGTACCTGTGGCTTCTGTTCTAGTGATGTTATCTGGGGCAAGTAGCTTTATCTTTCTGAACTTCCGTTGCTTCATCTGAAGAACAGGACTCATAACAGGATCTACCTCATGATGCCAATGAGCGAATGAACTAAGGTAACTGATAAAAAGTGCTTTGAGCCAGGGCCAACACGAGAGAGCTTAGCTGTTACTTATTTTGTTCAGAACCAGTCCAGTGCCGGGTATCGAGTTGGAGCTCAATAAATACGGAGCTCACTACATCTTTGTGGAATCGAACAGTAACTATTGTCATTATCGTTGTGGACTTGATTCGGTACTCACAAGCTATGTCCAGACCCGCTCCATTTACACAGCACTTAGGAAGGACCCGTCTTTATTTCTGGATGACCATCGCCTGAGTTGAAACGGGCCTGGGGAGCAGTTGTTGAAGGGCAGTTGACGGACGGACCAGCCCACATCTGCCCAGCAGAGTCCAAGGACTGCCGCTTCAGCCAGACCAGACGCCGCTAATGGCTTTGGTTCGCCTGCCAGATTCCCCCTCCCGTCCTCCTATGGGAAAGAAGCAGACAGGAGACATGACTGAGTCCTTGGGAAGACAGGGCATGCCAGAGGCTGGGAGGCTGGGAGGCTGGGAAGGAGGGCAAGGAGGTGGGCACCGGAGGGAGCTGTTCACGCAGGTTCTGCACTGACCCGGGAGGCTTTCTCCTTCCTTGTACCCTTGACTGCCTCCGGGTGTGCAACCTAAACTTCAGATGGCCTGCACTTCCTTTCTCCCGGAGTCACAGAGGGATTGTGGCGAGAAAGCTCACGGAAGTCAACACAAGCCTGGTAATATGAAAACCATATGAAAACTTGGCGGGGCCCCGTGTCAGCCTAATGGGCTTTTCCAGACGTCCCGAGCCCACAGACATTGGCCCTTTGTGAGGTCGGCGGGAGAGGGGGGCGCCTGGCTCCCGCGATCCCATTCCACGAAGACATAATTGAAAAGGAAAGAGAAACACGAAAGCCTGCCAGACTCTTCTCTCTCATCTCTGTGCTTCGAAGGCCTTAGACACAGGGCGATGTCAGGCGCCTTAAAGGATGAATATACATGGCGCGCTTGCTGCCTGCCAGGCTCGCCCACGGTGGTTCTCGTTACTCTCACTTGATCCCGGTGATACACCTTACGCCCGTTTCAAACCCAGGTCTGTGAGGTTTGTGCGGGTCAAGTAACCATGGTGACACAGCCAAGACCCGGTGGGGCCCGTGCAGGCCCATCTGGCTGAGAAATCTGATCTTCCACTATTCAGAGCTGCGTCCCAGATGACCTTCCGGTTATTTCAAACGAATTTACCAACACTCAAAATTTTGCCTCAAGGCTTAGCTCTCAGAAAAAGACGTTTCCAAAATCCGGAGAGAAGCTGAGACATCATTGTTTTCTCTCAGCCTTATTAATCTTTGAGCCACCCTCTGACGTGCCATTGTTATTTATACCTGAAGTTACTGCATCGCCAAGCCTGTTGGGGTGGAAGGGAGACTATTTCTTAGAGCTGTCGTTATGTGGTGCTAAAATTAAACGTTCTTCCAGGGAAACCGGGAGGGAAAAAAAAAAAAAAAACAATGAAATCAGAAAGTGAGATAAATGGCTGTGTAAGTTTAGTGGCTTGTTCTTCAGATTCCCAAAGACCAGAAAAAGCGAGCTCGATGTGCACGTACGTACGCAGACCATAATCTGCCTGTAATCTACAACTGTTCATACATCCAAATATATCTCCTTGGGGTGGTGTCTTGAAAATAACTTAAAGCTATTTTGAATGTTTATTTGAGACAGAGTGCAGGCAGGGGAGGGGCAGAGAGGGAGGGGGACAGCAGGCTCCACACTGACAGCAGCGAGCCCGATGTGGGGCTCGAACTCGTGACCCCGGAGACCATGAGCTGAGCCCAAGGCGGCTGCCCGACCCACTGAGCCATGCAGGCACCCCCGAACGACTGTAAAACTCGACCAACCTGCGTAAGACCAACCAGCCCCAGGCGTTCCAAATCTCTTGCCTGTGGACTTGGGGGACCGCCCCCTGGAGATAAAGCCTGCTGCCACCAGGGTTCACCTGAGCCCGGACCATCTCAGGGCACACTACGATCTGCTTCCACTTCTTCGTGAAAAGATTCATGAAGGAGTCTCGTGCCGAACTGGGAAGAGGGAAGGAAAAAGAGCGGCGGGAGCCAAAGCTGTCAAAATACAGGGGGTGAAACCACCCAAGGGCCCCGCAGCAGGAGCCCCATTTAAGGAATCTCTGCACCGCTGACAGAGGGGCGCTATTCAGCTGTTAAGAAGGAGCTCGACCTACAAGGATTAGTGGAGAATGAGGTTTCTTATTGTTTTTCCATTTATAACACATCTTTCTATTGCACATTTTTTTTTAAATTTTTTTAACGTTTATTTATTTTTGAGACAGAGAGAGACAGAGCATGAACTGGGGAGGGGCAGAGAGAGAGGGAGACACAGAATCCGAAACAGGCTCCAGGCTCTGGGCTGTCAACACAGAGCCCGACGCGGGGCTCGAACTCACGGACCGTGAGATCATGACCTGAGCCGAAGTCGGACGCTTAACCGACTGCGCCACCCAGGCGCCCCTCTATTGCACATTTTTTAAAAAGCGTTTAGGGGCGCCTGGGTGGCGCAGTCGGTTAAGCGTCCGACTTCAGCCAGGTCACGATCTCGCGGTCCGTGAGTTCGAGCCCCGCGTCGGGCTCTGGGCTGACAGCCCAGAGCCTGGAGCCTGTTTCCGATTCTGTGTCTCCCTCTCTCTCTGCCCCTCCCCAGTTCATGCTCTGTCTCTCTCTGTCCCAAATATAAATAAAAAACGTTGGGGAAAAAAAAGTGTTTATTATTTTAGAGAGAGAGAGAAAGAGCGCATGGGGGAGGGGCAGAGAGAGAAGGAGAGAGAGAGAGAATCCTGAGGCAGGCTCCGCTCTATCAGCGCAGAGCCCGACACGGGCCTCAAACTCACAAACCGTGAGATCATGACCTGAGCCGCAGCGGGACGCTTAACCGACTGGGCACCCAGGTTCCCCTCTGTTGTACATTGTTTAAAAGTACCGACCAATATATAATATCTACTGTGGGTTTTTTTTTTAATTGGAAGTTACTTGTATCTATAGCTCTCTGTCTCTCCATTTGTGCATATCTATATCAGTATCTATATACACGCACGTGCTTTGACCATCCCTTGATCCATAGCTAATATGCTGGTAACGATGGTTGTTTCCAGACAAATTAGACTTTGTAGAGAAATTTGACTTTACAGGTCAAAAAAAAATTTGCTTCCCACTACATATGCCCATTTATGATATTTGAATTGTAAAGCTTTTCAAAAGTGATCGCTAACGGTTTTGGCACATAGCCCGTACCGGATACTATTCTAAGCCCTTCACGTGTATAACCTCATTTAATCCTCGCTATACCCCTAAGAGGGAGGAATAATATTATTGTGACAATTTTACAGATGAGAAAACAGGTGCAGAGAAGCTCTACCTGTAGTAAGTGGTACAGCTGGGCCTCTGACGCCAAGCAGAGAGGCTCCAAATACCGTGGGCATGTAATGCTTTTAAAACAAAGTCAAGCCGCTACGTTTTTATATGTCAGGGGGAGTCCTTGCAGCCATTTCTGACCTGGAGGGTGGTGCCACCCCTGGGTCCATGACTGCCGGGTCCAGGTCCCAACAGGTACAGGGAGGGGTGGGCGGGATTTGGAAGGAGGTGGGAGTGGTGAGGACCCCGTACCCAGCGCCCAGGTTCCCCAGGCTCCTCAGAGAAGCAGCTGGGGATTCATTTTCCGGCAGCCCTTGATCCCCATTATTCTATTGCTAATTTAAAAATAAATAAAGGAGATTTTGCTTTAAACCTCCATTATGTTAGCATACCAAGAGAAGGAAATTAAAGGAGAGCCCCGCCTGGTCCCCAATGGATGGAGGGAAACTGAAACCCACCACCGTTTCCCCCACCGAATTAAAGAAGCACATTGTGTTGTCTAAACCGGTCTGGGCCACAGTGAGAATGGCACTCTCCCCAAAGTCACCGCAGCCCTGAATCGGGTCCGGCTGGCAGGCCATCTGGCTGCAAACCCCAGAGTACTCTACTTATGTTCAAAGCAGTACTAATTGCCTTGTTAACAAAGCTCCTCTCAGGAGAATGAAATTTAAGCAGAGGAATATCAGAGCGTGATTTCAAGAGAAGTGAGCTGATCCAGAGACTGATAGTATTTCCAGCAACCGAGTCTCCGAAGGCCCACAGAGGAAATAAAGAACATTTTAATGGTGCTGTCAGGAGGATACGACTTGTCAAGGCAGATTTGCAAACAGGAAAGGGGCAGGGACCATTCTTGTCTAGACATCTGATTAGTGGGAAATTGTAGGCTTATGAGGAGTGTGGATTTTTCTGGCCGCTGTTTCTGAGGAGGTCAGGCTTTCCTGCGCAAAGGGCTGGATGAGAGAAACATTTGTCTGTGGGAGAAAATGTTGACTGGTCCTCATCCTCCCTTGGGTTCCAGCAGCCTATTTGGGACAAAGAGAATGCACGGGTCGATTTAAACCTGCTGCTGCTTGGGGCGGGGCAGCGTGTGGGAAGGGGTCTGGAGCTCCGACAGGCTCTGAAAATCCCAACCTCTTCCTGACCTTCACCATCAGCCTCAGCTTGCCTCCTGATCATGCCAGTGGATGTCTGCTTCTGCTAAATAACAGTCCACCTTTTGTCCCACCCCCACCCCCCACGGTGCCCCAGAATACCACGGGAGCCACAGCACTGCCGGGGTGGGATGTGGAGGGGGGATGGGCAGACAAATAATGCTCGCTGGGGTAGCAATGAGGCCAGGTGAACTGGGGGTGTGTGTGTGTGTGTGTGGAATAATCACGTGGCCTGGGCAATGGAGGGCAACTCTGGAGGTGACCAGTGGGTTCTAAAAGGAATAGAATCACGGGACGCCTGAGTGGTTCAGTCGGTTAAGCCTCCGACTCTTGATTTCGGCTCAGGTCATGATCTCACATGTGGTGGGATTGAGCCCCACGTCGGGCTCCCCACTGAGTGTGGAGACTGCTTGAGATTCTCTCTCTCTCTTTCTCTCTCTCTCTCTTTCTCTGCCCTCTGCCTCTCCCCCTGCTTGTGTTCTCTCTCTCCAAATAAATACATAAACGTTAAAAAAAAATAAAATGAAAGGAATGGACTCAAACCGAAAAACTTGGGGTTCTAGGATAGGTTCCTCATCTCAGAAGTGAGGGTATCAGCCTCACCATCCCTGTCCCTGTGCCACCCGAGTTCTTATCATCCTCCGTCACTGCCTTCAGCCCTGGGCTGCATACTTTGGCTGTGACCTAAGACAGGGCCGGCCAAGCACAGCATGGACGCCTTTTGTGGTCCCTCCCCACATTGAATACGGCTGTCCTGATCTGAGTGCTTGATATATATTAACTTATTTAATCCTTCCAATAATCTTGTCAAGTAGGTACCCGTGAGCCTTGTTATTATATACATCTTAACACAGGAAATAGAGGTCTGAGAGCTTAAGCTGACGCAGCCGAAGATCACAAGACTAGCCACCCCCTCTCTCCCACTGTCTCCCTGCTCCTGCCTCAGTCATACGGTAAACAAGGGAAATCCATTCATCTGCATACAGGTGCGATTTGAAAACTAGGTGCATGAGGAAAGGTAAAAGGTGGAAGGGCATCCACACGAGCCGTTCTTCCTTGTTGGGGTGAGCGATCAGAATGTGCGATGGAGGTGGAAATGGCCAAGGACAAAGGGGAAAGTTCCTTTTCTCTCTGGGTTGTAATCCTGCCAAAGCAAGCCGAGAGCCATTGGCTAACTCGTTCTAAAGGTTAAGGGGCGCCTGGGTGGCGCAGTCGGTTAAGCGTCCGACTTCAGCCAGTGACCTGGTCTCGCGGTCCGTGAGTTTGAGCCCCGCGTCAGGCTCTGGGCTGATGGCTCAGAGCCTGGAGCCTGTTTCCGATTCTGTGTCTCCCTCTCTCTCTGCCCCTCCCCCGTTCATGCTCTGTCTCTCTCTGTCCCAAAAATAAATAAAAACGTTGACAAAAAAAAATTTTTAAAGGTTAAGTCGGGCACAACTTCACAGGGGGTGCCGGGGTTGTGTTCCAGCCAGGAGTGACTACGGGGCTGGAGCTGCAGAATCAGACCATCCAGGCAGGGCTCAGATCGGGAGGGTTCCGCACTACTGACTCATCAGGGACCTACTTGCCTCTCTGGGCTTGGTTTCTAGTCTGTCCATGTCGTTTGGCTTTAATAACTGCAAATGCTTTCCATGAGGGCGTTCCTGGCTATGGGCACGCAGAAGCGAGTGAGGAAGGGGCTGCAAGGGCAGGGCAGCCAGCACCTGTTCATCGAAGGCAATTCTCCAGAGAAGTAGGGCATCTGGGAGCCATCGGCAGCCGACGTTCACAGCAGCTTGGGGTGGGTGCAGGGCTGGGAGAAGAGTCGGAGTGGGGCAACAGCGGCATCTACCTTGGAGGGGAAAGGGCAAAGTGCGGGCGGAAGGTAAAATTCTAGATAGGATGGACAGGAAGAGCTCACTGAGAAAGTACCTAAAGGAAGTGAGGGAGCTGGCTGTGTGGCCAAGGTGGGGAAGGATGTGATGGGGGGACATTCAGGAAAAGGAAAGAGTTTCAATCAATGCAAGGGCTCTGGTGTGATAGTGGCCCCGGGTGCCGAAGGAGAAGCAAGGAGTCTGGAGCAGAGCAGCGTCAGGGGATGGGAGCAGATGAGGTTTGCCATGTCGTGGGGAGGAGAGGCACATCATGGGGGTGCTTGTGGATCCTAGCTAGGACTATGGCTCTCTTCCGAGGGTCAAGAGGCCACTGGAAGTTTCTGGACAGGGGACTGACATAATCCCACTTGTATTTTAACAAGTTCATTCTGGCTAACGTGTTGAGTGTAGACAGAAGAGGCCAAGATAGAAGCTGGGAGACCAATTAGGAGGTCACGCAATAATCCAAGTGAGAGAAGAAAGCGACATGGATGGACCAAGGCAGTGGCAGTGAGGGTGGTGAGAGCGGTCAAATACTGGAGATAGCTCGAAAGTTGGACCAACAAGAATTTCTGAGAGTCTGAACGCTGGGTATGAGACAGAGGGAAGCCAAGGGTGGCTCCAAAGCTTTGGGCCTGAAATATTGAACGATGGTTTCCATTCACTGAGAAAGGGAAGCTGTGGGTGAGGTCTTCGCAAGGGGGTGATTGGAAGTTCTATGTGAACATGTTGAGTTCATGGGGTCCATTGTCCACGTCAAGATGTCGACGGAGTGACAATTGGACATATGTGCGGGAGTCAGAGGCAAAAAATGGTACGAAAGCAATGAGATCATACAGGGCATGAAAAGAGATAAAAAGGAAAAAGCAGCCACTGGTGTTTGCTGACATGGAGCACAGCCAAGCTTGGAGCCCCCCACGGGATATAGGGGTGTCTCCCTAACGGCCCAGGCCACATCTACTTTGATGCCCCCAGAGCACTCACCTATGGTGATGTCACAAGGGGCACCACTGATCCTCAGAAGCCCCCGCCCTCAGAGCATCAGAATATGTTTCAGAATCATAAAGAAAGAGATATTCAGATTTAAACAATACGAATATCAAAAACTTACATTTTCAAGAAAGAGAAGGTAGAAGGTGGATGGTTGACAGCCGGTTTTGTAGATGTGTCGCCACAGACCTGCCCTCAGTCAAGCTGCACACACAGAGCTCTCAAGCAGCAAACAGGATCCCGTCTGTGAAAATAATGCACCAGCTTTTTAACAGGGCACCTGTTGCCTAGTGTTTCACCTGTGTAGATACTCAAGGGTCATCCGCTCACATCACCCCTGGGGAACGTGTCACCTGCCAAGCTGCCCATCAAGGCCCTCCCTGCCCGGGCAGAAGAGGAGAACAGAGCGGGGACCGAGGGAGCAGTTTCTCCTGCCTCTGGCACCCTGTCCCCCAACACCACGTGTGACACCATCGTGTCCCTGAAGCCTCTCTCTTCCGGTCACACACAGATGGGAGCAGACCACTGCAGGAAGACACTAAAGAAAAGAAGTGCCTTTCCAAAAATTGCTCTCATTTGGAAACCTTTCCTAAAGCCCCTGTGCTGTGGTAGAAAGAACACGGAACTGAGTGGCCCTCCACCCAGGTTCTGCTGTGAACCGGCCAGGGGACTCCGAGTGTGTGTTTAACCTACTTGTGTCTTTGTCCCCACATCTAGAACACCGGAATCTGACCATCCCCTGTGGTTGTTCGGAGGACGAAAGGGCAAGGAAGAACGTCACAGAATGAGCTATTATTTTATTGCATGTTACGTTAACGACATAACTCTTAGTTGTTGTTATTATTGCTGTTGTCATTCTTGTTACTG
The DNA here is from genome assembly GCF_007474595.2 of Lynx canadensis. Taxonomy (NCBI): domain Eukaryota; kingdom Metazoa; phylum Chordata; class Mammalia; order Carnivora; family Felidae; genus Lynx; species Lynx canadensis. The sequence goes on from NC_044306.2 coordinate 163,915,370, forward strand.
AATTGGCTCTGTGCCGAGTCGCTCTGTGATCTTGGGCAAGTCAGTTCACTTCCCGAAGCCCTGGGCTCCTGTGTCCCACAGAATAGACGCAGTGCACCCCATTCCAGGGTTGGAGACCAGGGGGAACCCACATTGCACATTCAGGTGGCACAGCGGCCGATGAGGCGCACGTGTGAGGGAAATATGAAGGCGCCATCGGAAGCAGGAGCGTTGGTACGGGAAGGCCAGGGGACTGGCGTGCCTGCCACGTCCTGCTCTGTCTCCCTTCCACGCTGGAAGGGTATCTTCTCCATTTTCCTCCGTGTCTCCCTTGAAGCCCGGATCCCTGGAAGAGCTGTACAAAGGGCTCGGAACATCCTATTCTGGTGCTGTTCTTGTCCATCATTTCAAGGAAACAATCACGTCTCATCAACTTATTCCAGGAAGCAAGTTCCGTGATGAACCAAAAGGTCCAACTTCCTGAGAGTCTCCATTTGCGGTGTGTTAGGGTCTTGCTTATGGTTCAGTGTCCCCTGCTGATAACTTTTGCGGCACTCCAGTCTCCTGTTGCATGATGATGCATTACCTGAGACTGAGTGCACCTTGCTAAGTTAGGAGGGAATCGCTCACGGGCAGCCCACAGGAGTCATTGGGTACCTGGGGCTCTGCCAACATGGGAAGAGAAAGCAGAGGAAGGTGGAGTAAGGAGAGTTCTGGGCTAAGGGCCAGGAGCAGAGCCAGCTGAGGCATACAGCAACCCAGGCAAGCTAAACATTTGGCCCCAACTCAATTGGAAATAGTATTTAGTTGCTAGTATCAGAGAACTGACCATGATCCCTTCAGCAAGAGGTTTATTCCTCTCTCACCGAACAGTCTAGAGGGCTTCTGTAGTGGCTCCACAAACTCAATAGGACCCAAGTTCCTTGTAGCTTTCTGCTCCACTATCCTAGTTCATTGCTTTTATCCTTCAGGCCGGCCTCATGATCCAACATGGCTGCTGGGAGCTCCGGCCATTACATTCATATTCCAGGCAACCGGAAGGAGGAATCAAGGCAGGGCAAAGAGGGGCGCCCGGGTGGCTCAGTGAGTTAAGCGTCCGACTTCGGCTCAGGTCATGATCTCACAGTTCGTGGGTTCAAGCCCCACATAGGGCTCTGTGCTGACAGCTCTGAGCCTGCTTCCGGTTCTGTGTCTCCCTCTCTCTCTGCCCCTCCCCTGCTCACGTTCTGTCTCAAAAATAAATAAACATTTTTTTTTTTAATTTTTTTTTTCAACGTTTATTTATTTTTGGGACAGAGAGAGACAGAGCATGAACGGGGGAGGGGCAGAGAGAGAGGGAGACACAGAATCGGAAGCAGGCTCCAGGCTCTGAGCCATCAGCCCAGAGCCTGACGCGGGGCTCGAACTCCCGGACCGCGAGATCGTGACCTGGCTGAAGTCGGACGCTTAACCGGCTGCGCCACCCAGGCGCCCCAATAAATAAACATTTTAAAAATTAAAAAAAAAAAAAAGGAAGGGCAAAAAGAGTCTGCACACCCTCTACTTTTTATTCAGCCCTCCCAGAAGTCCCATAGCAACACTACTCACATCTCAATGGCCAGAGTCCAGCCACACAGCCGCTCCTGACTGCAGAGGAAGCTGTGTTATACATGAAGACACTGAGGGTGGTTTGCAGGAACGGAGAGAGTGAGGACCGTTAGTGGTAGCTCAGCCTCCAATTTACTGTCCTGAGCAATTCTTCTCCGGCCCCAAACTTGCATGCCCACCTACCAAACAAAAGAAAACAAAACAAAAAATACGTCATGAAGCAGCATACTTAACCTGTTACTCCAATGTCCCCTAGAGAATATCAAAAGATAGTTTCCAACCATGTTATACTATACTCCTCCTCCAGAGGAGTTCTAGTAAATTGAGTTTGCTCCATGTTGCTACATTTCCAAGGATGCTTTAGGTTAACAGCAATGTTTAAACTCTCTTCAAAACCCAGTGGTCTGAGAAGTTACCTGGGAGGTGCACTCAGAAGTCTGGCTTTGGCTAGAAGATCGAGGCCTTAGTCTTAGCAATGGTAACATCTGTCTGGACCCTTTATCCATCCCACAAATACTTGCTGAACATCTAACCTGCCTAAGACATTGTGCTAGACGTTGTGGACCCAAGAACCAACACAGTGCTCACAGTCCAGTGGGGCTTCTAGAAAATTCACAGGCACCTGTAATGTATGGTGGGGATGTGCTGAGGGGCCAAGTGTGAGGCTTCCTGGTAGTCCACTGGCAGCAACCTTGACCCTATCCGGGAGTGTCACAGAAGACTTCCACAGAGGTGACCTCCAAGTTGAGAGCCAGAGGCCAAGCAGAGGTCATTCAGAGTGTGAATAATAAAGGAGCCACAAGATCAGAGCACGAAAGAACCTTCTAGCAAGAATGCAGAGAATGAATTGGAGGGGGGCAAGTATGGTGTAGCTCCATCCAGGAGAGCAGAAGAGAGCAGAGACGGCTGGAGGAAGAGAAGGAGAGAATGCAAGAGCCATTCTGGAGGTGGCATTGAGGAAACTTGGAGAGTAGTTGATGGGGAAGATCAGTTTGGGCTGGGAGGAGGGGTTCGAACATGATGGCGGGTTTCTGGTTTCAGGAACTCCGGATGGTGATGTATAGCGGAGCTGGAGAACGCAGGGGGACCAGTGGCCCAAGCCTGCACTCCACCTGCACCATGAAGAGCCCAGCCTGCAAGCCCAGCTCCCCCGTGCCCTCCCACAGCTGCCCCTGCAGCGGAGCGCACCCTCCACGGGACTGACCAGGGCCGGAGGCCTGCACGACCCTGGGAGAAGTTCAGAGCTGTGTGCGCAGGAATATCTGGGGTCCTGGAACATAAGCAGGGTTGGTGTGGGCGCTGGGTGAGCATGTCCCTGAGGGAAGGGGCCTAGCCCGAAGACAGCAGGAGAGAAGGGCTCCAAGCGTCCCTGGGGCAGGGGCCCGGGACAGTCTAAGGGAAAGAGGAGGGAGCAGGAAGATGCTGAGCTGAGTTCTGGGCAGGCTTCACTTGAAAGACCCATGGGGATGACCAGAAGGCAGGCAGACATGTCATTCCGGGTCACGAAAAGAGATTTGGGACTCACAAGTTGTCCTGTCCGTTTGCCACCCTCGGTGTCACGTTTATAAAACAGGACCGTGCTAGGCTGTGTGATGTGGTGTCTGAGCCACCTTTCTCGGCCCAACATTCTCTGTGCCACAAGCTTCCCAGACCTCCGTGCCTCGCCCCAGGGCCAGTGCACCATGTAGGGGCAAAGCATGAGGAAGTCAGTCCCAGGCGCCCAGCCTTGGCCTGATTCACCAAATTCTTGTAATCAGTTTAGTTACACAACAAAATTCAGATCAGAGTGAGGATTAGCAGAGGCAGTTTGCGAAGGTGCTTTGAACTTCACAGAGGAAAGCCCCCTCCCCCATTCACACAAAGAAATCCCCAGGCATTAAAGGTGACATAAACACACGCCACCTCCTGGCCCCACCGCAGGCCCCGGGCAGCCGGCTGGGTGATCAGTTGGCATCCCGAATTGCCTTCCCCCCAATGACATTCCACCTGGGTCTCCCAGAGTGGGGGAAATGGATTCTGTCCTCAGCCTGCTGGTCCTGGAATTGCAAACATTCAGTGAGCTGACCCCCCAGAAGGCCCGCCTTCTCCAAAATTCCCAAGTGCAGCCCAAAGCGGGGGACGAGCACTTCCCCACCACCTCCCCAGCTCAGTGGGAGCCCAGAGCAGAGGAGAAGAAGAGGGGGCCAGAGCCAGGAGGCAGAGCAACCTTCCTCCCGGCCTGGTCTGCAGCTCGCAGGTTATTGTTCCCAGATGGAGACTGTCAAACCCTGTCAGCCTCAGATACACGCCGAGAGCGCCACATCCGCATTCCTGGAATGTGTAACTGCCCGGCTTCACCTTCTGTGGCCCCCAATTCAATAACATGTCAAGTTCCTTCAGTCTCACCAGAGCTAAAATCCTCTCACCTACTCACGGGCTTTGCATTCGAAGCATACATGCACTGGGGCTGTCTAAATATTTAAGCTGGGCTGAGGGGAGGCATATTTCCTCAGAACTGATTACACTGAGTCGTCTGAGCCAAGTGGGTCTCACCTGTTTGTGCTGGTGATGATGAGCTTTAGAAGCCAAGGGCCACGGACTGTGCTTATGAGGCCTTAGGACTGGTGGTCACGAATGCTGTCCCCCTGGGGGCTGGCAGGTTGTGGTACTTCGGGAGAAGGAACATGGCCACTTGGCTGACTGCTCTTTATTTCAGGGCCTGGCTGTCGGCATCACAGGGGTCCTGCCAGAGACTGCTGGAGGGATCCCGCACCCTTCGTTCCCCATTCAACATACCCAATCTGCCATGATAGGAAGCCCTCTCCTGTCCTGGCATGGCCGCTGAGTTGTGATGCTGCTTCTCCCCTGGTAGACCCTTTCTACCGTGAGTATATTCACTGACTAAGCAGAAACAAATTGGGCTCTTGTTCAAACTGCATTGAGTCTGCAGGCCACAAGGGTTCCTGTGGGGACAGATGAGGGTACCTGGGGCCCAGGGATGGTAAGTGACTTGTTCAGGATCACACAGCAATGGGTGATAAAACTGGATCTGTAGTCCTAGGCCTTTGGCTTTCTATCCATTATGGGTTGAACTGTGTCCCAAGAAAGGTATGTTGAAGTCATAGCCCCTGGAGCCCGTGAATATGATCTTACCTGGAAACAGAATGTTTGTGGATGTAATCAAGTTGAGATGAGGTCATTAGGATGGACCCTAATTCAATATGACCGGTTTCCTATAAGAGGAGGGAGATGTGGACCGAGCCACACACACAGAGGAAAGATGGCCGTGTGAAGATGAGACAGAGATCAGAGTTTTGCAGTCCCGGGCCGAGGAACACCTGTATGAAGCCGCTCCAAGCTGGAGGGAGCAAGCAAGGCAGGGTCCTCCTTTGAGGCTTCAGAGAGAGGGTAGCCTCGCCAACTCCTGGAATGCACACTTCCAAGCTCCAGAACTACGAGAGCACACGTTTCTGTTGTTCGGAGTCATCGGTTTACCGTACGTGGTCACAGTAGCCCCTAGGAAAGCGACACGCCATCCAAGAGCATTTCTGAAGCAAGGACTGGGTGAAATTCTGGATGCAAATGGAGTTCCTTGGAAGCTAATGAGAGATGGCTCAGTTATGGGTATAGGACTTTAGAAGACCTGGCAGGTTATGTGCTGTGTACAAGTCCTCTCTGGGGAAAGACCCACCACTCTGTGCCTCCTCTTATCCTGAGACATGCCCTCCTCCATCAAAGCCCAACGATACGGGCTCCTTATCCATTTTTAAACTTTCATTTATGAGTTGATGTAAAATCAGAGGGACTTTTCCTCTAAATCCTTCTCTAAGCTGCCCAGCATAACACTGGTCATTTGCTTTTAAGTGGCCTTCCCATCTGAGGAATTTCAAGGCACTTACCAAACTCTGTGACCCATGGGGAGTGTCCTCTGGGGTTAGGAATTTCTGGTTTACATCTGCCCTCTGACCTCACCCTGTCCCAATGACTCCATTAAACGGAGTCATTTAGTTCAGTGCATTCAGTAAAGATAAGAGCTAGTATAAAAAAATACCGTGGCTCGGGCTTAGGGCTGACTGTGGGTTATGGGTTTGGGGAAGTGGATGCTTTGCAATTAACCTTCATTGTCTATCCTAATTCTCAAGAGATGGAGATTATGAGCTGGCAGCTTTCTGAGAATCCATTGGCCAAATCCTTGAGTCTGTAACAATATTGCTTACAAGGCATCAGTTGGTGGTTTGCCTCCAAGGATGGCTGTGTTCATAACCTAAAACCCAACAAAACCAATCCAAGAGAACCCTTAAGCCCGCTACGTTCTGTTAACTTCACACATTGGCTGAGGTTGGTTGTCCAAACCCAAATCTCTTGATTGCATAACTGTGGGAGTGACTGTCCTAATAAACATGTTCTATTTTCTTGCCCCACTGCTCTTCTCTGAAGCTTCTTGTTTACTATGGAATTGCTAGGAATCTAAACACGTCAAGGGACAGTTTTCCCTGCCCCTCAAGGCATGAATTCAACTAAGTGGAACCATACCTTTGCTTTCTTCCCAAATCCACGGGCGGAACCAATTTAAACCTCATGATCATGCAACGCATATACGGAAACTCCCCTGTGTTGTTTTCATGTTTCTCCCGAGGACATAATGTTCTTGCCTGAGTTTTATCTACCAAAGACAGGCCCCGCTCTCCGAGGACTATTGGCCTAAGCATTGGCCACTGCTTAAATCGATTATGGTACCCCTATGCAGCCACAGAAAGTCATGCTTTGGAAGCAAATTTAATGACATGGGGAAACATTTATGGCCTTCTATTAAGTGGAAAAGGCTGCTTACAAAACAGAGTGTACAGTATGAAAGCAATTATGTAAAAATTATGTATATATCCATAGAAAATCTGAAAAGCTATATTCCAAAACGTAAACACTGATGAAATACTCAGGGCTGTGAATGTGCAGGGGCTATTTGTGCAAAAGGGCATCCACTTGAGAGAATAGCAGTGGTGGACCTCTTGGCACAGAGCTGTGCCTACTGAGAAGGTCCGCCTTTTTTTTTTTTTTTTTTAATGTTTTTATTTATTTCTGAGACAGACAGAGACAGAGCATGAGCAGGGGAGGGGCAGAGAGAGAGGGAGACACAGAATCCGAAGCGGGCTCCAGGCTCCAAGCTGTCAGCACAGAGCCCGACGCGGGGCTCGAACTCACGAGCTGTGAGATCATGACCCGAGCCGAAGTCGGATGCCCAACCGACTGAGCCACCCAGGTGCCCCGGTCCGTCTTTTTCTAATCATGCCCGGCACCAGATAGATTGGCAGCAGCCTCTGGGATGATGAATGAGTCTAAGTTTTCTTCTATGTGCTTTTTCATATTTTGCAAGAGCTCCTCCATGAGTATGTGCTACTTTTGTGCCAAGCTCAAAAGCTGTAATTCAGCCAATGTTTAGGAGATAATTGTTGGAAATATGAGCGCTGACTGCATATTTGACGATATTACAGAATTATCTTTAAGTATGCTAGTAATATTGTTGCTATACTTTTAAAAGACTCATTAGCTTTTAGAAATGCAAACTGAAATGTATGTAGATGACATAACGTGATGTCTGAGTTTATTTCAAAATAATATGGGAAGTAGTTAAGTGGGTAGGAGTAGAACATAAAAAAATGTCGTGAATTATTCATTGTTAAAGCTGAGTGCTGGGTATATGGGGGATTGTAATACTATTCCATTTTAGTATATGGTTTAAATTGCCGTAATACAAAGTTTAAATAAAACCGGAAAACTAGTGTGGGTCATGTGGCTGAGAGTGACCTGAAGTTTTCCGTATCTTTGCTTCTGATACAATGGTGCAAGTCCGCAGGCTTCCTGCGTGTGTCTTCCCATAAGGGGAGGGGGGGCAGGGGTATGGCGGCTACTGGGGGTACAATGCCAGTGAGGCCAAGAAGGAAAGCAGCAGGACACATGTCACCTAACCACTTCTGCCAAAACTGCCTGGATTTGGCAAAGTAGTGACACTGTCACCATCCCAACTGAAGACAGGCAAATAGGTTCCATAAACTGGATTCCCAAGCAGCTTTACAACAGCTGTCACATGTTTAATGGGCTTAATTGTGCAAAGGTTGGTAACCAACAAGTCTTTGTCTCCGCTGGGGGAAAATAAGAGGGAAAAGGATTAATTTACAGTGGAAGAAACTGGATTTAGCTGCATGGACAAACTAAGTACTAGTAAGAAAATGTTAAATACCCATAGGGCTATTGTATGATCTAAGAATGATTTCAGCGGCCACAAAAGATTTGTCATTAGTTAACAAGTAGTCAACGTTTACTCCCAGGGTTGGTTCTGCAGCCAATAATGATATCAAGAAACCAGGTGCCTTGTTCCTTGTTTCTGTCTTTGTTTTTTTTTAAGCAGACTTTTTTTTTTTTTTTTTTTTAAACAGTGGGCTTGTTGCCTCATGGTTACAAGATAGCTGCAGGACCTCCAGACATCACAGTCTTATGTGAGCATGTCTTATGTGAGCAGAAGGAGGAGAGCAAAAAAATAATAAAATAAAATAAAATAAAATAAAATAAAATAAAATAAATAAAATATATCTCCTGTGTAGCTTGCTTCTTTCTTTCTTTCTTTCTTTCTTTCTTTCTTTCTTCCTTCCTTCCTTCCTTCCTTCCTTCCTCTCTCTCTCCCTTTCTTTCTTTCTCTCTCCCTCTTTTTCTCTTTCTCCCCTCCTCCCTTCCTTCCTTCCTCCCTCCCTCCCTTCCTTCATTCCTCCCTTCCTCCCTTCCCCCCTTCCTCCCTTTCTCTCTTTCTTCCTTTCCCAGAAAGGAAAACTCTTGCCTTTGTATCTTACTGGATGGTACTTTGTTGCCTGGTCACCTCCAGCTGCAAGGGGACTAGGAAAATGAGTACCTGGCTCTTTAAGGCCCAACAGGAAAGATGCAAAGGACTGAGAGTGGCTGGGTGCAGCCCACCAACAGTGGCTCCTGTCACTTGGAGAAAGAAGGTGTGGAGACCTCAAGGCTATCCCCTGGAGGGAGAGGACATCACAGGAGGAACAGTGGCTCCCATAGTTACGGAAGAGAGCTACATAGAGTATCTTTCCTCATTACTGAAGCAGTTTTTACTCATTCTGGGAAAACTGAACAAATGCAGGAAACTGCCTATAACTACATCACCCAAAGAAATGCACTGATAACATTTTAGTGTCAGGAATAGCTTCTAATGGAGCTGGATCTCCTAAGCCAAGTAGAGACAGACAGAGGGTCTTCAACTGAGGCCTTCCGGGTCTGTGCTAGATCTGTGAGTCGAAGTACAAGGTTCCGTCTTGACTCCTTACACTCCTCAGGAACGGAGAGAGGGGACGCGGCTAGTTTATCAGTTACGTATTGCTGCACAATGAGCCACCCAAAACTTGGTCACTTTAACAACTCTTCATTATTGCCATGATGCTGTCGGTCAGGAATCTGGGCAGGGCTCAGCGCGAGTACTGGAAGAACCTGTCACAGTACTCGTCATGTCACAGAGGCTCAACAATGGTGTTTTTATGGTTCATTCCACATGCACCACTATTCCAAAGGTTTTGCAATGCCCTAGGAGGCCCCACATGCTCTGTCAGCCCGCTTTGGTTTCTCTGTTACTTCCTTGTCCTTATCGCTCCCTATTCCCCTTCCTCTGACCCCTCCTGCACCCCTTCCCTGATAGCGGGTCATTCCCTAGGCCCACAGTCCTGCCCCTGGATATTCACACAGCAGACTTCCCATATCCTTTAAGACTTCCTCAGACACTACTTTTCCATGGAATCTACTCTTACCATCTGTATTCATGCCCTAGGACTACCAATTACCACAACCTGGGTGGCTTAAAGACAGCAGACATCTATTTTCGAACAGTTTGTGGGGCCAGAAGCCCCATGTCAAGATGCTGACAGGCCCACACTTCCTCCACGGGCCCTAGGGGAGGATCCTTCTTTGTCTCTTCCAGCCTCTGGTGGCTGCAAGCATTCCTTGGCTCGGGGTCGCCAACTTCTGCTTGTGGACTCTTTACCTGTCTGCGTGTCTCTTACTTCTCTCTGCCTTTTCCTGTCCTCCTAAGGACATCTGTCATTGGATTTATGCCACTGGAGAATCCAGGACGATCTTATCCCAAGACTTGTGATGGGTAACTTTCTGCATCAACTTGACTGGGCTCAGGGAGGCTCGGGGAGCTGGTAAACCATCACTTCTGGGTGCGTCCACGAGGTTGTATCTGGAAGAGAGCAGCATTTGAATTGGAGGACTGAATAAAGCAGACGGCCCTCCCCAACACAGGTAGGCATCATCCAATCCACTGAAAGCCTGACTAGAACAAAACTGCAGAGAAAGGCAGATTTGCTCTCTCTCTGCTTGAGCTGACACATCCGGCTTCTGCCCTTGAACTCTGGTGCTTCAGTGCTTAGGATTCTGGACATACACCAGGCTTTACACTATCAGCCCCTTGATTTTCAGGCCTTTGGACTCAGACTGAATTACACTCCCAGCTTTCCTGGTTCTCCAGCTCGTGGAGAGTGATCATGGAACTTCTTGGCATTTATAACTGCGTAAACCAATTCCTACAATAAATCTACTCTCCTGTCTATCTGTCTGTCTGTCTATATATCCATCCATCTATCCTACAGGTTCTATTTCTCTGGAGAATCCTCATACAAGACCCTTAACTGAATTACAGCTGCAAATATGGTCACTTTTTTACCAAATATGGTCACTTTCACAGATTCCAGGGGTTAGGACTCAGACATACCTCTGGGGACCATTATTCTACGCACCATACCACCCTATTTAATAATTACAAAATTAGGGGTGCCTGGGTGACTCAGTTGGTTAAGCATCTGACTTCGGCTCAGGTCATGATCTCGCGGTTCATGGGTTCAAGCCCCACGTTGGGCTCTGTGCTGACAGCTTGGAGCCTGGAGCCTGCTTCAGATTCTGTGTCTCCCTCTCTCTCTCTGCCCCTCCCCTGCTCATGCTCTGCCTCTCTCTCCTTCAAAAATAAATAAACATTAAAAAAAATTTTTTTAGGGGTGCCTGGGTGGCTCAGTCAGTAAAGCGTCCAACTTCGGCTCCAGTAATGATCTCGTGGTTTGTGAGTTCTAGCCCCACGTCGGGCTCTGTGCTGACGGCTCAGATCCTGGAGCCTGCTTCAGATTCTGTGTCTCTGCCCCTCCCATGCTCATGCTCTGCCTGTCTCTGTCTCTCAATAATAAATAAATGTTATAAAAAAAAATTTTTTTTAAATAATTACAAGGTTGTGTCTACACACGTGGTCCTCCTGATGCGCCTTCCCGGTTTTTATGTTCCAGCGTACTTGAAACCTTCTAACATACTATATCATTTGCTTATGGATAACTTTATGGTTCTTCTCCCCTTGCACTGGAATGTAATCTCCCACTAGAGTGAAAGTTTTGTTCATTGATGTAACCCACGAATCTAGGCGTACAGTAATGTTTGGCACACAGTAGGGGCTCACTAAACACTTAACTGAATAAATGAACGAATGAGTGCCACACGTTATGGTGAACCAGTGGCCTACATAGCTACTGGCATCCAGGCAGGAGTCAATAAACTCCTGTCGAATGAAGTGAGAGTAAACAGTCGTGAACCTGCCGTTAGGAGAACCCTGGTAGGTCTTATCTGGAAAAGCAGAGCTACTCCCTTCCCAAGCTTACTTATCTAGTTTTTGATGTCTTTTCCTCCTCATATTTCCAAACCCTGTGCTGCCCACTTTAGGAGCAGTGATTCTGTCCTGGTGATTCAATGTTAAAACAGTTCCTGAGCTGGGTGAGCTGAAAATTACTCCTTCCAAATTAGAAAAGGTTACACTTCCAGAGAATAAATTCTGGTCTCCTAATGAGGTATAATTAATCACACCAATGAGCATATTGACCAAAAATAGTTTCCAAACAGCAACTTAATGCCAGATAATTATAAATCAGAGGGTTTGATAAATCCAAGATATTGCTAGATGAAGCACTGATGACCCAAGAGGAGCAAATCAAATATTCCATGGAAAGATAAAAATGGGAATGTGCTGTGTGCCTGCTTTCCAGAATGCAGCCGCCCTGGGCAACCCACTCATGCTTACTCTCACTGTCCTCTATAAGCTACTCTGGGATGCACTCATTTCTTTATTTCCTGAAACGATGACCTTTAAAACTAAAAAAAATAAAATTACTGACTGCTAAGAATGCAGTGTGGGAGTTTGGGTTTTTGGTTGTTTCATCTTATTTCAATTTGGCTTGGGTTTGGATTTTTGGGTTTGTTTTTTTTTTTTTTCCACCTTCTATAGAGTTCACAGCACAACTGAAATCTTTAAATAAAAGTGTATTTCTTATTTTTAATAAAGGAGTAGGAAATGTTTTGAAGGATGTTTAGAAAACTTGGATGAGCAAAAGGAAGAAGGTAGGGTTTTGTGTGTTTATTTGGTTTGGTTTTTTGGTGTTTTTGGTCCTGAGATCCAGAGTCACATGCTCTATGGAGTGTGCCCATAGGCGCCCCAGGCGCCCCAGGAAGAAAGTGTTTTAATTGCCTATAACCCCACTGCCCCGGGACATCTGCGGACATCTCGCACACTGTGTCCCATCTCCATCTTTTTGCATCTCATGACTTCCCTCACGTCCTGCCCATCTCACTCTGTTCCCATGTTTTAGCTGTGTTTATTATGGTGATTTATTTTTTTTTTAATTTTTTTTTCAACGTTTTTTTATTTTTGGGACAGAGAGAGACAGAGCATGAACGGGGGAGGGGCAGAGAGAGAGGGAGACACAGAATCGGAAACAGGCTCCAGGCTCTGAGCCATCAGCCCAGAGCCCGACGCGGGGCTCGAACTCACGGACCGCGAGATCGTGACCTGGCTGAAGTCGGACGCTTAACCGACTGCGCCACCCAGGCGCCCCTATTATGGCGATTTAAAGGTGACACGTGCCACAGTAAGCAAACAAACCAGTGACGCCCCCGCTGACCCTCCTACCGTTTCTCTCATGCTGTGTCCTCAACTCCTGGGGCCACTCCTGCGGGAGAAGCCATCTTCTGCTTGCATTTGTCTTGCAAGCATTACATCACAAGCCTCCAGTAAGGGTGGGGTGGCTCAGGGCCGGAACTGCACCCTGGAAGACACTCTGGCTCTAGGCCTGTCTCAGAAGTACTGTGGGTATTTAGCTGCAACGATCAAATAACGAAAAGAATAAAATCCAGCCATCATCCATCGTTACTGACTGCCTACCCATGCCAGTGTTCACATTATCTATTGCTGGCTGGCAGGTTATCCTTTTGAGTTTCTCATGGTTGCCAGCGGACCGTGGCTGGGCCTGGAGTCGTCCAAAGGCGCATCTGGGCTGAACCACCAAAGGCTCCCTCGCATAGCAGGTGACATGGTGCTCCACGGACTCTCCTTCCCTCTTCATGTAGTGTTTTACCCTCTAGGCCTTCTCCACTTGCCTGGGGCTTTGCAAGGCATGGTGTCCACAGGGTAGTTGCGCTTCTCACGTGGCAACTGGCCTCAAAGTGGAAAGCAGAACGTGGAAAGCTGGGCCGGGTGAAGGCCATACCTTGAACCGGTACTGGGTCACTTCTGCCACTTTCTAGGAGTGAAAGCTGTCACCAGGCCTACCCAGATTCCAAGAGGCAGAGAAACAGACCCTACCTCTTGCGGCAGGCCGCCCTGCAAAAGGGGATGTGGGATGGGAAATATTGTTGCCGACATCTTTGGAAACTACGGTCTGCCACAGCTGAGCCCTGTGTATGACCAGAGTATAGCCCTCAGTCCTTAGAGCTAGCATCCAGTAGGCAAGGAAGACACGAAACAAATAACCACACAAGGAAATACCTATTTCCACAGTGAAAAGCTGCAAGGGAAAGGAACAATGAGAGAGGTGTTTGGCCAAGGAGTGTCTCTCTAAAAATGGAGCACATCGACCGAGACCCCAATGATGAGGAGGAACTCTCCAGGGCAGTATCATCCTAAGCAGAAGGAACAGTGTGTGGGAAATAAGAGTAGGGTTAAAGTGTAGGGGGGCCAGAGGAAGACGGGTGCAAAGTGAGGTTGAAAAGGTAAGCCAGGGATAGGCTGTGTATGGCCCGACAGCCCTCATTGAATAATCCGGGATATTTTTTTTTTCTTGGTACAAAAGAAAAAGGTTAGGCTTGTTTAGGTTAGGCTCAGCTATAAATAACAGAAACCCAAAATAATAACTCTATTAAACCAGGCACAAATATATCTTTCTCTCACATGTGCTAAGTTTTGTGTAATCCATCAGAGGCAAGGATGCCTGTCCATAGTTTCAGAGACTAGCACCTTCTGTCTTCCAGGGGCCAACCACAGAACACAGTTTACCCCACCTCATGGTTCAAGAAGGCTGCTTGAACTCCAGCCATCACATCCACATGGCAGCGGGCAGAAAGGAGGAAGGAAGATATGTTTTCTCCCTTTCAGGATACGCATCATTTCCACCAACTCTCATTGGCCAGAACTTAGTCACTTAATCATGTAGCCAAACTTGTCTGTTAGGGAGACTGGAGAATGGAGGGCGTCTATGTGCCTTGTTAAAATTAGATACTTTATTATAAAGGAGGACAGAAAGAGTGGATAAACAGCAGCCTCTGCTATAGTGCTGGAAGACTTTAAGGAAGGGAATCTTTCTTACATTGCCAAGATGTGTTATAACATAGGACACTGGCTTCATTGTCAAAGGTCCTAAGTTCCAGTGCCCCTCCAACACACGTAACTGTTCTCTGGGTGACCTTGAGAATTTTCTTAACTTCTCTGGGCCTTCGATTCTCCATTTGCAAAAGGGAGGCTATCTTGCCCGCGTCCTAAAAGTATTATGTTAACTAATGAGGCCATGATAATAAAAGGGCTTAGCGGGAGTAGAAGTCATCATTTTTACGGAGGATGTTAATTTTATCCATTCTGTGAACTATTTAAAGATTTGGAAATAAACAGCGCTCTGTCTTTCTGATGTTCATCCTGTAACCTGGCAACCAGTAAGAAATTTTTAAGCGCACAGGAGTGGAATGATGCTCACTGCCCTGGCGTGGACAGAAGTAGGCTTCCTCAGAAATGCCAAAGTTAAACTGACCTGCGCCCTGAGCAGAGAGCGGTCATGAGCCTTTGGTCTCAGAGCTCAGATTTCCGAAATAAATGACCAGAATGTGGTTTCCAGTAAAGCCGAACGTGTTCATACGTCACATAGAGAGAAGCAGGATTTAGGATGAGTCGGTCTCTAAATTCCGGATTAGAGGCAAAGTAGAGACAGAACTAGAGCCCATTTGTTCTTGTTCTGAAAAGCTCCCTCTACCAAATAATATAGTAAGATTAGCTATTGTTTATGAACTGCCTACTAAGCTAAGCAGCAGACTCCAGGCTAAGCTCTTTAAATAATTCTCACTCATCACTCAACAGTCCAAAGAGGCGGGTACCAATCACGCCTCCATTTTCCAGATGAGAAAACTGGGGTCTACGAGGCCACAGTTAGTGTAGGCTAACGGCAGGATCTGTCCCAAGAAGTCTGGCTCCATAACCCTTGAATGCAAACCACTAATCACCCTGCCGCCAACTACCTAAAGTCTTAAGATGCTGCACTTCCAATTCAGCACACAAGTCTTGAAGGCCTCTATGCGCCAGGCTCTGGACTGGGTGTTGGTGTTGTAGAGGAAAAAAAAAAAAGACACAATCCTAATAATCCTCAAGGAGTTCACAAGTTGGTGAGGAGGGACACTGGGTAAAGTCCTGCTGGGCATGCTGAGTGGTTGCTGCATATATTGGAGGAAGGCCTAACCTGTTCTGGAGGCCATGCAAGAAGCAGTCGGGGAGGGCTTCCTGGAGGAGGCCATACCTGAACTGAGTCTGATGTCTCTGATTTAAATACCCTCGAATGTGTCTGAAATAGTATACATCACACACACACACACACACACACACACACTACTGCTTTATAATTACTCCTTTCGATCTATCAGTTTGATCCCAATTTATTTACAAACAGAGCTGCAGTACCATTAGTAAGGATGGCGGGGTGCGCTTTCTTGAAAGTCAGCCCACCTATTTTATGGCTCAGGTGTTTCATTTTAGGTTCCAGCAGATTTTAGAGAAAAGGCAGCCTCGCATAAGAGTTCAGAGGATGACAGAGGCCAGGCCCACATCTGCCCCCCCCCACCCCTGTCTGGAGAGCTGGGTCCCTGCTGTGATCCAGGTCATTCTTTCTTCCGCTCACACTTCCTTACCACGGGCCTGTTATGACCCATCTTTTATCCCCAGGAAAATTGTTTCCATGGAGAATGTTTTGTTCTATTGGAAAATGGAAACCTTGAAACAGAAAACAACTAAAGCACGTGTTCAGTTTTTTATCACTTTTCTGGGGGTCGTCACATGGGAGGGTCCGTGTCCTGCCTGTACCCATCTGAATACTCTTTCTCTCTCTTTTTTTCCTCATGGGGTAAGAAAAATGAAAATGGGACTCCATCCCATTGCAAAGAAGTAAGATCCAGAAAGAGTGCGGTGGGAATGGTGGGGGCGGCCTGGGTCCCTGGCCTTGCCTCCCGAGAGGTGTGGTGTTCTGGATATTCAGCTAGTATTTACTAGATGCACAAGAACGTGGGCTTGGCACAGAACTTGTGCAGCGGATGGCAGTACAGAAGGGGTGTGGCCAGGGCACCTGCTTGGAGCCCGCACTTGACATTCATGGAGAAAATTTCACAGGTTGCTGTCAGAGATGACGGCAGGCTGGATATGGTGAGGAAGGAGTTAAAGGCTTCCTTCAAGTTTCGAAGAAAGAAAAGATCAAGGGAGTGGAGGGAAAGAATGAGTGGACAGAAGAGAGAGAAAGAAAAAGCAAAGCTAAGAACTAGGGTTCCCAAAACCAGCTTCTCCCAGAAATTCTTGTCACCATTTGTTAAAGGTCTAAAACCCACATTTCGTGAAAAACTCTCAACGTTTACCATGAAGACTAGAACTCCTATGTGCCATGACAGTGTGGGTTAAAGCATCTGAGTCTTGGGGAAAAGCAGAGTTATTATTATTTATTTTTTTAAGTAGGCTTCATGCCCAGTGAGGAGCCCAGTGCGGGGCCTGAACTGCTAAATCAAGACCTGAGTTGAGATCAAGAGTCAGATGCTTAACTCTCTGAGCCACCCAGGCTCCCCAAAGCAGAACTAATTTTAAATTCCTGATGGTACTGCTTCTTAGCTGAGTAACCTAGAATAGACCTCAGTTTTCCTTGTGAGTAAAATGGGTATGAAAATACCTGAGTAGAGGCAAAAATGGCTGGGTCCATGGGTTGCAGGCAGGGGCTCTGAGGGAACTGTGGGCCTTTCCTTCTCTTGCAAGATTAGAAAACCTGATGGCCTGGCCCGACTGCTCCCTACAGTCATTCAGTGAGAGAGGTCTCCAAGGAAGGCAGGTCTGGCTGCTGAAGGGCTGGAGCAGGGCCTGCCTGAGGGGAGAGTGGCCCGGTCCTGACAGCACAGGAAGAAATGTGTAGGGGGAGTGTGGGTGAAAGTCTTCCAGCTCCGCTCAGTCATTCCACTGATAATCTCTGGTCCATGGGGTTCTCACATATTAATTACTTTTCTTCTCTTATCCCTGTGTATAGCCTTGTGATACTCTGGAAAACAATGCACCCGTCCATGAATTTATGCCCTATATTCCTGATGTGGAGCTTTCATGCCAACGTACCCAGTTTTTTTTTTAAGCAAGCTCAACACCCAACACAGGGCTTGGACTCATGACTCCAAGAGTCACACGCTTTACCAACTGAGCCAGCCAGGCACCTTTGTCCACATTTTTGAAGTTGATGGCATTTATGTTCTTTCTTCAATAGCTGTCCCTTTCTCTTAGGTTATGTTGACCTGTGTGAACTCACCCCCCTGAGCAGGCATTTAATGGCTCATCTTCAAGTTCTCAGAACTGAGCCCAGTTTGCTGTAGGGACTGTGTGAACAGGTGGGTGTGTGTGCACACATGCACGTGTGCACGTGTGAATGTGTGCATGTGCATGTGTGTACATGCAACCGTGCATGCACGAATGTGTGTGCATGTGTATGTACCTGTGAATACATATGCATTATGTGTACAGGCATCTGTGCACACATGAATGTGTGTGCATCTGTGTGTGTACTTATATACATGTGCACACATGTGTGCATGCATCTGTGCATGCCTGGACGTGTGCGTGTATGTGCATGTATGTGTACACGCATCTGTGCATGCGTGTGTGTGTGTGTGTGTGTGTGTGTTCCCACCCAGCGTGGCACCTTCTGTCAGCTCTTACACTCTATTACCAACCTCTCTTTTAATAAATTCATCCCAGGGGCGCCTGGGTGGCTCAGTCAGTTGGGCGTCTGGCTTCGGCTCAGGTCATGATCTCGCGGTCTGTGGGTTCGAGCCCCGCGTCGGGCTCTGTGCTGACAGCTCAGAGCCTGGAGCCTGTTTCAGATTCTATGTCTCCCTCTTCCTCTGACCCTCCCCTGTTCATGCTCTCTCTCTCTCTGTCTCAAAAATAAATAAATGTTAAAAAAAATTTAAAAAAAATAAATTCATCCCAATCCTTTGACATATTTCATCTTTAAACCCACAAGAATGTTAAGATTCTATCTGGGCTTCAGAAAGTATATATTTAAAAAGTCACTTCAAATTGCATGATCATTAATCTGGGAACATTATCCTTTTTGAATCGTTCAAGTTGTTTCATAAGCAAATGTGTCCTTTTCCCTCTCTGTTTAGTAAGTTAACTAATCATTCTGGCATTGTCCTGATTTTTGATGTTTAGAAGCACCCACAGTACTTCCTTGCATTATGTAGATTTCTGACAGCTCTTAAAATAGCTTGTAATCAGAAAACAAAATGATATTCTCCAAGATAGGCTTTAAAGAATACATTCTCCAGGAATGGCATTAAAACAAAAACTTATATATGTAAGCAATTGCTTAGGAATGCACTTTAGTACAGTAATTTCTTAATGTGATGACACGGTCTAAATATGTTTTACTGGCAAAGTACTTGAAACAACTTATCAAGGTACTTTGTGCTGTGGAATGAGTTACTTCTCTCCAAGTCAAGAGATCCAAGTGCTCTATGGAGAAATAGAATGTAATGCTTATTTGGGGGGATAGCTCCAAAAAGAAAGGAAAAGAAACACTAAACCTTACTAAAACTTGGAAAATGTAGTGTGCTTAAGGGAAATGGTTCGTTACAGTTGATCTTGATAAAGATATCATAATGCAGTGAAACTACTTTAGTCTTGGATATAATTGTAACATTCTGACTTCTTAGAATTCATTCAGTATTTCGCAGGAATCTAATCGTTGATTCAGCTATTCAGGTATGTTTAGTTTTGTCATAAAATTTACCAATGTATCATATACATAGAAAAGTACATTTTAATGTTGAGGCAGTGTTTCCTTGTAAAGACAACACTTTTCCCATTATGAAATGTTACACACACACACACACACACACACAGTTACACAGAAATGTCTAGAGATAATAAGAATCACCCATAATCACACATTTAAGGACAACCACTATTAACATTCTGGTGTATTCCTTCCAGACATCTTCTCTGCATAAATAATGTAATTTTTCAAAATCAGGGCATCATAACACGTCTACAATTCTGCATCCTGGTATGTTGTCCCTGGTGTTTCTTCCAGACACATGCTGGGGAGCTTTCTCCACTTCAGCATACATCCTTTCACACCATCAGCAGCGTTGGCTATATCATCTTCCATTGAATGAATATACCATGATTTTTTTTAAACGTTTATTTATTTTTGAGACAGGGAGAGACAGCATGAACGGGGGAGGGTCAGAGAGAGAGGGAGACACAGAATCTGAAACAGGCTCCAGGCTCTGAGCTGTCAGCACAGAGCCCGATGCGGGGCTCGAACTCACGGACCGTGAGATCATGACCTGAGCCGAAGTTGGACGCTTAACCGACTGAGCCACCCAGGCGCCCCTATACCATGATTTTTAAAAAATCAGTTCCCAGGTATGCACTGCTTGTACAAACAATGGTGTAGATAGGTCTCTGGGCACATCTGTGACTAGTTCTCTGGACCAAAGGGTATGAATATCTGTAAAGCTGTTCCCATATAAGGCTGAACTGCCCTGCAGAAAACCTGTGCCAACTAATGTACTGGGAATGTGTAAGGATAGTGGGGAAGGTGAACGTGCACACTCTGGGTTCGCGTCTTGCCTCTGCCCCCTCCAGTTATGTGCTATTCCTCAGACCTTCTGAAAAATGGAGGAGATAAACATATGTCGTGCGGCTCCTTTGAGGATCAAATGAGATGGAGTGCTTTGGCCGGCAAATGGCACCTCATGACCACCAGCAGGAGACCCTGAAACCAGATTCTTCCACTTGCTGACTCAATTCTCTCAGCAAACACTCGCGAGTGTTCTCTGGATGTCGGGATCCATTCCTGGTACTTGGGGTGCATCCGTGGACAGACCGATGAAGATCGTGGCCCTAGCAGACCTCCCGTTCTAGTGGGGGGAGGAGACAGACAGCAAACAACATGAAAGCAAGCAGACGAATCAAACAAGTAATTGCACAGTATACGAAGGCAGTGGGCACGCTGTGGGGGAAGAAGCAGAGCACAGTGAGGATTTCCAGGAATTCAGAGGGCTCAGGTTGGAATTTTAAGAAGGGTAATCAGAATAGGCGCCAGTGAGAAGGGGACAGTTGAGGGAAGACTGGAAGGGGGTGAGGGGGTTAGAGCGGCAGATAACAGGAGAACGCGCTCTAAGCAGGAGCGTGCCCGGAGCCTTCCAGGCAGGTGAGGGGCATCGTGGGTGGAACTCAGGGCTGAAGGGGGAGGCTGGGAGGAGACAACGTCAGAGACGTGGCAGGGGCACAGACCACATAGGTCTCGCGGGGGGCTGGGGGGTGAGGAGCCACTGCACAGTTCTGAGTACGGGAGTAACGTGATGCTTCACGTTTTGTAAAAATCACTCCGGCCGCTGTGTTGAGAACAGGCTACAAGGGTCAAGGGTAGAAACAGGGAGCCTGTTAAGGGGCCTCTGCCATGGGAGGTCTTGGTGACTCCACCCAGGGTGGGAGTAGCTAAGGTGACCACAGTGGTCTGATTCTGGACATGCTGTGAAGGTACCACCAGCAGGATTTCCTGTGGGGCATGAAGGGAGTGTGGGGTAGGAGAGAAATAGGAGTCAAGGATGTATTCCATGGCTTTTGCCTGAGCACCTGGAAGGATGGAATTGCCTTTGAGAGGAGTGAAGATCAGGACTTGAGCTGGGGAAGTGCTGAGTTTGAGGAGTCTGCCAGACAGCCAAGTGGGGATCCTGAGAAGGCAGCCAGGTAGATGGATGTCTGGAGTCTGCGAGAGAGGGCTGGCATGAAGATATAAATTCACGAGTCACCGGCATATGCGTGGTCATTTTACAGCTCCAAGATTAAAGAAAATCTCCAAGGGCACGTATTTGGAAAGAAAAGAGGAAAGGGTCAACGACTGAGCTCTGTGGGGGTTCCAACTTTCAAAGATGAGAGCAAGAGGGGAAAACCGCAAAGGGGACTGAGAAAAGACAAGGGCTAGCCCCGAGATGGGCCGAAAGCTAGGACAGTCTGACTGATGTCCTGGAAGCCACGTGAAGGAGGAGGAGGAGTTGGGGTGCCTGGGTGACTCAGGAGGTTGAGTGGCCCACTCTTCATATCGGGTCAGGTCGTGGTCTCCCGGTCATGGGATGGAGCCCCGCGTTGGGCTCTGTACTCACAGCCCAGAGCCTGCTTGGGATTCTCTCTCTCACTCAATCTCTGCCCCCACTGGCGATCTCTCTCTCTCTCTCAAAATAAATAAATAAACGTTAAAAAAGAAACAAAGAGAGAAGACTTGGAGGCAATGAGTACAGACAAGTCTTTCAGGAAGTTGGCTCTAAAATACGTGCGGAGCCAGCCTGGGCCTCCTGTTCGTGGTGCACTCTCCGTAGCCGGTGCTGCCACTCTGGCCATGGCCACTCACCCCGACTCACCCTCAGGGCTGCAGCCGGACAGCCACCTGCTGTGGAAGGCGGGGCCCTGCACCCTGCAGGCACCCGGCTGCCCCCCACCCTACCCCAACGCCTGGGATCTCCCCGGCCACCAGACAGCCAGCGCACCGCACCCAAGTGGGCCACTACCAGCACCAGAGGCAGATACGGAAAAAAGAGTGATAAAAAGAGCTGCCCAAGGAGCTGGGTCGTTGTCCTTGGACAAGAACGGAGACAGGGACTTCGCTGTGTAGACCGAAGAGATGGAGGTCTAGAACCTGATGTTTGCCCACTCCTTGCTGCCTCTATGCCTGCTGCAGGAACACCAAGTCTGCCGCCCACCGTCTCCTGCATCGCATGGCCCACGGGGACCTTCTCTTTCCCTTTGCACCTGCCCTCTTGAGTCTGAACCCCTAAGTGAGGTGATGAGAGACCAGGTATGGGTGAGGAATCCTGGAGACAAAACCAATTATATTTCAAACCCACCAAAAGAGAGAGAGAGAGAGAGAGAGAATGAGAATGAGAGAGGGTCCCCCTGGCTCAGGAGGCCAGCGTTCGGCGAGGCCTCCTTAAAGAGCTGACTCCGGAGCATATGGCTGTGGCTCTCTTCAGTGATTGAGGAAGTATAATGAAAAGAAGGTGGTGTGTGTGTGTGTGTGTGTGTGTGTGTGTGTGTGTGTCTGTGCACGCGCACGCATTACAGAATGGGAAAGATAATGGCATGTGTGCAAGTGTATGGAAAGGGTCTTGGAAAGAGAGAGAAAACTTTCTTATGTAGGAGAGGGGAGAGCTGCGGGAACAGCATCTTAAGTAGGCAAGAGTGAATGCAAGTGGAAAAATCCATCTGAGATTGAAGCATAGGAAATTCACCTACACCAAGGCGTGGCTTCAGGCTCTGGTAAGTGGTAAAGGAAGTCTGTGAACACTGTCTTCCCATTGCCACACGTTCTCATGCATATACTGAGCATCTACCGAATGCCCAGCACTAGGTTGTTCATTAGGTCATTTTACCAGCTCCTTACGTTATTGGCATGCCTTTACCTCTCCAGAATAGTCAGGAATGTTTAGAGGATTTACAGGGTTTCAAGTGGCAGGGGTAATAGTCCCCACGGTAGCCTGAAGGGATAAGCATCTTTCCAAAGCCCTCCCTGACTACATGAGCCCTTCCTGGGGTCAGGAATTTGAAGCAGTTGCCCTATCATCCATCCCTAAGCACTGATAGAAGCTTGAGCTAAAAATAGTTGTGCTAAAAATAAGAAGTCCAGTCTTTGTCTGAATTTTGTCAACTAAACAGCCAACATCTACATCTACATATTTGGAGACATTTGCAGAAACCCTTGGATATTTGGAAACATCAGAAACCTTGGCATCATTTGGCATTTGCCAAGCTTTATACTCCTTATCTAGGTATTTTGGTTTTGTGTAGACAGAGCCAGGCAGCGTGAATGATCCATTTAAAATCAAGCCTCTGTCCACAAAGGTCTGTTTCCATCCTCCTGGAAGCCCTCACTAAGGAAGACGACACTGCTCACGGAACCATGAGAAACAAAACGTCATCTCTGTTTGACCTTGATATTGCCCATGACAATAAACACACCCTTCTATTGAGGGGTAAACTCTTTCACCAAATTTTCATTTTGTGCTTTCACTCTCATGCTAAGCAATTAAACTATTTTGGTTTCTTCCATTAACTCAAGCAATTGCATCTTTCTCCCACCTTCTTTCTAAAGTTTGATGAAATCTTAAACCTGTTGTGGCTGACGTGTACTATTCGGGTTCTTATCAGGCCTCGTGGTTAAGTCAGTGCTGCCTTTGTTGCCTTTGGATGAGGTTACTGCAGTTCGTTATGAGTTTTTGGATAAGATGCTGCAACATAACCGACTGGAAATTAAATCCAACGCACTGTTCGGCTTTTCAAAACACCTGTGAGTCTTTGTAGTCAATTAGGTATTAAGTTCAGCTTCCCTTATTTTTTCAAGGTATCATGATAAAAGATAGGCAGATGTTTTATCCACTTTTCTTTCCGTCCTTAATAGCACTTTGTAATCCGTCGCCCCATGTTTATACATACTTATTATGTATGAAATGCCCTTCAAATCAAGAAAAAGCAAACTTCTCAGTAGCTAGCTTCAGAATCTCTGATACCTCTTTGTCCCTCTGGTGTAGTAATAATTCAAGGATGTTTCAATGACTTTCTATATATGGTCAGATTCCACGTGAACGAAAATGTTCAGAGGCAGCTAGTGAATCTGCCAGCTTCTTAGTCCTTCGTCTGTGGTTCCTACAATATCCTTGATGTGATGTGAATTTTGAGAGTTAAAAATCTGTGAGGTTGCTCATTGCTGTAGCTAAACCTTTGAATCTCAGAAATGTTCTATTTTGTCATCACATATGTATAAAAAGAAGAGAGTAAAATTATAATTATTGATGCGTATGTATAATTGAGTTGTATTACATAGAGTAACCCTATTAGTTGAATCAGATAGAATGCTGTAACAAACCCCAAATGTCTGTGACATAGCGTTACAGAAGTTCATTTCTTCCTCGTCATTGTAGGTGTCTTGCTCAACCAGTAGCCGTTCGTCCCCATGGTCATTCAGGAACCTGGGCTCCTTCCAAATTGTGGGTTCAAGAGGCCCTGTTAATTTGGAGTCTTCTGAACCTGGCTACCAGATGGTGGAGGGAGTATAAAAAAGGCACACCCCATTTCTTACAAGTCCCAGGTTTTTTTTAATGTTTATTTATTCTTGAGAGAAAGAGAGACAGAGTGTGAGCAGGAGAGGGGCAGAGAGAGAGGGAGACACAGAATCTGAAGCAGGCTGCAGGCTCCGAGCTGCCAGCATAGAGCCCGATATGGGGTTTGAAGTCACTAACTGCAAGATCATGACCAGAACCAAAGCTGGATGCTTAAGCAACTGAGCCATCCCAGTGCCCCTAAAAGTCTCAGTTTAGAAGAGATACACCACTCTATTCATACTCCATGGGTGAGAATTAGCCATACGTCCTGATTTGGATGCAAAGGAGGCTGGGTAATGTAGCTTCTGGTAGGGCAACTGCATCTAAGTGATAACTCTAAGCTAAGGAAGCGGGTAACATGAGTGTTAGCCAGCCATCTCTGTCATACTTGTATAACGTAATTACATTCAAAAAGTATATTCCAGGGGCGCCTGGGTGGCTCAGTCGGTTAAGCAGCTGACTTCGGCTCAGGTCATGATCTCTTGCGGTCCGTGGGTTCGAGCCCCGCGTCAGGCTCTGTGCTGACAGCTCGGAGCCTGGAGCCTGTTTCGGATTCTGTGTCTCCCTCTCTCTGACCCTCCCCCGTTCATGCTCTGTCTCTCTCTGTCTCAAAAATAAATAAACGGTAAAAAAAATTTAAAAAAAACAAACAAAAAGTATATTCCATAATGACTCCTACTATTAACATCTGAAATACAGTTAACAAATAGAGTCATGCTATACATACTGGTTTGTTAACTAGCTTTTTATTAACAATATATTGAATCATACAGCCGTCACATGTATTTTAGATGTCTATCATTTATATGAACAGAGCATGGTTACAATTAGCAGCCAAAGCATTTTCTGGTCTGTCTGTTTGGTAGTTAATATCACAAAGACAGAGACCAGTACGGAACTGTGTAGTAAAAGTGGGTGACTTCAGGGCTCGGGGTCAAGCATATCTGGGCTTATGTCCCAACCCTTGTATTTATTAGCTTGTAATGATAAGGAAGCACTTTCCTTAGCCTGTAAAATGGGGATAGGAACTTCAGTTTTTCTATCTGTAAAATGAGGATAGTAACTTTTTTAATTAGGTTTCTGTGAGGGCTCCAATACTAACGACTATATTTTTCAAATATTATACATGACTTTATATGATTTATATGGTTTTTATTGAGATATAGCTGATGAAACATTCTATGAGTTATGTTAGTTTCAGGTGTACAAAGGGATGGTTTGGTATTTGTATAAATTGTGAGATGATCACCACAATAAGTCTAGTTAACATCCACACTGCACATAGTTATTTTTTTCTTTGTGATAAGAACTTCTATCATCTATTTTTTAGCCACTTTCAAATATAATACAGTGTTATTAACTGTGGTCACCATGCTGTATGTATATTACGTCCCCAGGACTTATAACTGGAAGTTTGTGTCTTTTGACCACCTTCACCCATTTCACCCACCTCCCCCACACCCCACACCACCTCTGGCAACCACCACTTTGTTCTCTGCATCTGTGACTTTCAAGTCTCATAAGAAAACTTTTATACTGTCAGCATTTTACGGCCTGGTGAGGTGAATGAACAAGTAAAGCCAAGTTTAGACTGTATCGCATCACTGGGGATCTTGATGCTGATGCAGTAGGTCTGGAGCAAGACGATGAATCTACATTTTTAGCAATTCCCCAGGGTGATTAATATTGTCCAAAATTAAGGAACACTGATATAAAGACTCTATCCAGACAGTATCTCAAGAGGCAGTTTGGGTGAGACAAATTTTCATCGTAGGGGATCATCCCAAGCATTGTAGACATTTTGCATCTCTGTCCCCTGCCTGCCAAATACTGTGATAATGAAAATGCCCCACATTTTCCCAAATATCTCTTATGGGAGCAGGACCACTCATGGCCGAGGACAACTGATCTAGTTCAAAACCTTCACCTTTTCAGATGAGGAAGGTGAGTCCCAGAGAGGTGAAGGGACTTGCTTATGGTCACACAGCCAACGGGCCGTGTGCTGGGAGTAAACCAAGTATTCTGCTTCACGCTGAGGGCTAGTTCCACCATGTGACCATATCAGTTTAAGATGCGTTTAATTGCAAGTCAGAAAGTCCAATTTGATCTTACTTAAATAACAGGGAAATTGATTGGCACACTTCACTGGAAGTCCAATGGTAGAGCCCATTCAGAATTATCTGAATCCTGTGGCTATGATTCTATATGCTTGTGGCTTAACTGGCTTTGCCTTCCTCTGTCAGTTTCATCCTCAACCTGTAACAAGATGCTGGGCAGTTCCCCCCGGGTGAGAAGGAGAATAAACTCAACTAGTCACAGAGAAGAGTCAAGGCCAAAAAAAGGAGTGGCCATTCAAGTGTAGACTGTCCATTGGGGCTCATACTGCCAAAATGAATATTAAGCACACTCAAAGAAAAAAGTCTGGGAACAAGAAAGTAATTAAAAAGTAACAGTAGTCACTAATTGTATTTTCAAAGGCCGATATAGGAACCTGAGTCAGATACCACAGCGACACTTCCTTATGGTCTCAGGGCTCCTACTCATCCATAGTCTGACACTACTTCAGAATCGTTATGTTTCTCTTTCCTGGAAGCTTTATTCTCTTTTCTCTTTCTTCCCTTGTCTCCTGCCCTGTCACTCACACACATTCTCTCCATGTTGAGTGCCAAAGACCCAGAAAACAACAAGCCAAGACAGGACTCACCACAAAGTTGGAGGTAGGGGAAAAGCTGAGCAGACAAAGGCAAAATCTTGCCATAATTGGAGAGGGCACCATTCTGCTAGACACTGCTATTTGTAGACATTTGATGCTATTTCTCATACCATTGCCACACATACACAAACACACACACACACACACACACACACACTCTACAGTGTCCTTGATTCTTTGCTGATTTGCTTCAGGCTTAAGATCCTAGGCAGGAGAGTCCCATTAGCTGAACCAACAGCATATTCCCATGTCCTAGATGCTATAGGGCAGAGGAAAGTGTATGTTTGAGACAGGTGCTGCCTTTGCCCAAGATTCATACAATAGGGAATTCTCCAAACAGGAAGGTAACTGCTGGGCAGGCATCTGAACATGGCAGTGGATGGATGGTTGGATGGATGGATGGATGGATGGATGCAAGGATGAATTTGGTTGTTCTGATGGGCCACACAGAATTCCTCCCCCCCCCTTTTTTTTTAACATTTATTTATTATTGAGAGACAGAGACAGACAGAGCATGAGCATGGGATGGGCAGACAGAGAGAGACACAGAATCCGAAGCAGGCTCCAGGCTCTGAGCTGTTAGCACAGAGCCCAATGCGGGGCTCAAACTCCCACACCACAAGATCATGACCTGAGCTGAAGTCGGACGTTTTACCGACTGAGCTACCCAGGCGCCCCAAGTTCCTCCCCTTTTTAATTCCCTATTCTTTTCTCCTGAGGCTTTAAAGCACAGCAGGACTTTCCCAGGGATTGGGCAACCATTCTATTGGTCAAAGTCTAAGTACTACTTTCACCTCCTTCTATGTATAAAGAGAGGATAAATTAAATTAAGGAGAGGATAATGTTTGTAAGAGAGAGCCAGAAATCATCCGTGCCTTTGTTAATCTAACATGTAAAATAACTGTAGTTATGTGTGTGAATAAACAGGTCCTCAGGTTCTCCCCCAGATCTCCTCCACAACCTTTGATGAGTCATGTCTGACATCTTCAGACATCTGTGGCCACGAGGATAGACGTAAGCCAGTATTACATGAGGACGACCTGGGCAAGCAAGGCATTTAGTACATTCAAAGCCAAGACATATACCTTGAGACTTCAGAGTCAAAATTTTGCGAAATGACTATTTTGCTCAAGATCAATGTGTCTACAGTTCTGAGCACACACTTATATATGAGGCACCTTAACTATGTCATTGCACTTAATCCTGACAACAATGTCAATATCCCCCTTTTGTTTATAAGGAAGCTGAGAGGATGTACTTCTCTTGAGGGCACACAACTAGTAAATAACAGAGCTGGGATTCCAAGCTGCGCCTGTCCAGGTGCAAAGCCTCAGCCTTGTCCAGGACACCCAGCGGTCAGACTCACAGCCTCATTCCCTCCCACACCAACTGGACTAAAGCGAGTCCTTTCTTTGCCTCTTTGATGCATTTGACTGCAGTCAGTTAACCTGCTTTTTTACATAGACTTTCTTAATGGATGTTAATGCTGCTGTTCTAGAACTAGTTTTCCCTCCCAGGATACCCAGGAACGTTTCAAAGTCCCACTGAGCAGTAGCAAATTACATTTTCCTCAACAAATTTCTCACGTGGTCATAAAATGATTGTGGATGTTGCCTGTGTATGTTGGTGTTTATGACCTGGCTGTGAGCAGTAATTCAGGAAAACATCAAAGTTTTGTGGGTGACAAAGAATCACCTCTGATCTTCACTTCAAAGACAACCAAACAAAAACACCTTCCCAGCAACACCTTTGAGATTAATGTCAATCAGGTTTTTCCTCAACTTGTTGATACAAGTATGTGCATTATAATGAATGAAGCTTGTTAGAAAACTATAACCCTTCTCTAAAATGGCAGTAAAAATGCCCACAGGACACACACAATTTTTTTCCTGATGTATTATAAGAGAATTTAGCAAATGGGCACTTTTTTACCCCTTAGCTCTGATTCTCTAACACCTATTTTAAAAGGGCGCCAACAAGTTTCCATCACAAAGAGGGCTGGTGCTCTTTCTAAGCCCGAAAGTCTAAACACCTGACATTCTCTGTACTGTCTGCAGAACTTTCCTTTCCTTCTTCCTCTCCAGAACCCACAACTAATTATCCCTCTTCTCCTGACTACATGCTCAGCTTCACAGCGCCTTTTGGTCTGGGTCTGGGGCCTATTTGAAATTCTCAGTTCAATCTCCAGCTCTTCTGGAACATGGCAACTTGAGAAAGGAGGCCTTGCTCCTGGCACACTTCCCAGGCTGCTTTGATGCCTCATTTCGGTGCCCCACAAGTGCTCAGTGCGACCTCAACCACATCACTGACTGTACGACATCATCTATGAGCTCTCAGAGAGGCAAGACCATGTCTGGATCATTTTTGTAGCCCAGACACATAGCCCAGTGCCCAACACACAGTGGGTGCTCAGTTAGTGGCTTCCATCCAATTACGTGAATGAATGGAAATACAGACCACCCTTCCTGCATATGGCTGAAAAAGAGAGTCCCCAGGGGTCTAGGAAAGGAGAGCAAGCCTGTTGGGGATAGGTCAGCTGGAGCAAGGATGGGCAGTTGGAGTATGTGACATGGAGAGGTCCAGGGAGTCAGAAGAAGTACACTTACTAGAAAGGAGTGCATTAGGCACAGGCTAACGGTGACAGAGATGATAATACAGCCATTGTAGGGCCCGGGATAGAGCTTCAGGCCCCAGAGGGCTGGTGGTATTTTCTGCGTAATCAGTGTCCAGATGGACTCTATCCTTTTTAACTCTTTCCATCCAGAAGTGTGTGGCCGGGATTTCATATTTCTTTGCTATGTGTTTATGTGAGGTCCAGGCTAATGTGGTAGCACCCTCAATTGGGGGACAGCTTCCTCAGTTCTGCACACCCATGGCCTCCATGATGAGTCTGGCCCAGTACGAGCTGGATGACACCCCCTGGGGCTTGACAAGATCATCTGTGAGTAACCGACTCTGCTATTGATTGAGGGCACTATGAAATACCTGAAAATGGTTTCGAGACATTTTCAGTCTCAATACCCTGAACTTAGTCATTCATTACTCAACAAATATGTGCCGAGTTTCAAATACATGTTAGCTACTGTGCTAGATCAAATGATACGGCCTCACACAGATCACAGTTGTAATGAAAGCAAGAGCAGCAATGGTCAAATGTAAAAACATTACACTTTTCACATTCACTCTGTGCTTCCACAGCCACAGGAGAATGTGAGCAAGAGCAAAAGACAGAATATTTGTTATGTTCAATTTCATCTGAATTCCAGCACATATTAAAAGGGCAATTTCTACGCTGAGTTACTGAAATGAGGTGAGAGTTGATTTGGGAGAATTTTATGAAGAGAGATTATTTTCAATTTTTATGTAACATTCATCCCAGAGTCCAAATAACAACCATGGGGATCCACACAGCCAGAAGCATGAAGCAAATATATTAGAGGGATTCAGTTGCAAAAAACAAAATTCACATTAGGTCTTACAGGTCGGCCGGTCTCAGAGTCGTGGGGGGAGGCTGCCCATCGTGGCCCGGTTCCTTCTTCAGACTCATCAGTGAGAGAAAGGACTCCTTCCTCCCTGGAGAAGAGTGAGGAAGGGGGCAGAGACAGACAGGTATGTTACCCTACTGGAAACACCTCTACCTGGAACCTGGAGGCGTGGGGAATCGCACTTTCCAGGAACCAGCTCAGTATTTGAAGTAATCGATTTCGTTCCTTGTGACGCTGACCTGGATGCTGTCTTTCAAAACCAAGTCAATCACACGTGTGCCTGACCTAATCACCGCAATAAGGGCTGCCCCTGCCCACAGCATGTAGACCAGTAACAGTCGCCTAGGATGGATACAAGAAGCTTCTGACGAGCTGGAGCTGTGCAAAATCCCCAAGCGCAAGAGTGTTTTCTTCCTCTTGTACCGTCAATCCCAGGTCCACCGTGTCAGCATTGGGATCCATACAAAGATCCCAGAGTGGTCAGCAATCACTCTTAAAAGCATATTATCACAAACTTCTCAAACTGGTAAATGCCCACAGATACCACATCCTGACACACCAACTCTTGACATTATCGTTTTCCAGCAAGTCAGCTTCATTCAACGTAGGCTTTAATAATGTATTTCAGATATTCTTACTCATCTTAATGAAAACAGAGTGCAATTTTGAAAACAAAATGAACAGACCTCCATTTACAAGGCGACTCTTTCACTTCCTTTCTACTGTTTTGATTATCACTTGAAAGATTTATCTTATTCTCCTTTTGTTTGAATTTGGAAACTGGAATGTTGAAGAGCAGCTGATAAAGCACATATTCCAGACTTTAAAGTTTTAGCTTAATATTAACTCATCAGGGAAAAAAAAAAAAGTATGAAACTAACCGATCTCCATTTGTCATGAAAATATGGCAATAAAAATGCACCTGCAGTTTACAAAACAGGTCAAGGTCATTTGTGGCGCTTATTAATCCTGCCACTCCTGTGAAAAAGGCTAAAAGCACTGCCTACATTTATTTTGCAAATGGAAAAAAAGTAACAGGTTCCGTCTTGCTCTGGGTATAATAGCAAAGCCCGTGGTAGAGCCAAAAATAGAACCTGAAAGCATTCATGTTCCTTTTTTGATATAGAACAGGACTCAACCCAAGCAGTCTCATTAAAATTGTGCTACAGAAGAAGGAGGCTGCCTCTTCATTCAATTTTCCTTAACAGAATGAAATAGTTCATCATGGCTGTACTTTCAAGTGGGTACCTAATGCTAATTAGTTTAACTGACCAACCAAAACTCATTTATACAGTAAGTTCACAGGCTCCATCGGATGCTAAACAAAATAGGTAGCATGTAATCACTTTAAAGAATTCTTTTAAGGGGGCGCCTGGGTGGCGCGGTCGGTTAAGCGTCCGACTTCAGCCAGGTCACGATCTTGCGGTCCGTGAGTTCGAGCCCCGCGTCGGGCTCTGGGCTGATGGCTCAGAGCCTGGAGCCTGTTTCCGGTTCTGTGTCTCCCTCTCTCTCTGCCCCTCCCCCGTTCATGCTCTGTCTCTCTCTGTCCCAAAAATAAATAAACGTTGAAAAAAAAAATTAAAAAAAAAAAGAATTCTTTTAAGAAAAAGCAGTATTTAAAAATCCAATATAATCAAACACGATAGGACTGCAGCACGATTGCTTAGGGTCAGCTGGTCAACATGCAACCTCTCATATAGCTGCCTTAACTAAACTCTGGATTTTAAAAGAGTTCTAAATTAAATCCCGCAATCACTTTTAAGAAAAAGCACCTTCCGGGGCGCCTGGGTGGCGCGGTCGGTTAAGCGTCCGACTTCAGCCAGGTCACGATCTCGCGGTCCGTGAGTTCGAGCCCCGCGTCGGGCTCTGGGCTGATGGCTCAGAGCCTGGAGCCTGTTTCCGACTCTGTGTCTCCCTCTCTCTCTGCCCCTCCCCCGTTCATGCTCTGTCTCTCTCTGTCCCAAAAATAAATAAACGTTGAAAAAAAAAAAATTAAAAAAAAAAAAAAAAAAGCACCTTCCAAGTTTCAGAAGTTGAGAATTCCATGCTGCCATCCTGTGTCCACCATCTGGCCACTGCAGCTATGATTTTCGTTTCCTCCCCTACGTTTGTGCGTTAATGTACGAGTGTTGCAGTGGAACTTAAGTCAGTGTTGCTAGTGTTTCGCATGTGCTTAGAAACCCTAACGTGTCCAGCAGCCATCTATACTACTACACTGGGAATAGAGTAGTTCTCACAAAATATTAGCAATATGCGGATCCTCAGGAACAAAATGAGGAATTTCATCACGCCTGCTGCACCCAGTGGGCAGGTAAAAGGATTAAATGAGATCATCTATGCGGCTCAATACACATACAGAGCAGGTAGTAAAGGGCGCCAAGAAGGTTAGCTCTTAATATCTTTAACACGCTGGCCTGACACACGCCAGCCTTGCCAACAGCAATGTTTTATTGACATACATCTATACAACACATTATCAATAAGCATCATTTACGGACTTCAGGCTCTGGCATGTTCTGGCAGCCACCAGCATCTCCGGCCACATCCCCCACTGCAGCCCAGTTTATATCATGCCTCGTCCTGTATTTCTCTCCACACATTCCCCCCCGCCCCCTGCCCTTGGCGTTTTGTACAGAAGTCACAGCAGCCTTCCTGCAATTCCATGAAAGCACTAAGCTCTTTCCTAGAACACACACTCTGCACGTGCATTCCCCTCTGTGTGGAACTATACCCGAGGGTCCTCTCCTTTGCCCCATAAACTTGTCTTCAGTTTTCTGCTTAATCAAAAGCTGAGTCTTTGATTACTGTTGTAACTCTTGTTAAATGCTAATTTTACATTTTTGATGTGATTCTTGTATTAATGTCTATTTTACCCACTAGACCCTTCCACCAGGGCGAGGTTCACATTTTGGGTTTTTTTCCCCCTTCACTATCTATATACCTCCAGGTCTATCGCAGCGTTTGGCCTATGTTAGGTTCTCAACTCATATGGGTTCTATAAATAAATAAATAAACACATCCCAATAGGAGGCTACGGGCTCCCAAGGACTGAGCATGTCTCTTTCCACTTTATTTCATAATCGCTGTTCCCCTTACCCCTGGCCTTAACTCTATTATGAAAATATGCATGTTTTACGAGGTTAAAATAACTTGGGAAAAATAAAATGTAAATTTAAGTTTAAAAAGAGAGGGAAGAAAAGAGATAACAATGAGATAAACACAGAAATGGCTGGTTGGTCAACATTAGCAAGGGGCAGTTTGGATAGCAGTTAAACCACTGCTGCAGGCTCATTCAGGGACTGGGAGGAAGGACTGGGAAGCTGAAGGGTTTGAAAAGCCCTATCCCATCCCCCACAACATTCTTCTTCTTAATAATAAAATACTTATGTTTTTCTCCTTAGCATTTGTCACCCTAAGACATATTGGGTATTTTTGTCTTGATTTTTCTTCTCCACTGTAACATCTAAGGCTTTTGTTTCATCCATATAAGGATTAGAAACGTGCATGGCACACAGCAGGCACTCAAATGTGATAAAAATTTGGCACAGTAAAGAACAGCTCAGGATTTTAGGAGGCTGTATGACCCAGAGCTGTGGCCCAGGGGCTGAGCTGGGGAGAGGTAAGGGCCAAAGCCTCTCCAGGACAGTCCCGGAGGAAGGAACGTTGGCCTGAGAGAATCACATCCACGAGGGTCTTGAGGGACGCCATTCTCCCGCCCCGGTTCTCAAGCTCCAAAAAGGAACTAGACTAGTCTCCCAGTCTAAGCCAGAGAGGAAAGTCCCACGCGCTGAGACCTTGGGCGCCAATGACCGGGCCCGCCCCTTTCCGCCCCCGCCCTCTCGAGGATTGGCTGCTCTCCCTGCCACCCCGCCCCAGGCCTCCCTAGGATTGGCTGCTCTCCCCCACTGCCTCGTCCTTTCCCCGCCCCCTTCCCGGGGATTGGCTGCCTACTTTCTAGCCCCGGCCTCTGGCTGGGTCTCTGGTGTTCGCGGGCTTTTGTGTCTCACGGAGTGCGGCGGAGAGTGGGGCTCGATTCTCAGGTCCCTTGCGGCGGGGAGAACGCCCGGCCTCCGGGCCCGGGTGGGGCTGCGCTCGCCCCGCATTCCTTCGAGCTTTGCCCGCCCGGAGCTCCGCTGCTCCCGGCGGCCAGAACGGAGGGGTAGAGCAGCCCTCGGCGGCCCGGGGGGCGGGCCGTCCAGCCCGTCCCGGGGACACGCGAGGCATAGACGCCGCGCGGAGCCGCCGGGAGGCTTCCCCGCGGGCAGGCCCGGGCGCCCTAACCATCTTGCGCTTTGCTCCCCCAGGGCGCGGCCGCAGTGGCGGCTGCTTTGCGGCGGGTTCGGGGCCCGACCCGGGGCCTGCGGAGTCGGTCTCCGACGTGTGCGGGGCTGCAGCGGCCTGACTTCCAGGCTCAGGTATGTCCCCGTCCTGGAGGGAAAAGCGAGGCGCTCGGCCCGGAGCACGTGGCCAATGGCGACGGGGGGCTCCCACGTGCTTGGTTCCAAGGCCCCCCAATTGGCTGCCCCTTCGGATAGAGGGCATGTAAGTTCCTGGCTCCCCCACCCCCTGCAGGACAACTGCTTCCGGTGGGTTTTCGGATTTGGCCCCGAAAACCGCTGAGGTGCAGGTGGTGTTGTCTGGAGAGGAGAGCAGGGGTCATAGAGAAGCCTGTAAAACCCCAGACCGCCCTTTCTGTGCCCTTTTAAGGTTGACGCAGTGCCTTAAGAGGCTAACACAGAAGGGTAAAGTAAGTCTCCATAAAACCCAGGGATGAGACTGTAAAACTCCTCTCTGGATATTGTATGGAGTCACAGATCGCCAGAGGAAATTTTTCTTTCGGTTCAAGCACCCTTGTGATATTTTAACACATCTCAGAGCACAAATGGTGGATTCAAACTTAACCTTAACATTGATGGTACATTCAGTTCAAGTGTTGGTATTTGTCACTGAAGAAGGAACAACCTATGAGAGTGAGACTGTAAATTGAGAACATCTGAAGACACTGGCTCACAAAGGTCATAAAGCCTCTGGAGCCACACCTCACTGGGTAGAAACAACAGGTCCAGAATGCTTGAAATTGACCCATTTTTGGTCACCCCATGTAGAAAATGAGTTTAAAATTTTGTATGTCTTGTCTATTGTTCGATGTGAGCACCGTTAAATTTTTCTAGACTTAGTTTGCTATACCCTAAGATTATGAAAATACTTACTAACCAGCATTTTCTCGCTTCTGTAATCTTGCTTGCTTAACACATTCCTCCCCTTCCCCCTTCCCTCTTCCCCCTTCCCCTTTTTTCTCCCGCCACAAGTAAGGGACAAAGCCTTCCCGCCAAAGGACAGACAAAGGACGCCCAATCAGAGAACAACAAATGTCCTTACTTTAAAATCAACTAATCAGGCCCCCCATAATCTGAAACCTCCCTTATGCTATTTGTCTCTGTCTATAAAAACGCTGTACCAACCCTGATCGGGGCCTCTTAGCGTCACTGGCAACGAGTGCGCGGAGGTCCAGGTTCGAACCTGCAATAAACGACCCTTGCCGCTTGGCTTTGACTTACGACTCTGGTGGTCTCTTGTGGGGGGTTTCACGACCTCGGGCATTACACCCAGGGCTGCTTCCATTCCTTGTTTGAGTGAGCATTATGTATGGGACCTTGAGCGAACAGTACTTAGACAGTTATGTAGAGAGAACTATTGGAGCATATCATCAACAGGTGAAAAACACATGATCTTCACTTACTAAATAGCCTTGCCATACCTTTCTACCAGGGGTTGGAGCATCCATCAAAGTTTTTAGAAGAAAACATGCATTATGACCTCACTGGGAAGAGGCCTTAGAAGGACTGCTAACACTGCCCTCGAAATAAAAATCTTCCTGGATTCACATGAGACACACCAAGCTAGATCCAGATCAACACCTACATGATAGAAGGCCATCCATACGAGTGACCTCAAGTTGAGGATTCCCAGGTTCCAGAAGCAGATGACACCATGAAGTAGGCAGCTTTGTCCAAGATCTTGAATCAAGAATGTTGTCTTCATTTATCTTCCCTTGAAGCCTCTCTCCCGGACTTGGGAAGTTCTCTGACCTAGAAATTAAAAACAAAAACAAACCTCTTTTATTTATAAAAAGATTGGGTGGAGCTTGCTTGTCTTAATCTTGTCTCCCTCTGTCCCTCCACTAGGGGCTCCCTTTCAAACTGTGTCTTGCTTCAGCTAACCGTTATTGCTTTTTCAACAATTCTAGCACAATCCCAGTACCCACTCCCACCCCTCTTCCAAACCCTGGCCACCTTAGCTAATTTATCTGACTGCTGGTTATGTCAACACCTAGATAACGCACAAGAACCTGAATTAGTTTTTGTTCCTGCCCATGCAAGCACCTGGTGGACCCATTCTGGACAGTTGGATGTATAAAAGGGAATGGTATCCACAAACAAGAGGACACAATCACTTTACTTCCTCCGATGGTAGAGTACTTTGGCATTGGGAAACTTCTGCGGAAGCTCAAGGTCTGTCATTAACTCAGGTGAGACTTTTGGAGGGAAGTTTTTCTGTTTGCATTGAAAACAAAAATGGCACTGGACCCTTCCTAGGTGATGTACCAAAACAATACTGTAATTAAACAGTATGGTTTCATTCCACAGATGGCACCTTCAGACCTTCTATAGATGTTGCAAATGAGTCCAAGACTGATTATGATGATGCAAATGTTTGCCTAGTCACTGGGCAATATTCCTGGTTTGCAGGCCACACGACTGGGACCTGGAACAGCTCACCTTTCCCCCTAGTCGGTCTGCCCAATACCCAAGACTACATATGGGTGGACCAAAATTCTGGAATGACCTGGTTAGGTAATGACACCTATCTCTATAGCTGCCAGAATCAAACCAAAGGTCTTCTATACCAGATATTTCGCAACTTGTTTTGTTCTTATAGGCTGACAGAGGCACATGGTAAATGGAGATGTGCAGATGCCAACATAACTAATGACAAAGATCATGGTGGACACCCGATGCCAGCCTGGTGGGTCACACGTTCCACTCTGACCTTGTCCGTGAACAACTCTGGTCTTTTTATCTTATGTGGTAATAAAGTATATAAGGAGTTCCCACCTAACTGGTCAGGGCGATGTGGACTCGGCTACCTGGCACCTTCCGTCAGCCAGTATCCCACTTTCAATGGTAGCCAAATTACGGGTGTGGGCTCCTTAATACATAAAGTAGCACCACACAGACGTACCCAACGAGACGTCCACCCGTTTATCACAACCCCAATTCGTTAAGGGCCCTTTTTTCAAGATTGGGAACTTCTGATCTAGAAGAAGCAATTCTAAACATTTCCAAAGCCACCGAACAAGGATTGGCTGCCACGGTGCAGACCTCGGAGGCGCGCCAGTCAAGAGTTAGCAGCTTACTCTCTGCACTCCAAAATCACCATCTGGATCTATCGGCTGCTCAACAAGGAAGAACGTGTACGATCGTTGGCAACCAGTGCTGCCCCTATGTAAACAAGTCAAAAGAAGTGAGGTTTCTTTTGAACAGTGTGAAGGAACGGATCGACAGTCGACGTCGAATGAGGGAATTAGCCTTTAATTGGACTGACCTCGTCTCAGGAGTGAGAGACTGGTTCAGTGGACATTGGGGCCACATGTTTGGATTTGTTCTGCTCGGCTTCATCATTGTTCTCATCTGTGTTGCCGTTCGCAGATCTCTCACCTCCCGAGTTCCTGCCCAAGTGTCCTCTTCACAGCACTACACGGGGCTCCTTGCCTGTGGAACTTCATGTGAGGTTTCAAACAAGGAAACCAGGGGACCAGCCCCACCAGAAGGGCATAAAGACTCCTTTGCACTGACAGCATCTGAACAAACAGCAGCTGCAGAAGGAGGCCTACTTCAGACTTCTCTTTGATGAGTAAAGCAGGCCTTTCTGAGAATTCAGCTGTCCTAACCCTCTCTCCAGGGAGCCTTTTGTAAGGGAGGAGCCTGACTTGGTATCTGGGCATCCGAAGAATTGTGTAAATAAGTCCTAACTGCACCTTCCATACTTTCCACTGAAGCCTTAATACCCACTCCCCATCCCATTAAGCTGGTATATAAAACCTTATCCCTGGCTATTCAGTGGCTGCCCTTTACATGCTTCCACATACATATATGATAAATGTTGCTCCTATCAATCTGTTAATTCGTAGGCCCTCAACCATTGGAACCTGTATGTTTAATAACTGAAGACTTTCCCTTCAGGAGGAAGCTGTAAACCATTTAATAGCTGGGAGGATTTGATGTGCTCTCCTGATTGCCTGTGTACGTTTAATCTCCAGTCTAAAGGGGAGGTTTGTCTGGGGTGAATGGTAGCCGTCTGATTTCCCATGGGCAGAGGCAGGGGATAGGATTGTAGAGACGGGGCAGCATTTACTGTATTGAACGCATCATCTGCCCAGTCCTGTGGTGAGGTCCTTACATTTTTCTATAGAATCCTCTCCAGTTTGTAGGTGAATAAACTCCAAGGGTAGATGACATGTTAAAGATTACATTATTCCGGGGCGCCTGGGTGGCGTAGTCGGTTAAGCGTCCGACTTCAGCCAGGTCACGATCTCCGACTTCAGCCAGGTCACGATCTCGCGGTCCGGGAGTTCGAGCCCCGCGTCAGGCTCTGGGCTGATGGCTCAGAGCCTGGAGCCTGTTTCCGATTCTGTGTCTCCCTCTCTCTCTGCCCCTCCCCCGTTCATGCTCTGTCTCTCTCTGTCCCAAAAATAAATAAACGTTGAAAAAAAAAATTTTTTTAATAAAAAATAAAAAAATAAAAAAATAAATAAAGATTACATTATTCCTAAAAACAAGAGCAAGGTGCACAACAGGGTATCTGGTGCACTGCCGTTCATAAAGCAGAGGAAATAAAGTATACGTGTGTATATATGTAGATTTACTCAGTTTTGCAAATAGACCACTCAGAAAGGATAAGTCAGAAGCTAATGAAGGTGATTACATATAAGAGGCATGGGCAGTGAGAGTCTCACCCCCTTCTTTAAAAGTTGAATATAAACAAACTGATGAACATTTTAGCAAATTGACAACTTTTTCATAGAAAATAATTCTTACAAGTTATGCAACATAAACCCAGTAATTCTGGGTACATCTTAGAAGTGGGTTTATTGCTCATAGTAGTGTTGGCAAAAGATTGAAGAAACAGCCTAGTCCAGTGGGACAGAGCGTAATAACAGTTCCTTCCCTGTGTGTGTTAAGCAAAATGTGGCTGAACTCTTGGCATTGAAACGAGAGAAGCCGCTGGAAGATGAGCATGCAGGGCTCAGCATCCGGTGTGGTGTGTGGATCATAAGGCAGATGACGGATGCGGGGTGCTGTGTTAGAGGGGCACAAGTGTTAAGCCGTCAAGGGAAGATATGAGGAAAAGAAATCTAGATTCATAGTCACCTCAATTTTCTTCTGTAAAATGGAATTAAACAGTAAGGGTGGGTAGGGCCAGTACTGCTTACTTCCCTTTTTTGGCCATAAAAATGAGTCTGTTACTAATTTCATAATAGAAGGTTGATAGCCACTGGCCCTTGGATTCAGTGTTCATAGTCAGTGTTTAAGAGGTTTAAGACAAAGCTAGAGTATTTGTTTGCTTGTGTGCCTGCTGTCTGCTCCCTGCCAGAATGTAAGCTTCACAAAGACAGGTGTATTTGTGGAATCACGTGAAAGAATGCGTGCAAAGCCCTCACAGTTGACCACGGGCATTGCTTAACTAAATGTAAGATTGAGTTCACCTGTAGCCAATATGAGTCTCTGGCAGATTTGAACTTTTGCATTGACTTTTGTCAGGTGTAAATTTGAAAACTTTTGAATAAAGTTGATTATAAAAGTTGGAGTTCTTGTTCTGGCTTGCTTTGTTCCCTTCAAGTAGTCAGGTACATCCGAAACCTCATACGTACATACAAACGTATTTATTAAACGCGTATTCCACAATGCCAATGACTAAGTGAAAGGAGAGTGCGGTCATTGGCATGATAGAAAATGTCTGTTGGAAAGATAGTCTTATCAAATAGCATGAATGGTTCTGAAATATGTTAAGCCCCACATTATTGGGTTAGAAGATAGGCTTTCCTGCTTCCATATTTAAAGTTTGTAGGGGATGGACAGTCCTAGAAAATAGTTTCAAGTTTACTAATGATGGACCCAAAGACATTTTTGATATGTGAAACTTACAGGGAAAATATCCATTATTCAGCCGAACACAATACATTGGTTGGGAAAAGAGTTCATTATTTATTAGCCAACTCAGAAGGCTCACCAGATGTTTTAGCAATTCACTGAATTATTTATCAACATTTACTGAGACTCAAAGATGCCACAAATCAAGAGCCATTGTAATCAATTCTTTTAGTATTAACACTAATCCTCCAAATGATTGTTACAGTGGTGAATGATTTCAATGTCTTAAATCTACAAATAGGACTAAGGTGGCTCTCCAAAAGACCTTGTTCTTAAGTGTTTTGTTTGCAAATTGATAGCATTTTAGAAGTTTTGGTAGCCTGAATTGAAAACCTCAAAATCGAAGTATTGTGCAAATGCCCTGTTTCTTTTTAAAGTTGAACTGTCAAAATTGTAGCATTAACAGTAGATCATGCCACTGCAATTATCATTGTGGCCTTTACGTGGTGGTTTTCTACTTCTCTGTTTATTAATTGAAATTCTACTGCAAGTAAGATTTATTTCAGTCATTTTTATCACTATGGACTCTTGGATATATACATTGTTCTTTGGTTGTAATGCAGCGCTGTCATTTTTACTATTGCTCAAATTGTCCCAGCTATGTCCTCTGAGAGCTCTTTCAAGTTGGCTCCCACATCCTTTTGACATACTCCCGTCCTTTGTTTTGTTTTATGTTTCACACTTCCTTCCTGGAGCATCAAGATGCTCCAGCCTCACCTTATGGTTTTCCTGCCCAGCCTCAGGACCCATCATATTCCAAGGAACCATGGTTCCTTTTCCTGATAATGTTATTGAGAAACCAAAAGCAGGGTACAAGGTATGCTCATTGCCACTGCTATTAGGGTGCCCACCCTTGATGGACATAGCTAGAAAATCTGTGTCCATGAATCCATGTATATGCGTTGGTACCTATATTTCTATGCCTAGACATAGTAAAATAAATTAGTTCATACTGATTTCTTCAACTCCTCTGTGATGTGGAGAACAAAGGCAAAAGAAAT
Organism: Lynx canadensis; assembly: GCF_007474595.2. Taxonomy (NCBI): domain Eukaryota; kingdom Metazoa; phylum Chordata; class Mammalia; order Carnivora; family Felidae; genus Lynx; species Lynx canadensis. The sequence continues at coordinate 163,957,059 of NC_044306.2, forward strand.
ACAGAAAAAATTAAACTTCCTTATAACTTGCAGCCCATTGACAAGTACTTGGGACAGGCAGAGTGACCTTCCTCAAGGGGCTAAACCGCCTCGATGTTAATACTTTGCTAGAGGAAAAAGGCAACTTTAGCTTGACATTAGCCCAACCTCCAGGATCATGTAAAAAAAAATCCCTTTAGAAACTTCCTTTAACTCTACCCACCCCACCAAGATATATGTTAGCAATCGTCCTCCATGTACATGTATATGTATATGGCCCACTGATACACATCTGAAGGGTCTCATGACTAAGGTTTTGCTACAGTAATAAATTACCTTTTCCCAACAACACCCAGCCCCTCAAGGTCCTGGAAACCTTGCTTCCAAATTCCTTAGAGACTTATGCGATCCCTAACCCCCTCCTGACTTAAAAGTGTGTAATCAGCCACTCCTCACATCCCCAGTGCAGCTCTTTCTGCCCACAGGTCCTGTCCCCTTTAGGAAGACCAACTTTTTGCACCAAAGATGTCTCAAGAATTCTTTCTTGACCACTCACTCCTGAACCCCAGCTTTTCACATCAGTCTATTTTTTTTTCCGGTAACAATGAACTATTTTATCATATATGAACAGGTATACACACACACGTACATATATATATCATAAATGAATAGGTATATAGATAACCTCTTTAAAAGTTGATCCATCATTGGGATCTAGATAATCTGAGTACAAAATGAAAGTGATCAAGAAAACCACTTAAATTACTTAAAGGAAATGAAGTCAGTTCCTCACTCAATTCTGTGTTATACAGATGGAAGACTGGGGAACAAATACTTTTTATTGTGATGATTACATTGTGACTTTATAGAAGATAGAGTATTTAAATGTAGCAGTCTTAACCAGCACTCCTGCAAAGGAATATTTCAGGAGGAACAGTTGCATTATTACCTTGCAACAATTTTGTAGAATGTAACTTGCAAACCAAGAGATCTGCAAAAATCAAAGATTAAGAGGATGTCCATTGAGCATTAAAAAAAATTATAGCACAAAGTAATAACAACTGTGGGAAAACATGTATAATAAAAATAATTGTTGGGGCGCCTGGGTGGTTCAGTCAGTTGGGCGGCCGACCACAGCTCAGGTAATGATCTTGCAGTCTGAGTTTGAGCCCCGCGTCAGGCTCTGTCCTGAGTGCTCAGAGCCTGGAGCCTGCTCCCGATTCTGTGTCTCCCTCTCTCTCTGCCCCTTCCCTGCTTGCTCTCTGTCTCTCTCTCCCTCAAAAATAATAAACAATGAAAAAATTAAAAAAAAATTGTTAAGGAAAATGTGGATTTTCTCAATTTTCCAAAATTTCCAAATTTTTCCAAATATTATTATATTTTCAAAATAATCTATTTTTGAAGGAGATCCTTGTGGTGACATAATTCCGTGTCTTGCTTGTGACGGTGGTTACATGAATCTACACATGACAAAACACACAAAACCATGGAACACTGTCATGCATATACCAATGTTAATTTTCTTTTTTCTAAATTTTTTTTAATATTTATTTTTAAGAGAGTGAGCATGCAAGCCACAAGGCAGAGAGAGGCATGCAAGGCATGCAAGCGGAGAGGCAGAGAGAAAGGGAGACACAGAACCTGAGGCAGGCTCCAGGCTCTGAGCTGTCAGCACAGAGTCTGACTTGGGGCTCCAACACACGAGCTGTGAGATCATGACCTGAGCAGAAGTCAGACACTCAACAGACTGAGCCACCCAGGAGCCCCCCAATGTTAATTTCCTGGTTTTGATATTATAGTTTTGCTACTGGGGGAATGTGGGGGAATATTTTTGCAACTTTCTGTGAATCTATAATTCAGAGTAAAAAGGTGGGCTTTTTTTTTTTTTCAGAGTAAACGTTTGAACGAGAATTTTAAAACGATCCTTTTGTCGTTTCGTAATCCTGTATGTTTTCTTCATCAAGTTCAGCAATTTCCTAATTATCTGCTTATTTACTCATCCATTCATTCAACAAACGGTAGTTGAGTATGTGCTAGCCATTGTTTTAGGTCCAGAACACACGGCAGTGAACAAAACAGAATTAAGGCTCACATTCGATCAAGAGAAGAAAAACAAACAAACAAATCACACTTCAAAAAAGTAAAAATAAAAACAGAGTGATGTGATTATGAGTAGTTGGCAGGCTACCTTATACCCAGCAGAGCAATTAAGTGAAATCTGCGACAAGCTAGTCTTTCAGTTATATCGGGATCTTTGCATACCTTTGCTGGGGATTCAGTTTCCTTACTATAAGATGGGAATGATAATAAAAATAAAATCCAGCTTCTCGCCGAATGCCGCCAGCACAGCGTTTCATGGAGATTGGCCAGGGTGGCCCACGTCTCCCTCGGGCCTCACGCTGGGAAGCTGTTCATGATCGTAGATGGTATTGACCAGAACAGGGCTTTGGCTGATGGACCTTTGTGTCAGGTGAGGAGACAGGCTGTGCCTTTCAAGTGCATGCCGCTCACTGACTGTGTCGTCAAGTTCCCTCACAGTGCCTGCCAGAAGTATGTCTGACAAGCCTGGCAGAAGGCAGATACCAAACAGGGGCAGCCATGAGATGGGCCAAGAAAGTTGAAACCAGAGAAAGGAAAGCCAAGATGACAGATTCTGATCATTACAAAGTCATGAAGGCAAAGAAAATGAGGAACAGAATAACCAAGCTGGAAGTTAGGAAGCTACAAAAAGCAACTCTCCTGAAAGCTTCTCCCCAAAAAAGCAGTTGCTGCTAAGGGTGCGGCTTCAGCAGCTGCTGCAAGGGTGCCAGCAAAAAAGATGGCTGCTGTGGGCAAGAAGCTTCCAGCCTAGAATGTTCCTGTCCTGAACACTGCAGGCCAGAAGGCAGTGCCTCCAAAGGCTCTGAAGGGTCAGAAAGCACCTGTTCCGAAGGCATCTGGCAAGAAAGCATAAAAGCGTAAGAGGCTATTATAAATAAGTAATAATAAACGCTCTTTTTGACAAATAATAAACTATCTCACTGGGTTTTTGTGAGATAGTATGAGCTTTGCACACAAAGTGTCAGAAAATGCCTGACATATAGAAGAATAATTTATAAATGTTAGTTTCATTATTACTTTAAGCTGGGGTCTCAGATAAGGTTTTGTGGAGAAAGAAAAATTTAAGCTGAGGTCCAAAGGACAAAAAGGATCCAGCCTTATGGAGATGGGGGCCAGGAAGAGTATTCCAGGCAGAGGAAACAGCTGGTATAAAGATTCAAGTGGGACAGTTCAGCCACTGAAACTAGGTAGGAGAAGGTAGAGTGGTCATGTGTCGTGTCAGCCTGACTAGGGGTTGTGACTTTTATTTAAGTGCTTCAGAAAAGCAATGATCCTTTAAAAAGGATCGCTCAGGGGGCACCTGGGTGGCCCAGTCAGTTGAGCACCCAACTTCAGCTCAGGTCATGATCTCAGGGTTTGTGAGTTCGAGCCCCGCATCAGGCTCTCTGCTGTCGGCACAGAGCCGGCTTTGGATCCTCTGTCTCCCTCTCTCTCTCCGCCTCTCCCCCACTGGTGCATGCACTCTGTCTCAAAAATAAATAGACATTTAAAAAGTAACAAAATAAAAAAAAAAATTATAAGGATCACCCAGCCTGTCTTGCCGAGAAAGGAGGCAGCAGAGACACCAGCTGGAGGAAGGGTTATTTCAGAGGCCGAGGTAAGAGATTCTATAGCCAGGATTGTAGAAGTGGAGATAAAGAGAACTGAGGGAGTAACTTTGTGTCAAACTTGATTTTCAAACCTCCCGTTCTGCTATTGTGCTTTTCTTTTTCCATTTTATAGATATTTAAAGTTGTAATAGATATTCAGATATTCCAGCCCTTTCTGTTGAGTTCTTCAAAGCAGAGAGAAATGGACTTTTCTTCCACAGATGTGTTTCAAAAATTGCCTACTAAGAAGTCTCCATAAATTTAAGCTTTTATATTTAATTTCTTACCTATAGGCTATTTGTTTTCAAATTTTGAATCAGTTATCAAAATATATTCACTAGTTTTCCTTACCTTTGTGATTTTGAAAAATCTTATACAACCAGGTTTTCTGTTTCTCTCTTAAATTGGAGCTGTGATGGGGCACCTGGGTGGCTCAGTCCATTAAGCGTCCGACTTCAGCTCAGGTCATGATCTCGTGGTCCATGGGTTCGAGCCCAGCGTCGGGCTCTGTGTTGAGCGCTCAGAGCCTTGAACCTGCTTCGGATTCTGGGTCTCCTTCTCTCTCTGCCCCTCCTCCATTTGCTCTCTCTCTCTCAAAAGTAAATAAACATTAAAAATAATATTACAAAAATAAATAAGTAAATAAATAAATAAATAAATAAACTTTAAAAAAGTTTAAATTGGAGCTGCATCTCTTTCTGGATTCTTTTTCACTGAAGCAGACTTCTGCTATACCACTGCTATTCTGAAAGGGCTCCATAATAGGTAGTAAAAGCTGATAATAGCCCTCCGCTCCTCTGGGCATTCTTTTATATTCTAATCCATGTGAATTAAAAAATAAATTTTCGGGGCGCCTGGGTGGCTCAGTCGGTTAAGCGGCCGACTTCGGCTCAGGTCATGATCTCGCGGTCCGTGAGTTCGAGCCCCACATCAGGCTCTGTGCTGACAGCTCACAGCCTGGAACCTGTTTCGGATTCTGTGTCTCCCTCTCTCTGACCCTCCCCCATTCATGCTCTGTCTCTCTCCATCTCAAAAATAAATAAACGTTAAAAAAAATAATAAAATAAATAAATAAATTTTTAAAAAAATAAAAAATAAAAAAATAAATTTTCTCTTTATATTTAGCATTCTCTATATATTCAATTGGGCTTGCAGGAAAATAAAAATTGCATAATTTATACACATTATGCAGTGATAAATTCAAGAGGGAAAACAGACATAAAAATATTTAGCATCAAGTTTCAGAACCTATTTCTTACATACCTGGTCATCCGATGTTTATTTATTTTCTGTCTCCCTCCATCCTTTATTCCTGTAAACTCACTCTATTTAAGAATATGCTGTGCGGAGCACCTGGCGGCTCAGCTGGTTAAGCATCGGACTTGATCTCCACTCAGGTCATGATCTCATGGCTCATGGGAACAATTCTGCCTCCCTCAAGCTCTGTGCTGACAGAACGCTGCCTGCTTGGGATTCTCCCTCTCCCTTTCTCTCTGCCCCTCCCCTGCTTGTGCTCCTGTTCAGGCTCTCGCTGTCTCTCAAAAAAATAAAAAATAAAAAAAAAATAAAAAATAAAAAAATAAAAAATAAAAAAAATAAATTACAGGTCTCCATCTATTCAATTCCTTTTTCAAAAGACTCCCAGTAATAAAGTTAAAAGCTAACACTGAAAGGATACTTAGTATGTAGCAGGGACTGTTTTAAGCACTCTACATTTTCAACTTGTAATTTTCCCAGCTCTGTGAGGGAGGCACTATTGTTATCTCAATGTTACAGATAGATAAACTAAATCACAGAGAGGTTAAGTAAATTCCCAGTTTCTACAGCCACTAAGGGTGGCAGCCTGGTTTACAGGCCAATCTCTGAGGCACTCCCCAATATGGTTTATAACTACACGAATATATACTACATCTTTTGTTGTTTGAAGTATTTTATATTTTTGTGACTGTTATAGATTAGATCTCTTATTGGTCTCTTACTGGTCATACAAGGATCCTATTGACTTTTATCTTTTTTTTATTGCCATTTACCTATTTTTATATCTCCAGGATATTTTCCAGCTGATTCCTTTGGATTTTCTAGGAATATCACCTACATCACATATGAATAATGGTGCTTTTCTCTTTTCATGTTTCATTATATTAACACGGAATTTCCAAAGCAATATTGAATCATTGTGTCAGTGGGAATACACCTTGAGTCCTGAAGTTAAAGAGGATGTGTCTAGGGTTTCATTATTGGATCAAATTGCGTAAGTGTTTTTAAAACATATTTGAATATATTCATCTTGTCTCCGATAGGAGCAAACATTCCTTTAATAATGATAGGTAGATCTGAGATTTCCCTCCCATTCAGACTTAAATTATATTGTTAATTAATGAATTAATTAATTATTAATTGAAAGTAGGCTCCACGCCCAACGTGGGGGTTGAACTCATAACCCTGAGATCAAGAGTTGCGTGCTCTACTGACTGAGCCAGCCAGGCGCCCTTCACACTTAAATTACAAAGTGAAATGCTTTGGCTTAGCAGATCTTGAAAATACAAAAATGAAGTTAATTCAGCTAAATTGGATTTGAAGGTCTAGGAAAGCCTAAGTATGATTTAGAGATTATAGGGAAGGGAAACGAGCTTGAGGTGAAGCTATGTTTACCAATATACTGTTCAGGGCACTGGTTCTCAAGCTTGGCTGCACATTAGAATCAACTGGTAAGATTTACACAAGATACTGATTCCTGGGTCCCATTTCCAGGCAATCTGATATCAGTCTGGAGTGCAGTATGGGCATTGGGAATTTTGTTTTTTAATTTTTTTTTTTTTACATTTATTCATTTTTGAGAGACAGAGAGAGACAGAGCACAAGCAGGGGAGGGGCAGAGAGAGAGGGAGACACAGAATCCGAAGCGGGCTTCAGGCTCCGAGCTGTCCGCACAGAGCCCGACGCGGGGCTCAAACTCACAAACTGCGAGATCATGACCTGAGCCGAAGTCGGATGCACAACCGACTGAGAATGGGGAATTTTTTAAAACATCCCAGGTGCTTCTAATGGGTGGCCAAGTTTATAACCACGAATTTAGGGGAGACTTTAAACCTGTTTCTCCCACTGTGCAATTTCTGGTTATTGGGGTTTTGTAGGCTCCTACTAAAACACACCAGTGTGTACAGCAATTTTCATAGCAGTGTTATTCACAATAGTGAGAAGATGGAAACAACCCAGTGTCCACTGATGGATGTGAATGGATGAAGGAAATGTGGTGTGTACATCCTGCGGGAGATTATTCAACATTAAAAAGGAATAAAAGTCTGCTAGATACTACCGCATGTATGGACCCGGAAGACATCATGCTGAGTGAAATAAGTCAGAGGACAAGTACCGTAGGATTCCACTTGTATGAAGTTCCTAGAATAGATTCATAGAGATGGAAAGTAGAACAGAGATTACCAGGGGCTGGGAGGAGAGTGGATGGGGAGTTATTCTTTAACGGGTTCAGAGTTTCAGCTGGGGAAGATGAAAAATTTCTGGGAGCAGATAGTAATGATGGTTGGACAACATTGTGAAAGTTCCTAATGCCACTGAATGATACGCTGAAAATGGTAAAAAGTGGTAAAATTTTGTGTTATGTATATTTTCCAACAATGAAATAATTCAAGCAAAAAGAGTTGCCAGTGGTGGGATATAAGCCACCTTTTCCAGCTAGGTTTAGACTGTTAATGTTAAGGAGTATAATTCAAGGTGGTTTAGTAATTGGCTTAATAGAGTTTGTCTGGTGGTACTTCCCCCCCCCCCCCCCCACCCTCCACGCACACCATTTTCAAAGAAGTTTGCCCCTTACTTTTTTAACAGTTGGCTGTCATAAAACCTTCCCATGCGCGCAGACAGGTGGAGGCATGATGCTGAAACCGGCAGCACAGCACTGGGTGGCCTATCGTGTGGGACCTTTTGAAGCAAAGATCAGAGGCTCCCGCCTGGACTGCACATGGACCAAACAAAACCGAGACATCAAAATCACCATTTTTATTAAGTGAGACGTTTATCAAGAGGGGTATCATTTGTATCTGACTTGATAATGCTTTTAGTGTTCCAAAGAGAAAGATGAATTGAATGGAAGCATCTCTGATTGCTGTCAATTTTCATGAGGTAAACGAGGCCATTTAGAAATGGCCTCAACTGAAGGAAACGGATCACAATATCAGAGACAGGCTTTGATTGACAGTAGTTATGATGTGCTTCAACAGAAGATACGTGAGCTTTCTTGGCTTGGTTTTCCTATGCAAAAGAATCGCATCCCAAACCCATGTTGGATACAAGTAGCAAATCACTAATATTTAGAATTTCTAAATTTTGAAAGATGCAGTGTCTAGATCTATCATAGATACTTCCTCACCAAGCAGAGGATTCTAGAACTGCACTGTCCAGCAGCGTGCGCCTGAAATGTGGCTAGTGCCACTGTGTGTATGAATTTCCTACAACTGCTGTAAGAAAATACCACACACGCAAGCGCTTAAAACAATGCATGTTTATTGTCTTACAGTTTGAAATCAGTTTCACGGGCTAACACTAAGCTGTCTGCAGGGCACACGTCTTTTGTTGGCTCTAGGGAAAAACCCATTTCGTTGCCTTTTCCAGCTTCCAAAGCTTCCTTCCCTGCAGTGCTTCCTCCATCTTCAAAGCCAGCAGCATAGCCTCAGCTGGAGCGCTATTTTCTTGTTTGGCTGTCCAGTCGCTCTGTGTCTCCTTCTTATAAAGACACCTGTAATTACATTTAGGGTCCACTCAGATCAGCCAGGATCATTTCTCCATCTCAAGATTTTTAGTTTAGCCACATCTGCAAAGTCCCTTTTACCACACAAAGTTCACAGGTTCTGGAGATTAGGAGGTGGATATGTTTGGAAGCCATTATTCAACCTACCATATTGAGAAACTGCACTTTGAATGGAATGAAATTTGATTTTATTGGCCACGTGGATAGTGGCTACCATATTGGACAGTACATTTCCAAACTCACAATAAGTTCTATAGACCCCACTGCTTTACAAGTCATCTGAAAGCCAATATCAGTTATAAAATAAATAAGTCACAGAGATGAAAAGTACAGCATAGGGAATATAGTCAATAATATTGTGATAATGTGTGGTGACAGATGGTACATACACTTGCCACGGTGAGCACCGTAGAATGTATAGAATTGTTGAACCACTATGTTGTGCACCCCAAACTAATACAACATTGTATGTCAACTATACTTAAATAATTAAAAAAAAAAAATGTTTCAAGCTACTCATGACTAAAATGGAAAAAAAAAAAAAAAGGGCCAATCCCAGATGCTTCATTTCATAGCCATCTTGAGTTTATTGTTGGTCTGCTCTTCAAAAAAAAAAAAAAAAATCTACATAAGTTTGTTTTTTAGAGATTTGGAACACATCATCCCATCGATAGAATGAGGAAAACTCTTAGTGATCCTTCACCATTGAACAAAATTTAATGAGTATTTATGATGGGCCAGGCACCGAACTCCAAAAGTAGTTCACAGTCTACAACATAACGGATCTACATTGTGATAACAGGAAGCACTGGGAGCATGAGATCAGAAACTGACCCCAGGGAGGTCCAGGAAGGAATTCCGGAGGATGTGAAACCTAAGTAAAGAGATGGCCAAGCCAAGAAGGATAAGAAAGAACACAGGCAGAGAGAAAGGGGTGAGAAAGCTACTACGAGGAGAGGAGGAAGCACGCACAGAGGAAAGAGGTTAAGAGGGGGATCTGGGAGGACAGTAGTGCTATATGACTGAATGTGTGGGGTCAGAAGGGGCAAGGCAGGAGAGAAGGAGGGGGCCAAACCTTGATGGGCCTGGTAGGTCATGATAAGGAGTTTGGACTTTATCCTGAATGTCAATTAGTATTGGCTTTAATGCAGATAAGACACAGCCAGTATGTGCCTAAAACAAGGCAGATGATTATAGACACCGAGGCTGGTGGGGATTGTGCTCCCTAAAGCGCCTCGGGGGCTCAGATTCCTTCCACCTCATTTCTTTGCCATCCCTAGTGTATTTATTTGTTAGGGCTGTCATAAAAAAGTACCACAAACTGGGTGGCTTAAACAACAGAAATTTCTTGTCTCACAGTTCTGGTGGCCAGACACCCAGGATGAAGGGGCTGACAGGGTCAGTTTCTTCCGAGGACTATAAGGACGAATCTGTTCTAGGCCTCTCCCACAGCTTCCGGTGGATCCGGTGGCGTTCCTTGGTTTGTAGAGGCACCTCTGCCTTCATCTTCGTGTTCATATAGTGTTCTCCCTGTGTGTGTATGTCTCTGTGTCCAAATTTCCCTTTTATATAAGTACACCAGTCATATTAGATTAGGATGATACTTCAGTACGACCTCATCTTAACCAATTTACATCTGCAATGACCCTGTAAGATCACATTCCAAATAAGGTCACTTTCTAAGATACTGGAGGTTGGGACTTCAACATATAAATATGGGGAGCAGGGGATGGACAGAATTCAACCCATAACACCTAGGATGTGGTCCTTATCCTTATGGTCCAAGATAGCACTAGAGACCCAGCCACTACGTTCAGAGGCAGAATCTCCTTTAAGGGCCCATCCTTGCGGGTCCTTTTTCCACATTGACTCAGAGGTTTGCTCTGGAGGTGCTAACAGATTCTGGTTCTGAGCGATCATTGGAGTGTTGTACTCCTAAAGAGGGCACTGACCATTTGTTAGCAGTGCCTCTTCCTCAGACGTAGGGTCAGAGAATAGCTTGGCTGCAGAATGAAGACAGGGAGAGGAAATGTTACTTCTCAGATCATTCTAGAAGGAGTTCAGGAAGAAGAAGAGATTTCAGGACACATTCACAAGACCAAGTTGCTGGGCAATGTGGCTCATTTCCCACAGGTTGACTACATGTACATCCCCCTGCCTTTTGTAATGTCTGTTCTCCTGTGGGTTGTGGTTATCATGTTTGTCTCCTTTACAAGACAAGGTGTTCCTTGAGAGGAAACAAATCTCCTTTGAAGTCTGAAGGGTCTCACAGAGGTGGGAGAGAGGTTAGGGATTCAAAGCTTAAATCTCAGCTCTAGCACCTACTGGCTGCAGAAATTTGACCTCCCAAAACCTTAGCTTTATCGCCTGAAAAATGAGGTAACAGTATTTACCTTATAGTATTGTTATGATCATTAAAAATAACAAATGCAAGTGTGAGAGCTCTCATAGATGCTCAGTGGTAACTATTATCTATTATTCATCGTAGTGTCTCTCCAGGGCCTCTCTCAGGGCACCTCGCAGAGTAGGTGCTCCATAAATACTCGTTGCCCCAGTGGAAATGTAGACTGCCAGTAAAGCCCTGTGCTATACTCAAGTCTGGAAATTGAAGACAAATTAAAATAACCATCACAGGAGGCACCTGGGTGGCTCAGTCAGTTCAGGGTCCAACTCTTGATTTCAGCTCAGGTCATGATCTCATGGGTCGTGAGTTCGAGCCCTGCATTGAACTGTCAGCACAGAGCCTGCTTGGGATTCTCTCTCTCTCTCTCTCTCTCTCTGTCCCTCCCCTGCTCACACACACATTCTCTCTCTCTCTCTCTCTCTCTCTCTCTCTCTCTCTCTCTCTCAATAAATAAATAAACATTAAAAAAATAAAATAAAATAGCCATCACAGTACTATAAAACAAAAGACATTAAAAAAGAAAGTTTTCAAATTTAAGCATTGTAGGGAGAAATAAATACATCTACTGTAAAAAGTAACACCTGAAGTACATAATAAGTACATGTGCATCATTTTATGTCACAAGACTGGTGGAATAAACAGGACAAAATGGTTTGAGGAATTCCTTACACACAGGAGCCGGATCTGACTCAGCCTTCTGATGGCAGGTGTAAGGGCAAACTCTCTCAAACACAGCTGTGACGGCCCAGAAAAGACCTCCAAAAGAGAATTAAGTGTGACCTTGGACCAGAACAGATAGTAAACTACATGTAATGGTACTACAGCAGGCATCTTTTCATATGATTTGGGGCTACATATTTTATGGTGTCTCATCATAGGAAATGTCTCCCAAAGCATATTTTCATCGCTGAAAGTGCAAGGTCAAAAGAGCTGGGTGTCTTACCTACATGTGGGAAGATGTGTTTTGAATTTCTCAAATGCGATTATACACAGATATTTTTGAAGAGCAGTTCAGCAATAAACTCAAAATCGCCTGTCTGATACGAAGGATCTGGTATTGGGCTCTAGATGTCTTCCAAAGCAGTACTATCAACAGGACCTCCCATGGGGATGGAAGTGTTCTGTATCTGTGCTGTCCAATTTGGTGGTCACTAGCCTCATGGCTATTTAGATCAAATTTAATTAAATCGAAATTTCAGTTCAGTGATGTACTATAAAGGGTCATTATACAGCAAATAGTAATGAAGACTGGGTGGTCTTGATGCAAAGATAGACAAAGCAAATGGATCAAACACAATAGCAGTGCAAAATAGGTCTACACATGGCTACCTGATTTATGACACTGCAAGTGGGGAAAATGATCTTTTTTTTTTTTTAATTTTTTTTAACGTTTATTTATTTTTGAGACAGAGAGAGACAGAGCATGAACGGGGGAGGGGCAGAGAGAGAGGGAGACACAGAATCCGAAGCAGGCTCCAGGCTCTGAGCGGTCAGCCCAGAGCCCGACGCGGGGCTTGAACTCACGGACCGCGAGATCATGACCTGAGCCGAAGTCCGACGCCCAGCCGACTGAGCCACCCAGGCGCCCCGAAAATGATCTTTTAAATTAACACGTTGGATTAATTGGATATCCACATGGAAGAAAAAGCATCTGGATCTACTTCTAAATCCCACCACTTACAACAGTCAATTCCAAATAGTTTACTGTTCTTAATGGGCAAATTAAAATAGTAAAATTTTTAGAAGAAAACACAGGAGAAATCTTAATGACCTGGAGTAAGCAAAGACTTCTTAACATCAGAAACAGTCAACATAGAAATCAACAAACTGGAAGATTACAATGAAGAACTTGTTTATTTCTCAAAAGACTTCATTTACTAAAAGAATGAAAAGAAACCCAGAATTGAAGAAGAGATTTGCAACACATATACCTGACAAAGGATGCATACAAGAAAACCGCTTACATATCAACAGACTGTGGTATATGTGCCCAGTGGAATACCACTCAGCAATTAAATAGATTACTGACGTATGCAACAACATGGACTGAGAAATACAGTATGCTGAGTGAAAGCAGGCTTACACAGGAGTACACACTGTTCAATTCCAGGATTATGAAATTTTGAAACACATAAAGCTATATAGTGGAGAATAAATCAGGATGGAAGTTGTGCCCAGGAAAGTGGAAATGAAGATTGACTGGGAGGAGGCATAGAACTCAAGACTCACTTGCTCAAAACTCAGCAAATATACAATAAAGATTTGTGAATTTAATTTCACCTAAGTGATATACAGGCTAAAGTATTTAGAGGACATGTATTGGTATTTGCAATTTACTTTGAAATGCAACAACATTCAGATGGATAAAGGATAGAAATGTAATAAAGCATGTTTCATAAAAAATGTAATAAAGCATATTCATAGAATCTATATGGCAGATTTATGTATGTTCACTGTAAAATTCTTTAAACTTTGCTAAGTATTTGAAATTTTTTGTAAGCAAACGTTAGGAAAAATACAAATAAAAAAGACACTCAGCTGACAAAAATGAGTAAAATTTTAACAGACACTTCATAAAATTATAAACAACTAATAAACATATGTAAAGGTGCTCAACCTCCTTAATCATCAGGGAGATGCACATTAAACTCGCATGAGACATGATTATCATCCACCAAAATTGCCAAAATGAAAAAAGATGAAAAATACCAAGTGTTGATGAGAATGTGGAAAAGATGGAACTGTCATATTTTGCTGATAGGAATGTAATTGGTGTACTTTGGAAAAGTTTAAAAATATCTAAATTTGAACACGGCACAACCTATGGCCCAACATTTCCATTTCTAGGTATATATCCAAGAGTAATGCATTCATCATGTTCATCAAAAGATTTCTATTACAATGTCCATAGCAGCAATATTTTTAATAGCGCCAAAATATACACTATTCCAATGTCTATCAACAATTGATTGGGCAAATTGTGGGGTATTCATACAGTGAAATGCAATACAGCATCCTCATGAACAAACTATAAATGTAGTTAACGTATGGATGAACCTGATGAACATAAAAGTGAGTTAAAGAAACTAGACATAAAAGATTACATGCTGTAATGGACCCCTTTGTATAATGTACAAACACAAGGATGCTACTCTACTGACCACTTGAACAATTCTAAGGATAGTGGATAACTCTGAGCAGGGAAGGAAGTGGTTAGTGATTAGAAACACTTCTGGGATGCTGGTTACGTTGTTTCTTGAGCTGGCTGCTAGTGTGATCTACTTGTGAAATTTTAGCAGGCTGCACATTTATGACTTGTGTACTTACCATAGATATGTCATATTTTGATAAAAAGCAGCTTCTGCCAGAACCTGTGGACAACACAGGGCCACAGAAGGATTGACATTTGAGAGACCTGAGAAGGATTTGAGACATGATTAGATTTGCATTAGAAAGTTTAATCCTCGGCTTTGTAGAGGATAGCAAGGAGAGGAGCTAAGGGGCTGTTTGTAGAAGTAATCCAGGCAAGCAATTATGAAGGCGTGAATTAAAGTAGGGCAATAGGGCTGACAAGGACAGTAATAGCACCTACTTCACTGGGGCTCTTCTGATGAGTTAATGGGAAGGCACAATGGGTTTAATTATTGTTCCAAATCAAACAAACAAATCAATGCTCCTTGCATACCATGCAGAGCAAGATATAAGGTATTCGGATTAGAAAGCTTTAAGGGAAACATCTTAATTAGTCCATGCAACCTTGCCTTCTTTCAAGCACAGGTAAAATCACCTCCCTGCCTAAGACCGGATAGTGTGGAATACAGAGTAAATGGCCGAGGTAAGGAATACCACGGAACATGTCAGAACCTGAGCGTGGCCTGTTCCTATGGTGCCCCAGGTAAAGGGTTAGGACCATTCGGGCGCCTGAGCTCCAGCACCTGGAACCCACCGCTACTGTAGGCGTTTCCCCTCCTCCCTACCCACTCAGCTCAGAGGTGGGGCCATTGAAGGGGGCGGGCATTCCGGTCGAGGGGTGGAGTTGGGGCCAGAAAAGATGCCAATGGAACGCGAGCTTTCCCATGGTTAGCCAATTGAACGCGCTCTGGGACCGCCCCCATCCGCTGATTGGCACGACGAACCTCCCAGTAGTCTTGTGTCTCGCGAGAGTCTCGGTTTTCGGCGGTGCTTTGTCAATTGGTCTGGCTCCTCCGACCCTTGGAGCCTTTTGCCGGGTCGAGGCTGAGTGGGGGGCTGTCTGGTGTCGTGGGTACGGCCAGGGACCTTGACGAGGCGCAGGCTGGGAGCTGCGTCTCCTCCCACCCTGGAGCCCGAGGCCCAGGTGAGGCGCGGCCCGGGCATTGGGTTCTCGGGCTGGACCTTTACCTGCCTTCCCCTCCGCAGGAGCGGAGATGGGCTGGCAGAGACGCTCTGCTGCCACTTGGCAGAAGGACCCCGTGATAGGAAAGCGAGACCCGATTAAGCCTTGCCAGGTACTGACTCACTCCACCTATGTGGAAGGGTGTGCAACCTTGAAAAGAACATTTGGATTAAAAATAGTGGGTGAACTTGTGGTTCTAATGCTAACGCCCTTTTTAATTCATGGAGTACAGTACAGTATACTATGTTTCTAGGGTTTAACCGCCTTACTTAAGTGTCCCAGCCAGTTTTTAACACGTGCTTTTTCTGCTAATTTACAGAGTTCAAGTGGAGTCACACTTACATTTTGAACTTCATTTCTAATGCAGACACTTAAAACAGCTCTATTCACCTCCCAAAAAGGTAATGCGGATTCCTCCAGTAAAGGAGCATATCAGTATTTATTGAATTCTTGTGCTTGTCAAAAACCACAACATTATCTGTGTTTTCACTGAAGGAAAAGCACTGCCAAAAAGCGGGGGGCCTGGAGAGATGGGGAGGCAAAGGAGGATTGGGAAGCAAATACTTAACCCTGTACATACCGGGATTTTCATCCACCGGTGTGAAAGTTTGTAGAAAATAAGTGTTGGTGAGGATATGGAGGAACTGGAACCCTTGTGCATTGCTTGTGGGCATGCAAAATGGTGTAGTTGCTTTGAAAAAGTTTGATGATTTCTCAGAAAATGAAACACAGAGTTACCATATGATCCACTGAAAGCAGACACTCAGTTACTGGTACATCCATGTTCACAGTAACATTGTTTCCAATAGCCAAAGCATAGAAACAACCCAAGTAAATGTAGAAAGGAATGGATAAACAAAATGTGGTATGTACATGCAATGGAGTATTTAGTCAACCTTAAGGAGTCAGTAATACCTGCTACAACATAGGAGAATCTTGAAAACATGTTAAGTGAAATAAGCCAGACACAAAGACAAATACTGTATGATTCCACCGATATGAGGAACTTAGTCAAGTTCATAGAGACAAAAAGTGAAACAGAGTTTACCAGGGTCCAGGGAGAGGAGAGAATGGGGAGTTACTATTTAATAGGTACAGAATTTGTTTGGGATGATGGAAACGTCCTGGAAATGTGATGGTTGTACAACATTATGAATGTAAGTAACGCCTCTGAATTACACACTTAAAAATGGTGTATGGACTGTATATTTCACCATACACACACACAGAACTCATCAAATACAATCTATATTTGCAACCAATCATTGGATAACTTTAATTCCAGCATTTGGGTTGTACAAACATAATTTGTGAAAACCTTTTCAAGTTTTGATTTGAGAACTAAATGAGAGAAATTCATGTTCAGAGCTTACAAGATGCTGTTTTTCAGTGTATGTGTGTTTGTTTTAAATTCTGAATACACTAGATAGTATGTGCAGGATGAATATAGGTAACGATGTTTAAATGTTAGAATTCCTAAACACTCAACTACATACATTGTATTATACACACTGGAGACAACCAAATCTATTCTCGTTATGTAGTTGGAAATAAACTATTTTGATATCTTACATTTGACCTATCAATCAACATCATTAGAAAAACCATAATTTCAGGGCACCTGGGTGGCTCAGTTGGTTAAGTGTCTGACTCTTGGTTTCAGCTCAGGTCATGATCCCATGGTCATGAGATCAAGCCCCACATCAGGCCCTGGGCTGAGTGTGGAGCCTGCTTAAGATCCTCTCTTTCCCTCTGCCCTTCTTCCCTGCTCACACTCAAAATAAATAAACTTAAAAAAATAAAGTGTTAAAAACAAACAAAAAAGCCCCACAATTTCAAACTGGCTCTTTCTAAACATACAGCCAAGACAAATGGCATCTTCCATACTGTTATTCGGATGGATTTTACCTTAGGGGTTTTTTTGGGAGGTGGGGAGGCTAAATGCTCCCTGCGCATAGTTCATATATTTCAAATACCATTTTCTTAGCCATTCGACAAGTAAGAAAATGCTGATTTATTTTCTCCCCTTTTGTATATGGGAAAATACAAGGTGTTCAAGCTGAGATGGTATGTATACGATGCCGAAACCTTCATCAACTCCTCCAAAGCTTGTTTGCACTCTTCTGTTTGGACTGTTTTTCCATGTGTGGCTTGTGAAATCACAGGAGGAGTGACTGTTGCCCAGGTACGTGTTTAGCTGGCACAGCAGTGCTTTCCAGGTTGCCCACTAACCTTGTGAGTACATGTGAATAGAATTATTCTTTTTTCCACCATCAAAATGAGTGACCGTTATTTAGAGCAACGAATTCATGTTAAGTTTTGTGTAAAGTTAAATAAATCTGCAAGTGAGACACTTGAGATGTTAAAAGTAGTTTATGGTGAAGAAGTAATGTCGAGAGCAAGAGTTTTTGACTGGCACAAAAGGTTTAAAGAAGGCAGAGATGATATCCATGGTGATGTGAAAAGTGGCTGTCCAGTTATCCACAGAACACAGGAAAACATTGAGAAGGTCAGAAATCGGGTTGGCTCAGATAGCTGAAAAGTGAAATGTAGACTAAGAAACAAACTCATGCTGAAAGAAAACTTGCACATGAGGAAAGTTTCTAGGAGGATTATATCTCATTCTGTTGTGGTTCAGGACCCTGCTGAGGCCAAACGATAACAGAGCTGCACATGAACCTGACACTTGGGTATATATTCAGGGCACAATCCTACATACAGTTTAGTTTCACTGGTCTTGGAGTAACTTGTATCTGAATCTCAAGTGAGCTGAGCTTTTTCAAACGTGTTCCGTTGGCTTTGTAGGTACATGATTTGAGCAGAGTCAAACCTGTGGAGTTGAGTGTGACAAAGGAGAGAGCGTGGAGCCTAGAGGTTTATTGGGAACCTGGCCCTCTGTTACCGCAGTACCTAAATTTCTACCTTGTCTTTTCAGGGTGAGCTCATTTGAATAATCAGTAGGTTACCTACAGTCTGGGCAGTTAAACTTTCAACAGGGAGCTGGACATCAGTGTTACTCTGTATGGAAATACTTCATGTTATTTTTTTAATGTTTATTTATTTTTGAGGGAGAGAGTGTGAGCGGGACAAAGAGACAATGGGGGGACAGAGGATGCAAAGCGGGCTCTGCACTGACAGCAGTGAGCCCGACGCGGGACTTGAATTCACGAACCATGAGATCATAATCTTAGTTGAAGTCGGATGCTCAACCACCTGAGCCTCCCAGGTGCCCCTTTGTGGTACTATTTCAACAACGATAAGAAAAGAATGGCCATCTTTAGGCAGAAATATTCAGACTTGTAATAATGGAATTTTTGTGGTGGGAGATTGAGGTCAGATGTTGGAAACTGGAATTCAAATCTGTCAGCAAGAATGAAACAGAAGAGGCTGTAGGAATAGTGGGCAGTTTTAGTAAAAATATACTCTTCCCTTCCACTCCCCCCACCCCCAAATCAGGACCTGATTTTGGTCAAAAGCCCACAAAACTTTCTATTCTTTATGTAATCTAAATTTTAGTTTCAAATGGATTCTTATATATAAACTGTTTGGGTCTGGAATTTGGCATGAAGGGGAGACAAATAGAGTTCAATTTTGTTCCTAACTTCTTTCACCAGGAGAACGAGATTCCATGCTTCGAGTTTTGAAAGGCATGACTGCAATTAGCAACGTGTGAATAACAACATACACAATCTCTTCATCAACAACAAGGAACTGCATTCTGACCTTCACATTGTCTACGTGTGCTACTGAGTGTGGGGTCATATCCTAAGCTTCAGCTCTAATAAGCATTCATCACAGGGAAGGTACGATCTTGGATATTCAGTTGGCCACAAATAGCTTTAAGTACATTTATGGTCAAGTCAAATGGTAGCTTTGCTGACACATTAATAGAAAAGCATTGGTAATTCATGTCAGAATGAGATACAAAATAATAGGTGAAAAATGATTTCACATAAAAGAAATTTTGATAAACCTAGAAAACAATTTCAGTTATTTTTGTCCATTAACATTAGCATTTTAAAGAGCTACTTGAATCACATGTTCCTTCCCATAAGAAGAGATTTTGAGTACAACAGGATGAATTTCTCATTGAGAAACTTGTTTTTGCCCCAGTTTCCTTTCTAGTCTCCAGTAGGACACGGTCATCATTCAGTATTGGTATTGTAGCAACTTAGATGTACCAAATGGCAACATATAGGACTTAAGTCAGAGCCCCATGGCAGTGACTCTGAAAAGACTAGTTTTATTAGTTATACTATTAAGGGTTTTTTGTTGCTGTTTTAAAAGACTCCCAGAAATCCAAATTTACATTTTGTGGAACATGAGCCAAAACTACTTGAGGTTGTTATGGAAAAATGGTCTCATTTTAATGGTCTATATTACCTCTGGGACCCTGCTGGTCAAAGCTGTGTGGCCCACAAGGCAAAAATTAGAATGATCTTTTTCATATTGTCTTAATTTTTTATTACTGACTTTGTTACAGCTTGATCTTTGGAGGTGCTTTGTACTGTGTAAATGAAATTTACTGAAAATGTACATAAGTAACTGACGTCCCAATAAACCATAAATTGATTTTTTTATATTAGTGTTGATCATCGGTGTTGTTTTATGAGGCATTTGCTAATCCTCCATACTTTAGCCACCTGCTCATGTCTCTAATGGTTTTAATCTAAATAAAGTTTAACTTCATTGCCATACCTCAAATTTTTAAAAAATCGACTAATGGATAGATAAGATCTAACCCCCCTGACCCGCAGACCCATAACCCGTAATAAAAACACAGCATAGGAGGCAATGTGGTGAGGTTCCAGCTCCAGCTACACTTGTGATCTGAAGCTTTCAGTCTAAAGTATTAGTTACCAGAGGCTAGCTACTGCAAGCAATTACAAGCTCAGTGGCTTAGAACAACAGAAGTTTATTCTGTCAGTTTTTGAGCCCCAGAAATCAAGTATATGCTCTGTGGAGGAGGGGGTCAGTTCCTTGAGTCTCCCAGTTTCTGGCGGCTGCCAGCCTTACCTAGCCTGAAGTTGTATCTACATCATCTTCAAGGCCAAAATCAGATCTTTTTAAAAAAATTTTTTTTAAATATTTATTTTTTGAGAGAGAGTGAGCAGGGAAGGGGCAGAGAGAGGGAGACACAGAATCCGAAGCAGGCTCCAGGCTCTGAGCTGTCAGCACAGAGCCGAGGTGGGGCTTAAACCCACAAACCTTGAGATCATGACCTGAGCCAGTCAGTTGCTTAACCAACTGAGCCACCCAGGCGTCCCTTATCTCTTTCTACTTGTCTTCACACAGCCTCCTCCTTTTGAGCATGGAATCTTCTGCCTCCCTCTTACAAAGGCCATTTGTGATTAGATTTAGGGCTCACAGATGATCTAGGATAATCTTCCCATCTCCAGATTCCTAATCTAATCACATCTGCAAATCACCTTTTCCAAATACAGTAACATTTACAGGTTTGAGATTAGGACTCGATTATCTTTGGGAGTCATTCTTCAGTCCACTATCCCATAGATTTTTCTCTTCTGTAAAACACCCTATAACCTCTAGAACAGTACTGCCAATGAAACTTTCTGTAGTGATGGGTATATTCTGTATCTGTTGTACAGTAGCTTCTAGCCACTTGTGACTACTGAGCATTTGAAATGTGGCTGACACAACTGAGGAGCCACATTTTTCATTTTATTGTTTTGATTTAAATTTAAATAGCCCCATGTGACTAATGGCTATCACACCGGACAGTGTCTATAGTTCTAAATCCTGGTCTCTGTGGCACCTTAAAAAAAAATGAGTTCCCTATTTTTCCGCACTGTTTCACTGCCTGGCTTAAGACTGCTTACATTTTTCACCCAACTACACACACACACACACACACACACACACACACACACACACACACCCACATCACCTCCTTCAGGTTTTTTATCATCAGCACTCCCTGGCCAGCCCTGTCTGAACTTATAAATGTCCTCCAGTCAGTGCAAATACATGTACTTCCTATCCCCCCTCCCACTTTTTCCCCTCTAGCAATTTTGGCCTTCTAACACATTTGTTGTGTAAATTACCTAAAAATCACAAGGCTGGGTTTTACAATGTAATAGGTAATATTAAAAAATGCAATTTAGATACAAAGGCTTCAACAGTGTTATGAAATAAGCATTAAGAGGGATTCCAAGGTGGGGATGCCGGGGTGGCTCAGTGGGTTCAGCATCCAACTCTTGATTTCGGCCCAGGGCTGTGGGATCAAGCCCCGTGTGGAGATCCGAGCTAAGCATGGAAAGTGCTTGAGAATCTCTCCCCATCTGCCCCTCAAAAAAAAAAAAAAATACTCCAAGGTGAATATTAATTATCTTTATTTAAAATTACTGGAAAACGAGGTATTTACAGACAATCAGGGCAGGTCAGAAGGAAGAACTAGCTGATACTAGGCTCTGTTCATCTTGCTACAGTTACATTTCTCCCCATACAAAACCTTCCCCCATCACTCCAGTCCAATACTTTCACGTTCTAACAATCTAGCACCGTCCACTTTCACGTTCTAACAACCTAGCACCGTCCTGCCCTTTAAATCCCCCCTTCATAGCCGTTCTGCTCATTCATCAAAACCACCTAACATGCTGACAGATGCTCCCTTTGTGCCAAATTGCAACTTCTGTAGGTTCAATGTAACTAAATACTATGAAGAGCTTATATTCTTAATACCTCTGTGCTCTCCCCTGACCAAACTGGCCTCATCTGTTTCAGCATTTCTACGGTGACACTACAACATGAAATGCCAAGAGAGGGAAGTAACTTTCCAAGAGGTCACATAGCCAGAAAATTACATGAGGATCCGTGTTCAGGGCTACACATGTGACAGGAGCTTGAGTCAGTACCTAACCTGTGGTTGCTTCATCTGTAAAATGAGAGCACAGCGTCACCTTCACAAAGTTGTAAGAACTAAATGACAAGATGAGAAATCGAACACCTGCTGTGCTGCCCTCACTGCCAGCGCTGTCCTGCACTGGATGCATGGTTGCTACAAGTGAAAGAATATCTGACCTCATTAGAGGCATGTGTATGTTGTAAACTGCAGAGTTGGGATAAATCAGTTAAAATACCAGCATTAGAGTATTCCAGCTTCCATGGCTTGTGCCTGTAGTTTTCAACCTACAAAAAAGAAAAAATTTCAAATGACCTTTTACATTTTAAACAGAAAGCAAATTTTGAGGTACATTCTTTTCAGTTTGTCTCAAAGGAGGCGCAGAAAAAAGCCTTGTATGCACTGTTCCGATACCTGGGTTTTTCACCTTTAAAAATAAGGCTGCCCTTGGGGCACCTGGGCGGCTCAGTTGGTTAAGCATGGGGGGGGTCAAGATTTTGGCTCAGATCATGATCTCACCATTTGTGAGCTTGAGCCCCACTTCCGGCTCTGCGCTGGCAGCGGAGAGCCTGCTTGGGATGTTCTCTCTCTCTCTCTAAATAAATAATCGTCAAAAAAAAAAAATAAATAAAAATAAAAATAAATAAATAAATAAAAGGCATCTCTGAAGGTATTGTCAAAACTAAGGTTAAGGTTAAATTTATCACTGTGCTATTATTAACCGTATAAAAATATCACAAAGGTGCTGAAACTTCAAGAAAAATTTCCTCTGGTTCCCCTGTGACTCCAGACAGGATCCAGAGAGGAGTTTTAGTCTCATCCCTGGGTTTTATGGAGACTTACTTTACCCTTCTGTGTTAGCCTCTTAAGGCACTGCGTCAACCTTAAAAGGGCACAGGAAAGGGCGGTCTGGGGTTTTACAGGCTTCTCTACGACCCCTGCTCTCCTCTCCCGACAACACCCCCTGCACCTCAGTGGTTTCCAGGGCCAAGTCCGAAAACCCACCGGAAGCAGTTGTCCTGCGGGGGTGGGGGAGCCGGAGCCGGGAACTTACATTCCCTCTATCCGGAGGGGCAGCCAATTGGGGGGCCTTGGAACCAAGCACGTGGGAACCCCCGGTCGCCATTGGCCACGTGCTCCGGGCCGAGCGCCTCGCTTTTCCCTCCAGGACGGGGACATACCTGAGCCTGGAAGTCAGGCCGCTGCAGCCCCGCACACGTCGGAGACCGACTCCGCAGGCCCCGGGTCGGGCTCCCACATTCGCAGGCCGGGGCCGGGCCCCGAACCCGCCGCAAAGCAGCCGCCACTGCGGCCGCGCCCTGGGGGAGCAAAGCGCAAGATGGTTAGGGCGCCCGGGCCTGCCCGCGGGGAAGCCTCCCGGCGGTTCCGAGCGGCGTCTGTGCCTCGCGCGGCCCCGGGACGGGCTGGACCGCCCGCCCCCCGGGCCGCCGAGGGCTGCTCTACCCCTCTGTTCTGGCCGCCGGGAGCAGCGGAGCTCCAGGCGGGCAAAGCTCGAGGGGACGCGGGGCGAGCGCAGCCCCACCCGGGCCCGGAGGCCTGGCACCCTCCCCCATGCCCACCGACACTTACGGGTCAGCTCCGCGGGACTGAAGCCGACGACTCGCGTGCGGCACAGAGAACCCGGCGGTGGCGCGGCGACGAGGTCGGCGGCGCAGCGGGAGGCGGGCAGCCAATCCCCTCAAGTCTCCGACCAGGGGGCGGGGCGGGCCCGGCCATTGGCGCCCGCGGTTCTCGGCCCGCCCCGGTCTTTCGGGCTCCTTCGGGCTCCTTCGGGCTCCTCCGTGCTCCTCCGGGCTCCTTCGGGCTCCTTCGGGCACCTCCGCGCTCCTCCGCGCTCTTCCGCGGGCGGAGGATGCGCTAGGCCTGCCGGAGCATCTTTCTCGGAAGCTCCGGAGCCCTAGCGCCTCCCCTTGGCCCTGAAGGACGTGGTTCTCGCAGGCGCTGTGCCTTCCTAGGGGCCCCTCCTAGGGAGAGTTCGTGGTTACTTTAGGGCTGTGCCAGGATCCAGATTCCCTTTCGTACAACTACACCAGTCCAGTATGTGTCTTGAGTCTGTCCTGCTAATCTGGAAGCTTAAAGAGAAGCCGGACCTTGTCTCTTTGACTAGGCTCACCCAGCGGCTCCTCCTAAACCTGAAAGGACCACTGTTCCTTCATTCGTTAACCGCGTTCAAAGAGCGGACTTCAATCAGCAAGCAGTTGGGGAGCACCATAAACCTTCCCTAGGTGACAGACTCACACTTGACAAACAAGCGGAATAAAATCGGAGTATGTGCTAAAGTAACTTGTATTACAGTCCTGAGTTTACCATCCGTTGTCAAATTTAGTCCTCAAAATATCTTATCAGCACCACATTTTAAGTGGATAAACAGACACACTGAGTAACTTTCCAAGGTGACAAATTAGCTAGTAAGTGGTGGATCGGGGATTTCAACTCAAAAAGTCTGGAAGTATAGCCCCTTAAAACACCACACTGCCTTTCCACAGGTGTGTAAGGTGGGGCGGGAAGGGAAACGTAGCATCTACATTTGATGGGCTGATCAAGATAGGCCATCTATGTGGTTCGGGTCCAAGAGGCACGAAGAACAGCTTGTGGAAGAACAGGAAAGCACTTGACCCGTTTAAGGAGCCCAGAATGTAAATGGAACTTAAGGATGTAGGAGCAGAGCGGTCTGAGATGAGGGTGGCTCCGGGCCAGATGAAGCTTGAGGCCCTGGTGGAAGGCATATGACATGCTAAGAACAATGGAAAGCTGTTCTAGCAGTTTTTAGGAGTGGAAATGATAGGATCTGATGGAGGGTGTGGTTTGAGAGTCAGTAAGTTGCTTTTGCTGAGAAGAAAAGGAGTAAATTTTATTAATCGTGGCAGCCAGCCGCTACTTTGCAGATATTCATAAGATCAACGTAAAATGGGTTAAAGTGGCAGAGGGAACACCAGTTTGCTTGTGCGTTTACCTTTCTTATCTCAGATTCTTCTAAACATGTCTCTGGTTTCAAACCTGTTCTTGTTTTAGTCCTTTTGGATGTCTGAGAGGCAATAACCTCTCCTTCGATTATGTCAGTGAATGTGGACAAGTTGCATGGCAAGAATCTTGGGACAGAGAAAGAAAATCTCAATAAAGAGACTAATGTAGGAATCCGGTGGCGATCTAGTGGGGTTGGCAGTAGTTGTGCAGAATGTCTTCCTCCCCAACCAGGTGATAAAAACTGAAAGAGGTTATGAAATCAGTACAAAGAGTGTTTAACTTGAACTCAGGGAGAAACCCACCTCAGTCCGAAGGCTTCACACAACCCTGGCCAAATGACAACTGCAGCTCATTGGAAAAGGCGAAACCATTCATTGTGTGTAGAGGAAAAATGGCTTCTCAGCTATGAAAAAAATTACTTAATTAAAATTAATACAGAGATGATGGAGTGAAATTAACTCATTGTATAAATTCAGGGTAATCTGTATGTGGTATTAAAAATGCTTCTAATTCGGTTTAAAGAAAATGGAACCAATTGGCTTTATTACCAGATCTGATTGAGAGAAATCTGTCCCATCTGAGAGAACTTAGCTTGACCCAGAGGACCAGGGATCCAGGTGGAAAGGCACAGGAGACCTGATGGGCTTCTGCTATCTTCCTAGTTCCCCAAACTCCCTCCTCGATAAATAGGTCCATCTTC
Organism: Lynx canadensis; assembly: GCF_007474595.2. Taxonomy (NCBI): domain Eukaryota; kingdom Metazoa; phylum Chordata; class Mammalia; order Carnivora; family Felidae; genus Lynx; species Lynx canadensis. Next base: position 163,982,815 of record NC_044306.2, read on the forward strand.
CCTAGACCACCCTGAAGTCCCTGCCCCTGAGCTCCAGGCTCTATTCTTGCCAGCCTGCCACAGCCTCACAAGCTATCCATTATTTGGGGTTTTTTCCCCTTCCTGTCTCTTCTCTCACTTCTGCCTGGCTCTTAGCTTCTCTATGTATATATACTCTCTCTCTCTCTCCCAACCTTTAAGAAACCTTCCCTCCATCAAATGTCCCCCAGTCCCCCAAACCACACTCTCCTCCCCTTCCTAAGAGACCTTCAGAAAGACCACACCAACACAGGTCTCTAGCCTTATTCGGCCTCAGCCTCATGCAGCCCTCAGGTCAGTATAGTCTGACTTTCCTCTTCCCAATTTCCCTGACACTACTCTCCAAGGTCACCAGTGACCTCTCAGCGACCAAATCCAATGCTCCTGATCTCCTCTAGCTTCTCTGTGGCATTGGACATAGCCGACCACTCCTTCCTTGATTCCTTCTTCCCTCTGGTTTCTAAGTCTCCACTCTTCCCTGCTTTTCCTCCTACACCTTCCTCCTCCCTCTTTTGTCCTACCCTCTCCGGCGACATTCTCTCTCAACTCTCTTGCCTTTTCGCTGTTTGCTCTTGCTGACCCACCTCCCAGGAATGATAGTGATACAACTCATTAATTGAGTCTCAGACACTTTATACATGCCATCTCTAATTCATAAGACAATTCTGCAAGGGAGATAATGAGAATATTATTAGTATCACTGAATGGGCTTATGAACCAGTCATAGTGTTTAGTCTTTTACATAAAAATATCATTATCATCACTTTAGAGATCATAAACTGAGACCAAGAAAGCTTGAGTGATTTTCCTAGACTGCACAACTTTGGCAGAGCTAGGATCCCCATGCTGGGCTCCCAGCCTGCCTGCTTTCCCCCCCCCCCCCCCCCCCCCCCCATGCAGAGGTGATCCCTCAGCCAAGACTGCTCTCCCCAGCTTCAGGTACCAAATACCCACAAGCCCTGCACACATCCTCATCCGGTGGACCCAGAGACACCACAGATCAGCTTGTCTCAAGCAGTTCATTCTCTTCTTCCAACCCCACACTTTTGCGTCCTCTTGATGAATAACACTTCCTTAGCCCCCGCGGTCCAGGATTCAGCCCAGATGACTTCCTCTTTCTGCCTCCTCTCCAATTCTCAGCACCCTGCTTCCTCACCTCCTTTCATTCGGTCAGTTCTCTCTATGGATCATCCCTTGAGTCTCCCCTCTTGTACCCACTCCCTGTTAAACTTTAGTTCTAGCTTACATCATCTGCTTTCTGGCCCACTGCGGTAGCCTCCATTCAGCCTCCCTCCCTCCGGTCTTCCCTCCCCCAGTACAACCCCCACACTGCTATCATCCCCATTGGAAATCCTTAAATGGCTCCACACTGCCACCAGGATCAAGACCAATGAATGCCCTGTCTATCTTTCTACCTCCCCCCATCCCACACACCTGCTATGATCCAGCCATACTGAACTATCTGTATTTCCCTGAATGTTCTGTCCAGCGCTGCTCCATACAACTCTCTGTGATAATGGAAATGTTCTATCACTGTGCTGTCCATTATGGCAGCCACAAGTGGCTAGTCAGTCCTTGAGATGTGACTAGTACAACAAAGGAAGGATTTTAAATTTTTATTTACTTTTAACTAATTTATTTTTTTTTTATTTTTAAAAAAAAATTTTTTTTTCAACGTTTATTTATTTTTGGGACAGAGAGAGACAGAGCATGAACGGGGGAGGGGCAGAGAGAGAGGGAGACACAGAATCAGAAACAGGCTCCAGGCTCCGAGCCATCAGCCCAGAGCCTGACGCGGGGCTCGAACTCCCGGACCGCGAGATCGTGACCTGGCTGAAGTAGGACGCTTAACCGACTGTGCCACCCAGGCGCCCCTTAACTAATTTATTTTTAAATGTTTTTGTTTATGTTTCAAGAGAGAGAAAGCATGCAACTGTGTGAGCGGGCCAGGCGCAGAGAGAGAGGCGGTCAGAGGATGTGAATCAGGCTCTGCACTGTCAGCAGAGAGCCCAATGCGGGCCTTGAACTCACAAACCATGAGATCGTGACCTGGGCCAAAGTCAGATGCTTAACGGACCACCCAGGCGCCCCTACTTTTAACTAATTTGAATTTTTTTTTAACGTTTATTTATTTTTGAGAGACAGAGACAGAGAGCCCGGGGGGGGAGGGGCAGAGAGAGAGGGAGACAGAATCTGAAGGCTTCAGGCTGTCAGCACAGAGCCCAACGCAAGGCTGGAGCTCACGAACCTTGAGATCGTGACCTGAGCTGAAGTCGGATGCTTAACCTACTGAGCCGCCCAGGCGCCCCTGATTTAAATTTAAATAGTCATGTGTGACTGGTAGATACCATATTGCATAGCACAGCAATTTATATCTCAAAGATGTCCAGCAGCGTGGACATCACCTGAAATCTTGTCAGCAGTAAAGGCTCTCAAAAACAAACAAACAAACAAACAAAAGGATCTCAGGCGTGATCCCGCATCTGCCGATTCATAATCTGCATTTCAACCAATGTAATTTATACGCACGTTGAAGTTTCAGGAAGCACTGCTCTAAGAGCTCTTGCTTCCTTGCCTTTGCACATGCCGTTTTGTCTGGACTGCCCATCACGTCTCCTCCTTTGTTCCTTAATTCCTATTTGTCCCTCAAGACTCATCATCTGCAAGCACACCCTATTCTTAGTATGGTTATCTGGAGGACAGAGAGTGGTGGGGAGGAGTGAGAAGGAGAGAGAAAATGTCAATGATAAAACTACATGTGTCTTGTAAACCCAAGTATCTATGTATCTGTATCTATGCTCATATATACACATATTATATATAGTCCGTGTGTCTACATGAAAAGATGGTTACTGTTGGTAGTGTTTCTCTCAAGATGGTGGGATTTCACGTAATTTTTTTCTTTCAAATATTTCTGGGGTGTCATTCAAATTCTTTACAATGAGTATATATTATTTGTAATCAGAAAATAGAATAATAATCATGGGGTGCCTGGGTGGCTCAGTCGGTTGAGCATCTGACTCTTGGTTTTGGCTCAGGTCGTGATCTCATGGTTCTTGAGTCCGAGTCCTGGGCTCTGTGCTGGCAGAGTGAAGCCTGCTTGGGATTCTCTCTCTCTCTCTCTCTCTCTGCCCCTCCCCCACTCGTTCTCCCTCTCTCTCTCTCTCCTTCTCTCTCAAAAATAAATATTAAAAAATTGTTTAAAAATAAAATAATCATTTTCATTACAGAAAATAAAAGAAAGCCTATTTTGCCCTTCTGTAGATACCTGTATGAACGTGATATCAGAATACAGTACAGTGGAACCTTGAACGATGTGGGGGTTAGACGCACTGACCCCAGCATGGTCAAAAATCTGCATATAACTTTTGACTCTTCCAAAACTTAGCTACTAATAGCCTACTGTTGACTGGAAGTCTTCCGGATAACATAGTCAATTAACACAATCCTGTATACTATAGGTTTAAATATACTGTATTCTTAAAATAAAGCTAGAGAAAAATGGTACTAAGAAAATCGTAAGGAAGAGAAATACGTTAACAGTATCACAGTGTATTTATTTCAAAAGTCCACACAGAGGCAGCCCTGGGCAGGCCAAACCTGTGTTGGTGAAGGGACACCTGTATAGTGCTTTTCAAAAGGACAGCTGACACCTTCCACAGTTAGAGACGCTCATTTGATTAATGGCTGGGAGCAGCAGGGCAACCGCTCACTGAAATCAGATGAAGAAAACATCATGGTCTCCCTTGCGACGCATTTGCTGTTCTCTCTCATGTCTACCCTTGTGCCCCAATAGACATGATCCTAACAGGGTAGAGACAATCACTGCATCCCCTGCCTGGGTTCCTCTCTATGGCTGCAGCTTCAAAGCGGGGTCAAGTGTCCCGAGATGGTCACCTAGACTCATTACAGGTATCTGCGGAGGCATTTGGGCACCTTGGGTGGCATCTTAGCTGGCCCGAAGCATCATGGATTTGCTCTATTAAGAACCGGTGTTTTCGTATATTGCATTCCATTCTTTTCTAAGTTTTGGCGATATTTTCTTCACTGGAAACAGTGTGACAGTTACCTATAGAGGTTATTTTAAGTTCGTGGCAAAATGTGTTTGCTGAGCAGTGGGAGGCAATTTCTGCAAGGCTTAGTGGGATCAGCTGTGGAAATCAATGGGGTCCAGTTATAGAGTAGGGCCACAAAAAGCCATCAGTGCAAACAGAGGAGGCAACATAGCCTGGGGCCAAAACACTCTGCACAGCAATTAATCTGCAAAGTCAGAGAGTATTGTGAAATTTGATTAAGCAGCAAGATGAAGGTGGCATTTTTTAGACTAGAGAGCTACCTATTTAGGGTATGATGCAAACATTCATTCAATTCTAAAGACAGATTAGAAGAAAATTTATAGTCTTTATTTTGGAGCAAAGGTGTCTCATCTAAGCGAATGACACCATTTAAAGTCAGCCTTTTTAACGTGTACGATCATATTTATAAGTCTATACCCGTTTATCAATTTCCCTGCTGTCAGCACCCATCTGGCCATATCGTGGTGGCTCCAGAGATATAATATGACTTGGGTACCAGATGGAGCCAGACTTTAGGAGGCCTGACAATGAGACAATCTGAGTGGTCCTTCTTATGGAAAAGAAGGCAAAAACACCCTACTCTTATGCATTGAACAAAAATACTCAAACATGTGAACACATTGTAGGGCCCCTCCCAAGCCTGGAACCTAAACTTTAGCAGCTTCATTCTAAACCGGCCTGTGTTGCTCGGACGCGTGAGAAAAGGTAAGCTTTGGCTCTCCTTCAACGACATCCCTAGCATAGCACAGCTAGGGAGAAAATTCCGTGTTCGTACCGCAAGGCCTTCTTGCTGAATCATCAGAATAATGGCCAGCTTTTATTGCACACTTATTATTATGTGTCGGGCACTGTTCTAGGTTTTTGACACATGTTGTCTCCTTGAATCCTCACGCTAACACTGAGAAATAGGTAATGTGATGGTTTCATTTTATACATGTAGAAACTGCGACCCAGACAGGTGATCACTTGCCCCAGAAGATGAACCAACTGTGTGTTGAAACGCAAGTAGAGGCGGGAACTGGTTTCTAGCTTTGGAATTCCTGCTGCAGCGCTCTCTCTGCCTGACTCCAGAACTGGCAGGAGAGAGCACACTGGGTCACCACGCCGAGATTGACCACGTGACCCTGGCTCTAGGAAGAATTTGGTAAGAACGGGCAGGTCTCCAAGTGACCAGGTAGGTCACTAGAAGGTGGACCCAGTTACCGGAACTGGGCAGAAGGTCTCAGCCAAGTTTGGAGGGCAGGTGTGGAGAAGCTTGGTTTTGAGCTCCAGGAATCTCTCCTGCACAAAATGAGATTGGTTTTAGAGGCTCCGAAAAGATGAGCCAACCTGCAGAAAGGTTCCCTGACAGCCACAACCTCGAGCATAAAAATGGTCAACTGCCTATACTCTCTGAACAGCCACCAAGCCCTCTGGATAAAAAAGCTGCTCGGAATGACTGGGGAACAGTCTGACACTGCTTTTCTCCGCCGTTTGGGATGGAACATACCTCACATGCTCGTCTTGCACGTGCGTGCACACACACACACACACACACACACACACATTACTCTCAGACCATCTCTGTAAGGCATGCTTTCGGTTTCCCAATGTAGGAAAGTCCTAATAATATATCGAAAGCCCTCTGAGTCTTGCTCTCTCTCCATTCTTTTTTTTTTTAATGCTTATTTATTTTTGAGAGAGAGAGGGAGAGGGACAGAGTGAGTGAGGGAGGGGCAGAGAGAGACACACACACACAGAATCTTGAAGCAGGCTCCAGGCTCTGAGCTGTCAGCACAGAGTCTGACGTGGGGCTCGAACTCAGGAACCTGGAGATCACGACCTGAGCTGAAGTCAGATGCTTAACCAACTGCGCCACCCAGGTGCCCCTACATTCGTGACATTTGTGGTAAACCCCAGCTCTGTTCACAGGTGATAAATGTCAGAAGGGAGCCAGACATCCATATATAAAGGAAGAAGGCAGTAGTACATGTTAAAAGTGAAATGGTGTTAACCAAGTACTTGAAAACAACTTGTAGTTATTTGTAATATTTTTTTGTATTTGTTTTTGTATTTGCTTATTTGTAATTTATTCTTTCTTTCTTTCTTGTTTATACCCCTATGTTAGTCCAAAGAGGACTTGGCTGTAGTTTACAAGAATACATTGCAATGAGATTTAAAAAGGAAAAAAAAAAAGTGAGGAAATTGGAGTGCGGGGTCTAGCACACAAAATATACCCATGAGGCTCTGTACATGGAGGCTTCCTTTGCTGGAAGAAGGCCAAAAATTTTGCTCTGCACTGCCTGGCGGTTGATGCAAAAATCAGAAAATAGAAACCATTCACTCAAGAGAAACACAAATATTCCTGAAACAATTTCCTCCACGGCTCTTCATAAAGAGGGCACTGGAACCAGCCTCCTCAGTATCAATAACCTGAAAAGAATGTTTATGATCTCTCAAACTTACACATGTCCAAGATTTTTGGTGTCCAGGTAGAGTATTTCCTAGTCGATGTTTTTTTCCAAAGCCTAATTAACACGTGGCAAGAGGGTTATCAGTCAGGCCAGATGACATTGGAGAAGAATCTGGGATTTTGATTACGAAGCACATAGGCCACCCTCCCCTGGCACACTGAAATCAGGGGCTGAAGACACATGGTATGCTCCCATACGAAAGATATGATAATCTGGGTGAATTCCCTGGTCAAAAGCCAGCCTTAAGTTATATATATACACATATATAATTTTATATAATATTAAGTTATATATGCGTGTGTGTGTGTGTGTATACAGTGGCAGGCAGATCTCTGGGGCATGTAAATGTCTCTAGTAAGATTGTAAGAGTAAAATTCAGTTCTGAAGCAATCGATCACCACAGGAAGTCTTACACAATAAAATGTGGAGCCCAACCAATTAGACACAAATTGATTTTCATGTGAAATTAACTCGTTGCTTAAAGTATCAACTGAATAGTTAACAATAATTTCATCCTCTTAGAACTTCAAGAAGCTTGGGAGGAATGTGAATAGGTGTTTTCTTTTTTTTTTTTTTTTAATTTTTTTTTTCAACTTTTATTTATTTTTTTGGGACAGAGAGGGACAGAGCACGAACGGGGGAGGGGCAGAGAGAGAGGGAGACACAGAATCGGAAACAGGCTCCAGGCTCTGAGCCATCAGCCCAGAGCCCGATGCGGGGCTCGAACTCACGGACCGCGAGATCGTGACCTGGCTGAAGTCGGACGCTTAACCGACTGCACCACCCAGGCGCCCCGGTGTTTTCTTTTTTAAAATGACCAGAGAACTTTGAGCCCAGTGCCTTTCTATTTTGTCCATTCATTTCTCTGAATTCAAGAAGGTATTCAAATTCTCCCTTTGGCCTTTCCTTGCTGGAAAGTTCAAAACTAAAGACTCACCTCTAATATTTTCCCTTTAATCTCATCCTGACACTGTAGTGTGTAATCCTACAACTGAAAGTTTTGGAATCAAAAAAAGTGAAGATAATCAAGAAACCCCGAGTTCCTTTATTCTTAACTTTTTATCGTGAAAATATCCAGGGGTGCCTGGGTGGCTCAGTCAGTTGAGCGTCCCACTTTGGCTCAGGTCATGATCTCACAGCTCGTGGGTTTGAGCCCCGAGACGGGTTCTGTGCTGACAGCTTAGAGCCGGAGCCTGTTTCAGATTCTGTGTCTCCTTCTCCCTCTGCCCCTCCCCCCCTTGTGTGCTCTCTCTCTCTCAAAAATAAGTAAACATTAAAAAAATTAAAAAAAAAGAAAATATCCAACTATGCACAAAAATAAAATTCAACACACCCCTGTGTATTTATTTTTCAGCCAACAACTATCAACTAAAACCATTCATTTTGCAGGCTAATTTGCGAAATTATTTTAAAGAAAACCCAGATATCATGTTATTTCACCCCTAACTATTTCAGTATTCATCTCAAAAGAAAAGACATAATCATACCTAACAATGCCAGTATGATTGCTAAGAAAATAAACAATAATTCCAAACTATATTCAACTTTCCCCATTGCCTAAAATTGTCTATTTTACAATTTGTTTGGATCAAGATCCAAACAAGGTCCACTCACTGTATTTGGTTATATTTCGTTTCTTTTAAGCCTCCTTTAGTCAAGAAAAAAAATGCCCTTTTTTTCCACAACACCTTTGTCAAATAACAAAATCAAAACACTTTTTTTTTTCTAATTTTGTTTTAACATTTATTCATTTTTGAAAGGCAGAGAGAGACAGAGTGCAAATGGGGGAGGGGCAGAGAGAGAGGGAGACACAGAAATAGAAGTAGGCTCCAGGCTCCAGGCTCCGAGCTGTCAGCACAGAGCCCGATGCAGGGCTTAAACTCACGGACCGTGAGATCATGACCTGAGCCAAAGTCGGCCGCTCAACCAACGGAGCCACCCAGGTGCCCCAAAATCAAAACAATTTAGTAACAAGTTTGATGTCCTTTGTTCAAGGGAACACTGTCCATGGTTTGGGGGAGTACAAGAGTGGGGCACTCTTCCCGAAGGATCTTGGGCAAAAGTGAGTTTTATAGAGCCTTAGAAGGGGCAACAGAAACAGGGCATGAGTGGCTAGGAAGTCAGAGATTTTAAATAAGACTAGCAGGTCCTATTTTGTAGGATAAGGTAAGCTCACTGAGCCCGAGTTGGAGGGTGATGACTAGAGTGGCCGTTTACGTTAGGTTTCTTTGACAGGTGCTTCCTGTAAGTGCAGGTTGACCTAGGTTTTGATTGATGAGGAGGGCCAGGCCCCTGGGGTGGCTTCCGTTCTGTGGGTCCTGATACAGGAACCAACGTTATCAACTTCAGCTTTTCTATCAAACGGTTTTTGAGACATAACTCAGATAGAATAAAATGTGTCCCTTTAAGGTGCACAATTCAGTGGGTTTTGGTATATTCATAGACGTGGGCAATCATCAGCATTATTTGATTCCAGGACATTTTTAGCACTCCAAAAAAGAGACTGATCCATTAGCAGCCACTCCCCACTCTCCCTCCCCGTATCTTCTGGCAACCACTAATCTACTTTCTGTCTCCATGGATCTGTGTCGGACATCTCATATAAATGGAATTACACAACATGTGGTCTTTGGTGTCTAGCTTTTTTTTACTTAGCCTGACGTTTTCAAGGCCCGACAGACAAGAGTACCGCTAGGCAGTGCTGGACTCCTTCATCCCTACTGATGGCTGCGTTGATTGGATATGCGGCATTTTAAAATGTATTTACCGGGGCGCCTGGGTGGCGCAGTCGGTTGAACGTCCGACCTCAGCCAGGTCACGATCTCGCGGTCCGTGAGTTCGAGCCCCGCGTCAGGCTCTGGGCTGATGGCTCAGAGCCTGGAGCCTGCTTCCGATTCTGTGTCTCCCTCTCTCTCTGCCCCTCCCCCGTTCATGCTCTGTCTCTGTCCCAAAAATAAAATAAATAAATAAATAAAATGTATTTACCATGTTGTATGGAAACCAATTTGACAATACATTTCATATATTAAAAAATAAATAAATAAATAAATAAATAAATAAATAAATAAAAGGTATTTACCAGCCGGTGGCTACGCCTTTGGCTTTTTCTAGAAACCAGGCCAGTTGTCTCGCAGAGTGTTCGGCCAGCTGGCTGACTGCCTCCTCTTGATACCGGTTCACTTGTTTCCCTACCCTCTGTTCTTCTCATAAACTTGAAGAGCCACCTCCATTCTGGAAAGTCTCGTTGTCAAATTGTGTGTGGAAGAACCAACCACCGGGCACTCTTGCTTTAAGGAGCAGAAATCTAGGCCCCAGCAGCAGCAGAAAGTCTCACTTAGTCGACTTGAGAGGGGGCCCAGATTCTGCAGATTTGAACACACTGGTTGATCCCGATGAGGGTGTTACCAGAACACATTCTGCGAAACTCTGCTCATGTCCTTAGAACTTGGCTTTTTTTATTTATTTATTTTTTTTTTTTTTTAATTTTTTTTTTTTCAACGTTTATTTATTTTTGGGACAGAGAGAGACACAGCATGAACGGGGGAGGGGCAGAGAGAGAGGGAGACACAGCATCGGAAACAGGCTCCAGGCTCTGAGCCATCAGCCCAGAGCCCGACGCGGGGCTCGAACTCACAGCCCGCGAGATCGTGACCTGGCTGAAGTCGGACGCTTAACCGACTGCGCCACCCAGGCGCCCCTAGAACTTGGCTTTAATGGCACTAGATGCCATAAAAGCCACCGGTAGGTCATTGGCTGAGATTTTTAAAAAAACAAAGGTGGAGGTATTATGGGATTGCTCAAAAGAGCCTAGGTTAACATCCTAGCTGATGTCTGGTGGCTTGGAGATAGGCATTTGAAGGAATCCTGGCCAAGAGAATTGTGCTGTGGGTGTTAATTAGCCGCCCCGAGTGAGCGAAGCTGCCAAATGTGGCTGTAAAGGCAATGAGTGCCAGGGAGCCTTTCAGAATTAAAGGACTGCACGCATCTTTACAGTATTGAGCTCAAAATTTACGGGGCGCCTGGGTGGCGCAGTCGGTTAAGCGTCCGACTTCAGCCAGGTCACGATCTCGCGGTCCGTGAGTTCGAGCCCCGCGTCAGGCTCTGGGCTGATGGCTCGGAGCCTGTTTCCGATTCTGTGTCTCCCTCTCCCTCTGCCCCTCCCCCGTTCATGCTCTGTCTCTCTCTCTGTCCCAAAAATAAATAAACGTTGAAAAAAAAATTTACAAGTGTGCCCAGATAATTAGAGTACTTTTTGGTTCAGGGATTTTTAATTCTTAATCTGAAGCTATCGTCTTTTTGGTGACCAAGAGGAAAGTCCGTTGTGTATATTCTAAGGCGGCTCTCCGTGTGCTCTAGAAAAAGAGCTACAACAAAGCACGAACACCTTTGCTTCACTCTTTTCATTATCTAGTGCATTTTACACCCAAAACTCCTGAGTGGGAAGAGTTGTTTTCCCTTAACTTAATGATGAGTTTTCTTTCACTTAACAGGTGAGTGATGCTTTTAAAGGTCTTTTAATGGTTCTCTAGCAGTCAAAGCAGCAAATGAATTTCCATTTATGCTCTTCGTCTCATCAAGCTATCACAGAAGAGGGTAATGTGGCCGAGGAAACACCGCTGTGCTTTTCTGGGCCGTGAGAGGGGGAAAAAAATGGACTTCTGGATATGAAAACTGAGTTTTGACTTTCAAATGCCCTTCTAGGAGCGTTTACAGGGGAGTTATCCTTAGAAAGGAATGTTAATTCCTAAATAATAATCACCCCTGCTTCTTGACTTAGTAGCCTGACTTAAAGGGGGTGAGTGCCGACAGCAAAAGTATGTGTTTTTTTTTAACGTTTATTCATTTTTTTGAGAGATAGAGACAGAACATGAGCGGGGAAGGGGCAGAGACAGAGAGGGAGACACAGAATCCGAAGCAGACTCCAGGCTCTGAGCTGTCAGCACAGAGCCCAACGTGGGGCTTGAACCCACCAACCACGAGATCATGACCCGAGCTGAAGTTCTATGTTTAGCTGACTGAGCCACCCAGGCATCCCAGCAAAAGTATGTTTTTAAAAAACTTTTTATGGTGGAAAATTTCAAGTATTCCCAATAAGGAGAATATTGTAAAGCTTCACACACCCAGCATCAGGCTTCCGCAATTAGCCATGTTTTGCCAATCTCGTTTCATCCACCCAAGGATTTAGCTTTGCTCAAGCATTTTCAGGAAAATCCCACACATTGTGTCATTTCACTTGTAAAAACTTTAGTATGCATTTCTAATCTATAAAAACATTCTTTTTTTTTTTTTTTTTTGAGGGAGAGAGAGACCGAGTGTGAACAGGAGAGGGTCAGAGAGAGAGGGAGACACAGAATATGAAGCAGGTTTCAGGCTCTGAGCTGTCAGCACAGAGCCCGACGCGGGCCTCGAACTCACGAACCATGAGATCATGACCTGAGCCGAAGTTGGATGCTTAACTGACTGAGCCACCCAGGCGCCCCTTGATAAAAACATTCTTGAATGTAATTATATGTTACTTCCACACCTAACCATACTCATTTTTATCATCGAATGCCAGGTCCATACTTAGATTTCCCCCATCATCTCTGAGCAGTCTTTTTACAGTTAGCTTCTTCTAATCAGAATCCAAACACGACCTATTTGGTTATGTCTTTAAGTCTCTTTTATTCTATAACAATCCTCCTTCCTCACCTGACCGCTGATTTGTCACAGAAATTGAGTAATTTGTCCTGTAAAACGATGGCACTTTCCGGATTTGTCTTCTTTCTTCCCTTTGGTGTCACTTAACTTGTTTCTTTATTTGCTATAAACCGGCTTGATGAGATTTGAGTTGAATGTTAGGGCAAGAAAACTTCACACTTCCTAGTGAATCACATCATAAGGCACATAATGGCACAGTTGTGCCATTTTTCTAGGCTTCCTTTGTGGGTCCGGATGGTGTCCATGTGATTCCTCTGTTACAAAGTCAACAATCACCCTTTACTTCATGTCTTAAGCTCCCACTTATGTTCATTCCTTAAACTCTCTATCCCATTAGTTATAAAATAGTGATTAGAAATTGCTAAAAAATAATTTCTTCTGCATTTTATCAGCTGGACTATAAAGAACAACTTTCTCTCAAACACTATTTGGTTACCCCCCCCCCCCCCCCCCCCCGCAAAAAAAAACAGTTCATACAGGAAAGGCAGAATACGATCTTTTTCTTTTCCTTTATTTTTCTAATTTCAAAGTAATACAACCTCTAATAAGAACAAGGAGGTTTCATACTATTATGAATTCAGGATTTTTATGTTTTACGTTTCTTCAAAAGTAAGTTTTTAAATTGTTGCTGGGGATGGAATCCTGAAATGTGGGCATCAGCCTTCTACGATAGCATTTAAGGTATGGCCACAGACCATACATACATCAGAGTCCCCTGGGACATTATGTAAATACCTGGTCCCCACCAAGACCTCCTGGGTTTGAGTCTTTGGGAATAAACCCTGGAATCTGCATTCCTAAAAAAACTCCTCTAGGGATTTCTAAAATAGCTATGGAATGGATAGCCTTTTGGGAGCACCTCATCAGAGTTTGGGGACAAAGCATCAAAGTGGGTACACACCTAAGCAGTTACTCCAAAATGAGAGCATGAGATTAACCACTGATAATTCAGGAGAAGGGAGGGTGGGGTAAATTAAGTCCTTGAAGAAGGGCTCGGCAAACACGAGGAGTGCTATGCAGTGCTGGCCTCCCTACACAGCTTTATCTCGGTTGAGACAGTCTGGGTTCAGACTACACCTTATAATTAGGACTCTGGGAAACTTTCATAACCCTAAATCCTGTATAGTGTGGTTCTACATGGCATTGAACTAATTCCTCCTGTGGATTCCCGTGGACCTCTGTTGTTCACACCCACAGCCTCAGATCCTACACAGCTGCTGTCCACTGGGCCCCCGAGATTCCCCCTGTGTGATTTGTGTCATCTCATCAGGGAACACAATTCCTCATCCATTAGGACATGGAGTGCCATTCATATTTGAAGTATCAATTAGCACTGTCCTCATATGTTCTATTTTTGAATTGCTCATCTCCTCCAGGGAACTCACTTTTAATATTTTATTAAAGTCCCCTAGTGCCTGACATTTTAAGCAAAACATTTGTTTAGTTGGTTTTCCATAAAAGTGATGATCCATTTTTGTAATTTCATTTGCCTCGATTTATTGAATATTAAATAGCGTTGTGGAATGCACTGACCCACGGGGCGGAAAATACAGATGTTTGAAAGAAGAAGCAAACTTGTCCGTCAATTGAATTTTTCTGCAGATTTGGAGACCATTAAAACACATCACTCAGCACTTTTCTGCCCTTGTATTTGGAAAGAGAGAATGGGAATCAGGGTCCTAGAGCACAGTGGAAGTCCCAGATCTCCCTCTGAATGAAATCCCACTGTATGCCGGTGAAGCTCTGTGTTGTGCCAGTATCCTGCCAATAGAAAGGGTGTGGCAAAGGACAGGGTTGAGCGATCCTGCCCGGAACCAGAATTATTATATGCAGCCTGTATGGAGATTCTTCCAGCTGCTGCCCATGTCTAGCATTGTTGCCTCCAGGCAGAATCCTGGGCTTCGGAGGCTATTTGATGAGGGCAGGCTTCGTAAACCCAAATGCCTATGGGGGCCAGGAATAATGTAAAGGAGTGAAGAGACTTGGATAGGAGACTGGTGAGTTATGGAGACTTGTCTCTGCTGAAGCGGGTTACTCCATTCAATTTCTTCTGGCTGTGGCCCGGAATGTGGACCCCGAATGGCTAGGGCTTTTGACATTTTGAGAGAAGCCAATAATCTGAATTTTTATGAGAACTGTCTAGATTCCAAATGTTGGCATTAATTCAAACAGGTTTTAAACATAGCGATGATTAAAGTAAATATACCCATGGGCCACTATTTTTGGGCTTGTGATTTAGGGGATACAGTACTTTAAATTAATACCACGGTGAAATAGAAGAGAACTTATGTTTCCCAGATCAAGACGAGTAAAAGTTAAGAGTCTAAAGCCAGTTTGCTGATGCCATTAGCAGAGACTTAAACCATAAATCTTATAGGGATAAATTAGCTCTATTCTGGTCAGTGGCCAGAGGCTTGAATTTTGCAGTTGTGTGCCATTTGTCACCTAGAAGCTCTGGATGAATGCTTATGGATCAGGGCAGAGCCATGACTCAAAGTTCACACTCTAATGATTGTGGGTCAGGGGTGACCTCTTCCTACAAGAAAGCGATCATTACAGAGCTGGCCCCCCTTTTTGAATCCTCGCAGGAAAACAGAGCTGAGCATGTAGGCTGCTTTCTTAAAACCCAAAGGTCTGACTTGCAGGAAAAGAAGGTAGTGGGAATTTAGACGGAGTGCTTTCCTCTTTCGGAAGAGTGATAGCCAGATAGCGTGTTCTGCTGGGAGTAGATTTCGGTGTCAAGTTGTCTTCTACTTAGTCAGAAAGAGAAAGCATGACTATATAATTACTGCATATGGACTGTTCAAAAGAAAAAACAGGTCCAAAATGGAGTCGCTAACATTAAGCCCCACCAAGACTTAATACCTTAATACTTAGTGCAGTTTTGGCCTCTCCTTGGAGTAGAATTTAAAACTCATCAGTCTGGAATTTCCTGATCAGCATTAGTGAGGTAATCTGCCTAAGACCCCCTGTTCTTCTCCCTAAGGGAAGGTGACCTTGCCTGAAACAATCCTTTTTTCTTTTTTTTTCTTTTGCAGATAACTTTCTTGTCCTGCCCTATTTGTGTGTATGAAAATGAAAGCCTTCCATTTTCTATAGCTCCTTGGAGCACCCGTCTAAGGGATGCTGCCTGATTCACGAAACATTGAATAAATCCAATTAGATCTTTTAATTTCCTAGGTTGAATTTTTATTCTTTAACCGATTTGGTGGCAGGGGTGGGACTGAAGAGAACTGGCAGATTTGGGAACAAGAAACACAGGCGTGGCACTTGCAAACCCTTTGAGTTCTCCTCCTGTTTCCAAGGGCTGTTGCTAAGTTCTCTGTTCTGATCTCTTTTCTCTTTGCATTGAGCTCCTGATCTAATTGACTTTCTACAGTTCTCTATTTGATTGGAAACTCCAGTCCTTGGTTCTAGCCCTTGACCCCACACTGAGACCTGTTGGTGGCAGCTGTCTGGAATCAGTCCACAGTCCTGTTCTTTGGGATCTGCTGGTTCAAATCTTTCCCCAGTTCCTAGGTTCCATACACAAAACTGTTACTGGTTACCAACCAAAGTTGGACTGGGTCCAGGATCAGACTGGGTCCAATTTTGGCTAGACTGGGTCCAGTGGGAGGCCTTAAGTGAATATTACACAAGGGCTAGTTGCTAATGGGAATTTCAGAAGTCAATAAAGTTGGTGGGCACAGATCCAGCATGTAAAGGTGGTTAGAGGATGTGCCACCTCAAGGACTCCTATGATAGACCCTCTTCGGTATTAGTTTGGCTCCAGGAAATACAAAGACCTAGCTAAGTTAAGAAATGGGATCCTTGGGATGCTTGGGTGGCTCGATGGGTTAAGCATCCAACTTCGGCTCAGGTCACGATCCCATGCTTTGTCAGTTTGAGCCCTGCATCCAACTCTGTGCTGACAGCTCAGAGCCGGGAGCCTGCTTCAGATTCTCCCTCTCTCTGCCCCTTCCCTGCTTGCACTCTGTCTCTCTCTCTCTCTCTCTCTCTCTCAAAAATAAATAAACATTAAAAAAAAAAAAAAAGAAGAAGAATACTTAAACAAAGAAAAAAGGAAATTGGATCCTTTAGGGGCACCTAGGTGGCTCTGTTGGTTAAGCATCTGGCTCTTGATCTCAGCTCAGATCATGATCTCAGAGTCCATGAGAGAGAGCCTTGCGTCAGACTCTGTGCTGACAGCATAGGGTCTGCTTAGGATTCTCCCTCTCTCTCTCTCTCTCTCTCTCTGCCACGCCCCCCCCCCCCCAATAAATAAAGTTGAAAGAAAATAAAAGAAAGAAATGGGATCCTTTATATCCAAAGAGTTGAGGGCACCAGCTTATGGCACACCTGCTGACTTTATGTTTAAGAGCTATAATCCTAGAAGCTGCACATATCTAGCAAAATGGCAAAACTTTACTAACAATAACCTAGAATTACAATGGTCACTACAGGGATCATCCCAATGAGACAAGATAGCTCATTTAAGAAACACACTTGAGAGCAAGGGATCCCAAGTTGAACAAACAGAATGGGATGCCTAATTTAATTGGTGAGCAGAAGCTTTCAAAAGGCTTTAAGATTCCACAGTAGATTCATTAAAAGACTTTTTACAAGGGCTAATAAAAAATTGAAGACACAAGAGGCACCTTAAACAAAAAGATAAAAAGACTGATGTGACCCCCCTCATCCTTTTTTCTCTGAGAACCCACATTTCACTAATTGTCTGATCTACCCTTCCATTCTGAAGAGATTATCTGACAGTAACCTTTTAAAATAAAACTTTGCGGTTGTAGGTGAACCTCCTCAGGTACCTTTCACCCCTTGGCCAAAGACTGAACCAACGGCCATAGTTAAAGAATGTCCTTAACCTGGGGAGGAGCCCCAAAAGTTGTTTGAAGAATTTAGAGTCATTATCAGGGTCTATGACCCCAGGTGTATACAGCTCATATACATGTTGGTAGGACCTGGTAAAGGCCAAATATGGATGCAGGAAGCAAGATGGCAAGACGCCAAAGATGATATTTGAGATCTTTGGTCTACAGTGTCTCAGGGCCCAGCAAAAGCTCACAAAATAGCAGCTGAACTTTTACAAGCCACTCCTAGAGTCTTTCCTGCCCGTCCTCATTGGTCTATTATACAAACTTGCAAACAAAAAAAAAAACCCAATGAATCTCTGGCAGACTTTGAAGGCTGTTTGTAGCTCTTTCTCTATGGCATTTGGGGTTCCATGCAATAAATAGGGTCACCCAACCTGTTTTGGCTGCCCTCTTTGTACATGGATTATCTCTTGAGATTAGTGGATCAATAAAGAGGCAGAAAATAGGATGGGAAGCCACTACTCTACCTGAACTCATGACTATAGCTGAGTATTTTGAAAGCACCCTGGAGCAAGATCATAAACAGAAATCCGCCAAGCTATTAGCTTTACAGCTCCAAGGCCAGAGACCCAAACAACACCTGGGCGTCTAGCACTGCACCTTCCCAGGGGTCCATTATCAAAACTCTGGTCCAAAGATTGATGTCTCAGCTGTAATCAACTGGGGCACTGGAAAAGAGATTGTCCTCAAAGGTCCCATGCAAATTCTTCTCAAATGCCTTCATACTTACCTTCAAAGGGGGGCCCCTCACAGAGTTGAAGGGACTCAGAGGGGTTCTCTGCTAAACTATTACCAGAAATTCCCTTAAATAGCCAAGGGAAAACTAATGTTAAAATTAATAGGAAACCTTGCCAAATTTTAATAGATACCGGAGTTACACGTTATACCTTAAACCCTACCCTCAAAGCAAAGAGGTTTCCATAGTTGGAGGAGAGGGTGTCTAATAAAGTTCAGAGAGAATTTTTATCTCAACCAGTACAAATGATTCTGGGACCTTTTATTGACAAACATTCCTTTTTACTGTGCCAGTCAGTTCCAGATAATCTATTAGATAGGGCTCTCCTTTCTAAACTAAAAGGGCTAATATATTTTGCCTCCAATGGAGACTTTGTCTTAGAATTTCCTGACCCACCAGAACCTGATCTTTTATGCTCCTTATAGTCTGTCCTTGACACAGGAAAGGAAGAATTCCAACAAAAGTCCCCGAATTTAATGGAGGAGCCTGAAAATCTGTGGACTGCTTCTGATACTGACACTGGAAGAATAAGAAGTACAGAACCCATAATGATTCAGACAGATATAAATAAAACTCTCCCTATGTTGTCTCAATGTCCCTTCAAGCGTGAGGCCATCACCCCACCTAATAGAAGGCCTAACTGCCCAGGGGCTAATCATTCCCTGTACCAGTTACTATAGATCTCGTCTGTTCTGAAACCCCCAACGGACAGAGAGGGCAATTCGTTCAGGATTTGAGAGCTATGAATACGATGGTCATTCCTGGTTTCCCAGTTGTTCCAAACCCGAACACCCTCATGTCCCAAGTTCCACGTGACTCTGTTCATTGCTGCTTTTGGGGCATCTCTGGAGACATCATCAGCCAGTTATCTATTTGCCTTTACTTGAAACTATCAACACTGGATCCGAGTAGTTATGCCTGAAAGGCTCACCCAGGCCCCTTATTTCTCTCAACTAGCTTCACTGAGCTCTAAGTACCCTCCAGTTCCCTGGGAAACCGAGCCTTTTATGGTATGTAGACAAACTTTTTGCTGTGCGTGGTTACCAAAGAGGGATCCTCTATCTATTTGCTGCAACAGTTAGCTGAAAAGGGACAGCAAGTCTCTAAGGAAAAATTACAACGATCTCTAGACATTGTTCAGTACCTAGGTCATGATCTAAGCTCTGAAGGAATTCAGCTGTCTCCAAAAAGAACTAGGCCAATTCGGGAATCTTTTAGACTTACAAGTTAAGTGACAGCTTTGTGGATTTATTGCAGACTATGGGTTCCTAATTATCCTCTTTTAACTTCTCCAACTCCGTGAACTCCCTAAAATTTCAGTCCCTGAACCCTTTGCTTGGAAAGACAAATGTGAGAAGATTTTTATAAGACTAAAACAAGCTCTGTAGGAACCGCCTGCCTCAGGGTCACCTAACTATTCAAAACACTTCACCTTATTTGTACAAGGAGGGGATAATGAAGTCCTGGGAATGCTCACGCACAGACGTAGTGGTAACGTAGGCCTACTGCCTATGACAGCATACAGTGTGGCTCAGTTGCTCGCCCCTGTCCCAGCTGATGTGAAGCTAGAGCCACAGCTGCTAGGGGAGTGGAAGCCTGCGTGGGCCTGACCCAGGGGAACGACATCTACTTGGAAACTTCACATTTTGTCCAAAGTCTTCCTCGCTCTGCACTGACTCAACGTTTCTCTGCAAGCCGACTGACTTCCTGAGGTCCTTCTGCTTTGACCACCTAAACTACATCTTCTACGTTGCGACACCCTTAATTTGGCTCCGTTACTACCTCTATCCGATGAAGGTGAGCCCCCGGACTGAGGTCTTAGCTCCCGTTTTGTGATGCCTCATCCTGACTTACGAGATGCCCCTTTAATCCTGATCTAATCTTGCTTAATTGATGGGTCATCCCGTAGAGGCAAAAAAGGAAATTTTCAGGCAGGTCGTGCTGTTATTCCTCAATACGACCAACCAGAAAGCAGAAACCTGTCACAAGGCAAATCCACAGAGCTCCACGCCTCACCTGAGCTCGCCAGTTATCTGAAGGACAAACTGTTAATATTGATATGGAGAGCTGGTGTGCCTTTGGAGTCATCCACGATTTTAGAACGTTCTGGAGACAAAGGGATTTTTCTTGCGTCCTCCGGGACTCCGGTCGAAAATGGGCAGCCAGTAAATGATGTTCTTAGTGCTTGCTATTCTGCCATTCTCTTACCTTCTGGAATTGCTGTTATCAAAACTGAGGCTCACTCTGAAGGCACGGAGTATCGGAGCATGCCCTGGCTGGCTCTCGTGCAAAGGCAGAAGTAGCTGAGTGTACAGATTGTGGCACATGTGGAGGAAGTCCATTCTGCTTCTGTGAAAAATGGCCCGGCGTTGCCATAGTTTTGCCATCCCGATGTCCTTGTAACATGGCAGCGGTCTGCTCCTGAATCAGAGAAATGGAGATGGGTAAATGATGGCTGTAGATTAAATAAACAGTTGGAGCTAAATAAACCAAACCCTGTTTTTCGGTTTCTGTATTCCTTCGCCCACCTTAGCACATTTAGGATGACTCAAGTTATAAATTGATATTGGTAGGGACGCTTCTGCAAGATTGCAAAAAACAGTCTACCAGCAATGCCTGGCCTGCCACGGCCATAATCCTGGCAAGATATTTTTGTCCCCGGAAGCCTCAGCCCTCCTTCCTCTGGACTCTGAACACCCGCAGCTGCTCTCCATTCAACTGCTACTTGGTACGGGTTGTCGATACGTTGTTATCGTAAGTGTGTTTTCCAGGTGTGCGGAAGCCATCCCCTGACATCGGTTGGTGACCTCACAGCGGCAAAGAAATTGCTGGAAAATGTGTTTCCCACTTGGGTTATACCTTCTATAACTCCAGTGATCAAGGCACCCACTTCACTGGGTAAACCATATGAGCCTTAATGAATACCTTGCAGACCTCTTCGGATACCACTGTCTCTATCCCCCTCGATCGTCGGGCAAGGTTGAGAGAACCAGTGGATCCTCAAATGTAAAATGTCTAAACTTGCAGAAACCACTGGATTTCCATAGCCTACAGTATTGTCTTTGGTCTTGCTGACTGTTCACAGCACTCCCTTCGGGAAAATCCGTCTACACAAGATAGTCATCGGCAGACTATCGGCAGTGTCTATTGGTATACAATCTTCTGCTGAAGATACACAACTTTCAGGCTAGTATGACTAGCCACAGTAAGTCTTAGGTTTGTCTTATGTTTAAGTATATCGTCAACAGACTAAAGAAGCTTTCCCGGATCCCATTTCAAGGGATCCTGTAGTTCACAGTCTAGACCCTGTTGATTATTCTGGAAATGTCATCAGAGGAAGACAACCCCATTGTTCCTCATTGGAAAGGACCTTAGCAGGTGCTCCCAATCACACACTACTGCAAAACTAGAACACACTGAGCCTTGGGTACATGTCTCACCGATAAAGAAGGCTCTGCCTGACATGTGGGCAGATGATGCAGACCTACAAGTTGACCTGTCAAGGAAGAGAGGTAGCTGACATGGAGGTAGACTGCCTTCACTTCACCCAAGACGCTGGATCAAGATTTTATACTTTAAACATGAAACCCTTTCTCCTTTTTCTTTTCTTTACTCTGGCATTGGCATGGAGAGACAATGCTCTCATTCGTACCCCCCAGGCCATTGCTAAGGGGGGTAAACTCTCAGATTGCAACATTTGTCAGGATGCAAGAGATCCTCCCTGTGACCAATTTCTCTTCAATTCCCAATGCCAATGCAAACTATGTCTGAGACACCCCCCCCCCACCACTTAGAAGTATGTACCAATTAGACATGTTTACCTATGTGAATCTTAGCACATTTGGACCCTATGTTCCCATGATTATCTAGACCAGATCTGCCCCGGGTCACCGAGAGATCTCACCAGCAGCACCCATCTTTCTAAGGCACTTAGGATGACTGTTTCAGGGTTGGAGATTCTCTTCCTACACAGGCTAAAAACCTGACTGACCCCTAGTTTAGGAGTAAATACAAGAAAATGGTTTGAGTCCTCTCCTTAACTCTTGGACACACTGTAGATTATGTTGCTAAGATGCTAGCTGCCCAGCAAAGACCCTTATACTCTCTGGCCAAAGCTCTTCTGAGCAAGGAGGTGTCAGTGCTGTAGCCAACACAACGTGCTGTACCTGGATTAACACTCCTGTGGAGGCTGCAACTCTGTTATGTAAGATCAGTGGGCAAGCCACATGGCTTAAAAGGGGGACTTCTTCAATGGGGTCATTCTTTGATTGGTTTGGTCTTGGGGACCATGGCTCTGAAGTGCACTCCAAATGTTGGGACTTATCTTGCTTAGAGTTATAATGATCTCCCTGTATGCTTCATCCTCCTGAAAGCCTTACATGTGTGTTTGCAGCCACTAGCCACCAAGGAAACGATATCCCTAAGATTGGGATAACAAAAAAGGAACAAAGAAAATGAGCAACAGAAATATTGTGAGCCTGAAGTCATGACCTGTGAGTACCACAGAGTCAGCAAAATCCAGGATGAATGAACGCTTCGAGAACTAGAGCGGCCACTGAGAGAAGCGCTAATGCCTTAAATTTTGATCACCTCTCTCAGTGAGGCTGAGAGTTTGATCAAAAGGGGGGAACGGTTAAAAGGAAGCAACGGGCCCCAAATGGAGTCATTGGTGTTAAGCTGCACCAAGACTTCATGTCTAACCTGCCGTTTCAGCCTCTCTTGGTTTTAAACTCAGTCTGGAATTTCCTGATCAGCACTAGGGAGGTGATCCGCCTAAGATCCCCCCTGTCCTTCCCCCTAAGGGAAGGTGACCTTGCCAGAAACAACCCTTCCTTTTCTTTTGGTGGGAACTTCCTTGTCCAACCCCGGTTCTGCCTATCAAAGCCTTCCATTTTATACAAGTCCTTGGAATACCCTTCTGTTAGTTAGATGGGATGTGAATCTTAGATAAAGCCCCGTAGATGTTTCAACTTACTCCACTGAATTCTGTTCTTTAACAAGATGTGGTGGTCTTTTTCATGGTTAACTTAGCGCACCTAAGAAATAAATCTGAAGTTGGGGAAATCAAATTTAATTTAAAGAGAAAGTTTAGATTTCAGAAAGTACATTAAATAAAATTCTAGGTATCCTATAAAAGGCTAAGGGTGTACGGACCAGAATTTTACTTCTGGCTCTGTCTGCAACTGAACCAGAATAGTAACAAAACAGCATACAGCATCTTTAACTATTTAAGTAGGACTCTTGAAAGTTTTGAATTCATTTGCTTGGTTCATGCAGATTTTGAAAGGTCTATTCGATGAATACAGCATTCTAAGCCAAGCAGTTGCTCACGGCCTATCTCTTTTAGCCATCCTGATGGTAAGTGATAGGTAGGATGTGGACAGGTGTTTTACAAGGTAACAGCATCACATCCACTTCCATGCTGCTCAGGTGGTTTTGTCAGTGGCACCCTGAATCTGGCCCCCTGACTCTGTTCTCTAAAAAGGAATGGAAGAGTAGAGCCTCTTTGTCCCTGAATGGGGACCAAGCTGTACAGTAAGCGAGTTCAGGATGGTCGTGTCTTGTTTTCAGTGGCTGCCAACTCTCTAGAAGGACAGGACCAAAGAGGAGAATTATAGGTACTGCCCCTTGAAAGAAAACTCATTTCGGGTGTCACATGTGAATCCCTGCCCTCCCACCAGGTGGTGGTGGCAGTGGGGTTTGTTAAAGCTATGGAAGTGATCACATATGGGCTGCTAGGGCAGGAGGGTATAATTTGGCAAAAAGACCTATGTTCCCTTTATTGAAAATAGTGTTTATGAATGGAAGGGATGTAAATGCCCCCAACAAAAGCCTGTTCTAAGTCTGATCAGACTATAGAACAAATCACCTGACTTCAAGAGTCCATACTTGGACTTCTTCCAGTCTTCTTTCGAACACATTCAATCCTATCCCCATTCAACACTTTATTGATCACCTACTATGTCCGTTACTGTTCTGGGGGATATGGCAGTGAACAAAGCAGTCAAAACCTCTTAAAAGTGATGGAGCTTATATTACTCCCTACTTTACTAAGAAGATGGGGGTTATTTCATGTTAATTTCCGCAACCTAATAGATGGATTTTCCAAAGCCCTAAGGCTTCTGATCTGTCCCTCTACCCTTCTAATAACTACCTTCATCAAGCTGCACTGCTGGGTTCACTAGCCCCTCATTTTTTGATGACAAACATACACAGGGTCTCCCCAGACTAATAGTCATGAAAAAAGGGACAAATAATATGATCGAAACTTTCCACTGTTCTCTTGCCTCCCTTAAGCTGCTGAGATCTCTCCTTATTTTATCACCAAATCTCTCTAGAAAATCTCATTTCTAAGGGAGGCTCATTTGCTTCAACTTCTTTACCGCCCACTTACCTTCCAAACTCTGTCTTCCCCACACCCAGTGAAGGCTGTTGGTTCTATAGAGTTCAGATCAGAACCTGGAGAAAAGAGAAAACCACCAGGAACACAGGATGGTGAGGAAACAGTTCTGACCAAGTGAGCCAAGGGTTTCAGGTAAAATAATTACCTGCTAATTATCTGAGAGCCTCCTGTTGTATGCCAGGCATTGTGCCAGGAATGTTAGGTTTCTAGCGAAATACAAAAAGTGACCTTTGATGAAAAGTTACAAGGAAGACGCGGCTGAGAAGACTTCCTCTGGAAGTAAGGTTTGAGCTGAGTTTTTGGGAATGGGTGGACTTGAAACCGAAAGAAGAATAATTGGCTGCGGGAGGGTAGAGGGGAGCCATGAGCCTGAGGACCTGGAAGCAGGAAATGGGAATGATGTGCTAGTTTGGTTTAAAAATTTGGCAGAGGTGGGGCAGAGCCACATTAGGAAAGTCCTTGCGAACCAGGCAGAGCCACTCATTAAAGGTACCTTTGAGCGCTTCAATCTTCTACTCCCCCATCTCTCTTTCCCTTCAAAGCCAAACGTCTTTATCTTCTCACTTCCCTTTCACTCACCACCCGGTTCCAGTATGTGTTCTCTCCTAATCATTCCCTGCAAACTGCCCTTGAGACAATTCAAAGGACTCCTGAGTAACAGGTCCTGCTGAGAGAATACGTACATGAATCAGGGCACATTACTTAACAGTCTCTGAGCCTCAGTTTGCTCTAAAATGGGGATTATAATATTGCCTTCCTCAAAGGGTTGTCGGAAGGATTAAATATATCTTAAAGCCTTGCTCAAGAATTGACCATTGCTACTATTTTTATCTTCCTTGATCCCTTAGCTCTCTCTGATGCATTTGACTGCTCCCTCCATCTTGAAACACTCTTTGGCTTTTGCAATGTTGCACATTTGTTTGCTTTCCCTCTACCGCTTTAGTTTAGTTTAGTTTGTGTTAGTTTTCTTTGGGTCCTCTTCCTCCACCTGGTCCTTCCATGGTGGAGCCCTTCCTGACTTTCCCCTTGTCTATTCTCACTCTAGACACTCTACCTACACAATTTCACCCATAAATGCATGTCCTGCATTATCTTCTATGTATTAATTACTTTTAGATGTATCTCCTCCAGTACAGACATTTCTTCTGAGCCCCAGATTTGTACTTGATATAACTATTCAGGTTTTTCATGGTTATCTGAAACTCAACACCTGTGAAACCAATGTCACTTCTTCCCAACCATCTACCCCTGAACCTTCTCCATCAGCATTCCCTACCGTTAAAAAAAAAAAAAAAAGAAAAGAAATTCTTATTTATCCTGGTTGGAAACTTGGGACCCATCTTTGACTCATTCTCATCTCTCATTCCAGTCCATCACCAAATTCAGCCGACTACCTCCCAAAAGCATCTGCAATCTGTCCACTTTTCTGTTTTTCCACTGCTGCTACTTACGTGGACTCAGGCTACCAACAACTTTCTTGCCACAGATTTCTTTTCTTTCTATCTTTCTTTTAAAGTTTATTTATTTTGAGAGAGAGAGAGAGCGCACATGAGCAGGGGAGGGGCAAAGAGAGAGAGGGAGAGAGAGACCCAAGTAGGCTGTGGGCTGTCGGCACAGAGCCCAATGCTGGGCTTGGTCTCATGAACCCTGAGATCATGACCTGAGCCAAAATCAAGAGTCAGATGCTTAACCAACTGAGCCACCCAGGTGCCCCTTGCCACAAATTTCTAAATAGCCTCACAAAGAGAGAGCTTTTGCTCTCCTTCGACCCTTTCTCCAGATGGTAGCCAGCTTTCTTTCAGTCAATCAAAATGTATAAGCAAATAGCAATCTAATCATGTTCCAACCTAGTTTAAAAATCCATCCGTGGAGTTTTCATTTGGCACTTCAAAATAAGCCAGTTGTTCCAAAGGCTTAGGGAATCTTAACCACCCATAGATACACTCATGATCTTTGATGCACTTTCCCTCTTGTAGGAACTCTAAATTGATCTTCACTCCAAAGTTAGCGTGTCCTTATGTTATACTAATTGCATGCAAAAAGTAGCAAAGACATCCATAAACAGTGCCAATGAACACTGCATTAGAAATCAAACAGTGCAAACACTGTGACTGGCTTCTTTTATCCTAGGATCACCAGTGGCTCACAAAGCCTCTGGCACAAGGTATGTGTTTAGTAAACAGGTGTCTGATACATGGTGAAAAAGGAAAAAGGCTGCCATAAAGTTCCTCACAGAACTGAAATATAATCCACAGAAACCACTTTGGTTGCAAACTCTACAGGCAGCAAAATATTTTCCCCGTGGACAGCCAAATGTTTACTAGCATTTGCATAGCAAATGAGCTGCAATAACCTATTTGGCAATGAGGAAAAAAAGAAAGGAAAGAAAGCACCAGGCACAGTGCCTGAGGCCGGATGAGAGTTTTACAAACTTGCAGACGAGCCTCCTCCCCTCCAGGAGCTTCCAGACCACTTAGAGAGAGGCAATCGCCCCAAAATTTAATATTCACTCTCTTGACTCTCCCTATGGATAAGGCATTGTGTCTTTCTTTGGGTGTAAACGGTGAATGAAAACAGGTCTGTCTCTCAGTCTCTTTGTGTCTGATAAGGACTGGGAATTGGACATCAATCAAATAATCACATGTGCAATAATAGCAGCTATTCTATACGGTGGTGAGTATGTGCCAGGCATATTTTTAGTAGTCTACATAAATTAATGCAGTCACAGTCTATGAGGGGTACTCTTACCACCTTCATTTTATAGAGACAGAAATTGCGGCAAAGAGAGGTGAAGAAACTTACCCAATGTCATACAGCCAATGCCATACAATGTCCAGGCAGTCTGGATTCAGGGGTCATTTTTTTTTTTAACGTTTATTTATTTTTGAGACAGAGAGAGACAAAGCATGAACGGGGGAGGGTCAGAGAGAGGGAGACACAGAATCTGGAACAGGTTCCAGGCTCTGAGCCGTCAGCACAGAGCCCGATGCGGGGCTCGAACTCACAGACTGCGAGATCATGACCTGAGCCGAAGTTGGCCGCTTAGCCGACTGAGCCACCCAGGTGCCCCAAGGGGTCATTTTTTTAGCCACCCATTCTACTGCCTCCATGCTGTGTGCTATACAGCAAAGACATATTTACAAATATGAGGTCCATGAAGGGAAGATGGATGGTGCTATAAGGACATGTAACAGGGCATCTCAATTTTTCTTGGCTTATCTGAAGGCTGAGTAGTGGTTGTTTTTTAAAATTTTTAAATTTTATTTTTAGATAAAGAGAGTGAGAGAGCATGAGAGGGGATAGAGGGGGAGAGGGAGAGAGAATTCCAAGCAGGCTCCAAGCTCAGTGGTGGAGCCCCATTTGGGGCTCCATCCCATGGACCTGGGATCATTACCTGAGCCAAAATCAAGAGTGGGAGGCTCAACTGAGTGAGTTGCCCAGGCACCCCTGAGGGCTCAGTAGTGTTAACCAAGCAAAAAGGGGGAAGTGGGAGAGGAAAAGACATGAAACTGGTCACAACGGAGGAGAGACTATGGAACCACCTGGATATAGTGTGGTTCATTGGTAGTGGTAGTGGGTGGGAGGAAGGGATCGGGAAGGCCTCATGGAGGAGGCAGATCTGAAGGAAGACCTTGAAATATTGGTTTAGTTTGTAGGGCAGGGAAGAAAAGGAAACATGAATTCAGATCGAACCTAATTAATTTGGGGGACAGGAAGACACTGGTTTTTAGGATTCTTTCCTAAAAGTGTCTTGCGACACTTTTCGCAAGAGTGTCTTGCGAATAGCAGACACTCAATTTAAACTGGCCAAAGAAAGCAATGGCTTTACTAGCCTAAGTTCCTGAATAGTCCAGATTATAGATCTAGCAGCAGGTAGATAAAGATGTTGTTAGGATCTCTCTTACATTCCTCAGTTCCATTTTTCTACGTTGGCTTCAGTCTCAGGCATGGAAATATGGAAGCTCTAGACTTTATCCTATCAGTTCAGCAAACTCAGGAAGGGGAGTACTTATTTTTCCAAAGGCCCGGGTAGACTCTCATTGGCTCCGCATATATTACATTCTCCTTGTTGAACCAATCACTGTGGCTGGGCCATGAGGTGCTCTCATTGGCCAGCCCTGGATCATGTGCTTTCCTCTGGAACCAGGGGGCAGGGGCAGCCACACTTGAACCTTAGGTTCTGAAAATGAGAAAGTTTCCCGAAGTAGAATCTAGAAGCTGGACAGGTAAACACTGGGAATGGCACCACAAGTGATTGGCTGGAGCAGTGCTCCTCACACTTCATTTATTTAAAAAAAATTTTTTTTTAATGTTTATTTATTTTTGAGAGAGAGGGAGACACAGAATCTGAAGCAGGTTGCATGCTCCGAGCTGTCAGCACAGAGCCTATCGCGGGGCTCGAACTCACCAACCGGGAGATCATGACTTGAGCAGAAGTTGGACACTTAACTGACTGAGTCACCCAGGTGCCCCATCTCCTCGCACTTTATATGAAGAGTCTCATTTAGTAGGTCTGGGATGGGAACTTAGAGTCTACACTTCTTTCTAACAGCCTCCCAGGTGAGACTAGTGTTATTGGTTTATGGACCACACTTTGTGGAGCAGGGCCATACGATCTGGAGTGACTGCCTCCCTCAAATTTACTTAGACTGTTTAGGACTAGCCTGTATCCCATCCTTCCATTTGCCCACTCTCCTGTTTTAACTCCATACCTTCATATTGGCTGGCCTATATGTGAAATGCTTTTCCTCAAATTTCTCTCATTAATTTGTCAACATTTTTATGACTTTACCTCTATCACCTCCAAATGTCTCCTCGATGAGTGACGCTGAGGTTAGGATTCTTCTTCAACTGATGCCTTTTCCAATTTAGACCTGTGAACACTAACCTTGTGGCAGTATAAAAATACATTTAATTATTCATGAGTTTGACAAGATCTGCGGTGTTCATTGATCTGTTGTGTATGTAATTCACTGCCTGAGTTTCAATCTGGGTGTTTGTATCGAACACTTCAGTTTTAGGCTATAGGCTGTTAAAAGGCATGCAAAAGATCCTTGGAACTTGCTGATATAGCACTCAGTAACCGGATGATGTTCAATTCTCATTATGTCATTGGTGTTTTCAGTCCTCTGGCCTTTGCAATCCACTGTGCCGATGTTGGCATAAATAATGCCTCTAGTATGGTATAAAATTTCCATATCATTTAAGGCTTTGGATTAATGCCTTTAGAATGGAATGTCTGTGAAATTGAGTCCTGAGGCCTGAGTTTTAGCCTCAAGTCTGCTTCTTGCACTTATTTTGTGACTTCCTCCAAGCCTTCAAACCTCTTTGGGCCTTTTTACCCAACTGGCCATATTGGGTGTCTTGTGGTCCTCTTCTCTCCCATGGTGCTCTGCCAGCTTTTCAGACCTGCTTCATTTGTAATGCGTGGGTGACACCATGGCGGTAGGATACTTGACTCTCTGAGTCTTATTTTACCCACCTGCAAGAGGCAATAATCATCATCTGATAGCTATGGTGGTGACTGACAGCCATGACTGCATAGAAGATCATGGCTGACGATGGTACAACGTCATGGTCGGCTATTGCCATCATCAGGATCCGTTTGGAAACAAGATGCTGCCAGGATGACTTAACATAAGCAGGAATATTATTCCTTAAATCCATTGAAATATACAGAGCGTGGGGGGGGGCGCCTGGGTGGCTCAGCTGGTTAAGCATCTGACTTCATCTCAGCTCAGGTCATGATGTCACCACTTCTGAGTCCAACCCCAATGTCCGGCTCTGCCCTGACAGCCTGGAACCTGCTTGGGATTCTGTCTCTCCCTCTTTTTCTCTCAAAATAAATAAATAAACTTAAAAGAAAAAAAAAAGAACTAAACAGAGCCAACAGGATCCCACAGAACTTCAGGCAGCAGTTGTCCGTGTTCTATTTCCACCTCAGGTCCTCGAGATCCCAGCCCTCAATGCTCTCATCCCGGGCAGCGTAACACTACGGAAATAATGGAGGTTTGGAGGCATGATATTTTGCCAGTATGTCAGCCTTGGTTAGTAAAAAGCTACCTTCAGTTGTATTCGTTTCTAATTCGATCTGTCATTAAATACATCGGTTTCAGAATTATCACGGGTTCCACTTCTGTAACTTCTCTGTTGAAAGCACTGAACTGCAACTTTGTAGAATTGTTTCACTCCTTCGGAAAGCGGCTCCCCCACTATAGGCGAACAAATCGG
Source organism: Lynx canadensis (assembly GCF_007474595.2). NCBI lineage: Eukaryota > Metazoa > Chordata > Mammalia > Carnivora > Felidae > Lynx > Lynx canadensis. The sequence goes on from NC_044306.2 coordinate 164,013,300, forward strand.
CTAAGCGGTGTAGATCCGCATTTTGAGCCACAAGCCACGACCTTTTATGCCGGAAACGAGGCAGCATCCTCACCAAAGCCTAAAGAGGCTGCGTGCCCGAGAGGTCTGTGTTTCCTGAAGATGCGTAAAAGTTTGGTTCCCATTCTATCCGTATTCAAATCGCTCCTTGGGCAGTCTCTAGTCCTCAGCCAGAACCCAGACTTCTCTTTTGTACCTGCTAATGTCACAAATTGCCCGAGCGCGCCGTGGCTGGCCTCCGCCCAGCCCCAGATTCTTGTCCCCTCCCGGCGCCTTTTACCAGGCGGCCGGCCCGCTGCCGGCCAGGGCTTTCCAACAACCCCATGACCTGACCCCATTTACTTCTTGGGTCCCCGCCGGTGCCATCTGGCTGGAACCATGGGGAGAAACCAACAGTTGGACGTGGTCATCCCTGCCCCTGGCTTTCTCCACTCGTCCCAAATGAAAAACCCGGGGCTGTTTGGGGGGGGGGGGGCGGGGGGACGAGCGGCAGGAAGGAAAAAGCGAAGACGGGAAACCGCCCCGGGTCCCCGCCGGCCCTCTAGGCAGCCCCCGCCTCCCCGGCCCTCGGATCGCTGGAGGCGCGGCCCCTCCAGGCGCCCAGCGCCCAAGGCGGCCCCCGGTTCCCCGCGGGCCCCGGACGGCCGCCCCCGCGCCGGAGTCAGCCCGGGGGACCCGCGCGGTGTGGTTGCTGCAGCCACGCGAGCCAGGGCCTGGCCGTGCGCTCCAGCCCAGAGAGGGGGAAGCAGGAAATAAAGAGGCCACGAGAAAGGCCGGGCCGGGTGGCCGGGGGCGCGGGCGGGCGGGGGAGCGGCGCGGGCGCGGCGGGGGCCGGGGCCGGGCGCGCGGCGGGAGCGCTCGGAGCGCGGGCTGCAAGCGGCGCGCTCGGGCCGCCCCTCCTCCCCGCGCCGCCGGCCGCGGCCCAGGCTCCCTCGCTCCGCCACTCCCCGCCCCTCCGCTCTCCCTCCCGCCTCCCCGCCTTCCCCGCCCTCCCCGCCTCCTCCTCCTCCTCCCCCTCCTCCTCCTCCTCCTCCTCCTCCTCCCTCCCGGCCTCCCTCTCCCAGCCAAACTGCTAGCCGGACCCCAGGCCGCCTCCCCGCAGCCGCCGCCGCCCCGCCGCCCGGCCTCCCCGCGAGCGCTCCACCATGGACAGTCCTGTTTTCACCTTATAAAGATGGCGGTGCGGGATCGCTGCAACCTTTAGACTAATGACTGTCCGAAACATCGCCTCCATCTGTAATATGGTGAGTGGCGGCCAGCGCCGCCTCGGGGGTCGCGCCCGAGGCGCGACGAGGCGAAGAAAGGGAAGCCCGAGCCGCACACCCGCGGGGCGCCGGGGTGGGGGCGGGGGCGGGGGGGGCGCGCCGGGGTCCGTGCGGCGCGGCCAGAAGTTCCCGGCCCCTGCTCTCGGCGGGCGGGCCGCAGCCCCCGGGGCGGCCGCTGGGGAGGGGCCCGATCCCCCGCCCCCCTCCCAGCCCGGGGACCCGGGAGCTCGCCCGCGGGTGCCCGGCCGCGCCGCCGTGCCTCCGCCCTCGGGCTGCGGTGGAGGCGTCTGGGGGGGGGGTTGGGGGTTGGGGGCATATGCCGGGGATCGGAGGCACCCATCCTGCCCTTGCGGTAGATAAAGCCCTGCCGGTCTCTCCCTGACCGCCCTCATCTCATTTTGAGTTCACTCCTTCAACTGTATTTAAAATTCACTTTGCAAAGGCAGCCGGTTGTATCTGGAGAAATTTGAAATGCAATAAAGCTGTAAAGAAGTGCAGAATTGTAGGTGCAGAAGTGAACTTCTACCTGGTTGGGAAAGCACGGTAATTTGTGGTGGATGCCTCAATTTCCCCACCTGTGAAGGAGGGTCAAGGTTATTGGCGGTAACGCGTGGAGGCCCAGAGGGTGGGGCGGTCTTTGGGCCTGGAGGAGGTCTCCAGGGTTATCCTGCCAGATGCACTGCCAGACCCAGTAGAGGCTGGTGAGCAGGGGCGCAGGGCAGCAAGGGGACGCCATTGGGCTCTGGTGGGGCTGGGTCCATGATGTGGTGCTCACTTTAATTTGGGTTTCTCCCTTGGCTCTCCCTACCTTTTCAGTTTCTGTGGGAACAGCCTCCAGCCCTTTGGGTGCCCAGGGTGCGTCCTGCTGGCACCCCCCACTTGTTAGAGCTTTGCAAAGCCTCAGCTTGACCCCTGGCATAAGGCATTGCCCTCCTGTGCAGGGTGAGAGACTGTGCTTTGCTTTCATTCTCCAGGGTCCCCTTCCCTTCCATCAAAGCGTCTCCCCCCCACCCCCCCAAGCTGGAACATGTGTTCTTTTAATGCCAGTTGGGGGAGAACCTCTCTTGAAGCTAATAATACAGGCCCCCAACGGGAATCTGAGAAGGCTTGATTGAGAAGCCTTGGGGTAAGGTGATCTGGCTACCCTGCCCCCGTCACACAGCTTTTTAAATCTTTGTCCCACATTCTCCTACAAGATTAACACATGTTCAAGGAGCATTACGGAGCCCTGGGTTGTTAGCTCAGGGGTGGAATCAGGACCCACTGGCCCTGGCTTCGGTTTTCGGCACCGTTGGACGTCGCTGCTGCCTTGGCCAGCAGAGCAAAGGCTGGGGCTTCCCAGAGTGATAGCTGCAAAGGTATTGGCGCAGGACCAGTTAGATGTGGTGGGTGGCCCCTGGAGCCGTTCCATTTCCTCCCTTTTCCTTACTTCTCCACGCAGAGATGGGTCTCCTGCTCCTTCCTGTCGAGTGGCATTAACGTTGCTTGGTGCAGTGAAAGGTGATGCCTTTCTTCTCGGTTTCTCTCTCTGCGAAGACCAGCTCCTGAGGGGAACTGTGAAACCAGAGCAGCTCTAATACTCTCCCGTGCTTGCTGTGTGGCCTCGGGCTTACAGGGCAGTGAGGCATGGTCCCAGCCCTTGGTGGCGTTCCTCTCCTGCTTGGATGTGGTGACACCTCTCTGTATTGAAGTAGGCTGGGAACTTGAGAGCTTACATGTCCCAAGAGGAAGCCAGCCTCCAGCTTTCCTCCCTCCCCCCCGCCCCTCCGTGCTGCTGGGGCTTCTTGGCACACCTGGGTGGAATGTCACAATCAGTTTCCAGTAAAACTCAGGGAGGCGGACTGCAGGGAGGACGTGAGAGGTGCAGGCCAGTACTGTGTCTGGAGAGTCGACACCGTAAGTGCAAAGGCATCAGGGTTATTAGCATCATCACCCGGGTGAAATGAGGATCCGGTAATTCCTAAAAAAAGGATTTTTCCGCTCCTGTTTAGACACTGTCTTGAGCGAGTGCAAGTCCTGGCTCTAACATGTGCCCGCTTTTTGTCCTTGAACGAGTTGCTGTCTTCCTTATCTAGCAAAAGGGGATGACAGTGGCTCCTACCTCATCAGGCGTTGTATTAAATGAGCTCCTGCACTACATGGCCTGGTACCTGGCAAGTCCTCAGTGAGGGGCAGCTGCTATTATTAAGCTCTTTTTCGCTATTATGGCACCTTCCAATGGTTTAAAAGACCAATGAAGATGATGCGTTCTTGGACCTGGTGGAAGCAGCCACTGCTGTAAACGAGCCCCAGGATCATTTATGCAAACCAAGCCAAGAGACTGTATGGGAAGGCTGGGATGGGAGTCCTTTACCCCGCCCCTTGTAAAAGGCTGCTCAGATCACCCCTGTCCCTCCCAGCCTTCCTTCCCACGCGAAAAGGCTTGCTGATGAGGCGACTGCTGTCTTTTCACCTGGCCGCACGTACCTTTGCACCGGATCCCCCTTTAAATTCTTCACGATTATGAATTGTTTCCAGGTAGGTGTTGTCTGAATCTCTCTTCACTATTTAGCTTCTCTCTGGGGCTCTGACTGGTCTTTTCCACTCCGAACGTGGGTAGGTCCTGGCTGGTTTGAGTAGTTGTAGTAAGAGCAAGTGGCAGCTTCATTTTTTTTTTTTTTTTTTTAAGCAGGTCGTTTGGCATATTTTAAACAGGCTGATGTGTCTAGAAAGGGTGTTAAAAGATACCATCTATCCAGGTAAGACTTGAACAAACCAAAACCTAGCACTGAAAAGTAGATTTGTTTCCTCTACCAGACAAGAAAGGACCCAACAGAGCAGAAACTAAACTTGGAGCAAATCCTTTATGTGACTGAGAAATGATCACCTTCTCTTTCCCCCGCACTTCTCATGCCGGTTTTAGATATGGGCGTTTGGGAGAATATCCACACCCCTCTGCCTGTGTCCTTCCCGCTGAAATTTTATTGTCTCTTGGAAGTTTCATGCTAGTTCCTATTTGTTTTCATTTTACTTCCATGTGAACTCCTGCCGTAGTGATTCTTGATCAGCTTGCTTGTGTCAGGTTCGCCACACTGCGCATCTGGTTCAGAGAGAGTAAAGCTTGTTTGGCTGGTGTGTTGTAATTTTTAAAATGTACTAGCTGCTGCCAAGCATGAGGAAATGTCCCTCGTTGATAATCCTCTGATTTTTATCCAGATCAATGGATTTAACTTCCTGTGTATTTTTATGGCTCTACGAATGAAAAGGTTTGGTGTGGGTTTTTTTTTTTTTTTTCCTGTTTTCAGTTTGAAGAGCTTGAGAAATTTTCTAAAGAGGAAGCATTTGTTAGGAGAAACCAAATGTGCCCTCTAGAAATGGGACTTGTACCGATGCAAATTGGTCTGAATCATTGAATCTTCATTTGTTGGGAGCGCTCTAAGATGTACCATAGAGAAAATGCTGTGTGTCAAATAGACTACAGTTTCGTTCGCATAAGCAGCCATTTGTTGAGGACCTGCTATGTTTGGGTTGGCATAAACTATGTGTTGGTGCTTCATGAATGAGGGGAGTCCCTATCCCCACAGAGCTCAGCAATTTCGTATTTTGTGGGCATAACATTGGTAAAGATGAAACAATTTGCGTACGGTGTGGTATCTGCACAGATGAACGTTGAACAGAATCTCAGAAGCAATACAAAGAAAAGGCTGATGAACACAGCAGGATGTTTCTTTAACGTACTTTGCATTTGACCAAAGTTGGGTTATTTTTTATTTTATAGTAGCGTAGCTTAGACCTGGCATCTGTTCCATGGCTGTCTCTTTTTTTAGGCATGAGTCAAGGGTGCCTTTGGACAAGTTGTCGTATTTCTTGGGACCTTAGTCTTTCTCACCTTGTAAAACTCATACACTTTTTGGGGTTGTCCAAAGCTTCTTAGTGAATGGTATTTCTTAGAGTCTTTATAAAAAATCTCCATCTCCTAATTGGTTAGCAACCATTTGAGGACCGAACCAGCTTATTTAAAACTGTGTGGAATTTACCACATATTAGCATTTTTGTATTCGTTGAACAGTCCCAGGATATTATTGGACACCATAGTGAGTGCCGTATTTGAATTGTCTTAAATAAATGAAGTCACCTTGTTATGAAGGGAAAGTAAATTGAGTAGCAATTTGGAACAGAGCTAGAGAATTTTATAGGGATCATTTTATCTTGCTAGGTCAATTGCCTGAGGCAGTATTTTGAGACTAGTTGGAAAAAATTTTTTAAACTATTCAAAAAGTATGTACATCTTATAATATGGGAGAAGACATAACTTATCTCTTCCTCTAGTACTGTTACTGTTGTTTCCCCTTCCCAGAGAGAATTGGAGACTCAGTTTAATGTATCAGCTAGGGGTCTTTAAAGTCATGTGTGAGGGTCTACTCCGATAGTGGTCAGAGTTTAGAAATTGCAGCCTGGGGTGGGGTGGGGTGGGGTGGGGTGGGATGGGCTGAGGTTTAAAAAAAATTCTCATCTTCTGGCCTCTTGGTCTAGTATGTAGATGTTTGTGTTGGATCAGGACCTGACAATTAGGCCTATAGATTTTTCTCTGTTTTTTCTTGGATTCCTATATGAAAACAAACTTGAATGCCAATATTTAGTTAGCGTTATAGATTATAATATTATTTTCTAGATATCAACTTTGTGTTCCAGTTCACCCACAGAATAAAACCTGTTTTTTTCTTTTAATGTTTATTTTGAGAGAGAGAGCATGAGTGGGAGAGGGGCAGGGAGAGGGGGAGAGAGAGAGAGAATCCCAAGCAGGCTCTGCGCTATCAGCAAAGAGCCCAATGTGGGGCCTGAACCCGCAAACTCGAGATCATGACCTGAGCCGAAGTCAAGAGTCGGTCGCATAACTGACTAAGCCACCCAGCCGCCTCCAAACCTATTTATTTTTTAACTAATGTGGAATTTGGGTATTTGGGGTTGTAATTGAAAGTATTTTTCGATTTTGATTCTCTTAGCAATTAAGAGAAATCTATAGTCACATGTTTCCTTTTTCCCCAGCTTATTTGTTTGAATGACTTCAGGCTTTATAATCGTGTTCAATTCTGTGGTATCATCAAAAGGTGTCTCTGGGTGGTTTTATCTCTAGCCTTCTCATGGAGCTAGCCCAAAGCAAACAGACTGGAAGAGTTTGGTGTATTTTAGTCTAGTTAGTGGTCTGGACCAAATATTTCAATGCAGATTAAATTGCAATTGTGGTGAAACCAATGCTAATCTAAGGCCTTGCTGATCTTTTAAGAGAAAAAGCCACTCCAACATGAACAAGCAGATACTTTTTTGAGACAAATAAATTCTGTATCAACAATCAAACCTGGCATTAAAGGCTTTTGGAATGTTTGTGTTCGGAGATTGTTGCCAAGAATTTTGGGTATGTCATAAGTCCTCTACATGAGATGTTACTACAGTTTAAGTGTGGTTATTTGTGCTGGATATTTTTAAGAGCGTGTGGATGAAAGCCTTGTTGGTTCCCAAAGCTTCACGTTTCACCTGTCGGTCCATTCTTCTCCCGCCCGTCCAGTTTTCATGCCGCTTGCAGAGCCTGAAAATGCTTTAAAGTTGTTCAGACTTGGGACTCTTCTTCTGGGTGCTTACCTGGGTGGTAAATTTCAGGCACACAGAAAAATACAGAGAATACTAGAGTGAATGCCCGTGTGTTTCCATCCACCACCCAGTGAAGAAATAAAATATAAATACAGGCGAACCCTTCCTCATTTCACTCCCCCCTCCTCCAGATGGTGATCGCTATTCTGCATTTGGTGTTTATCCCCTGTTTGTATACTTTTACTAGATACGTGTATGTTCATCAACCACATGTAGAGTCACTTCCTCATGTTTTAAACATGCTCCCTGATAGTGAGATTGCTTTTGTTTTAAACACTGATTTCGAGGGGCGCCTGGGTGGCTCAGTCAGTTAAGCGTCCGAGTTCTGCTCAGGTCGTGATCTCGCGGTTTGTGAGTTCAAGCCCCGTGTCGGGCTCCGTGCTGACAGAGCAAAGCCTGGAGCCTGCTTCAGATTCTGTGTCTCCCTCTCTCTCTGCCCTTCCCTAACTCGTGCTCTTTCTCTCAAAAATAAATAAACATTAAAAAAAAAATAAACTCTGATTTCGAGATTCATCCATTAAAGTCTACGTGATTCTAGGTTATTAACTGCTCTCCATGCGTATGCTACAATATACTCACTTTATTGTTGATAAGCACTTGGCTTTACACTTTTCTGTGTTTGTCATGACATTTTGAACTTGTCTCCCTGTGCATATGTTTGAAGTTTCTCTGTGGCATATACGTAGAAGAGAGATTGCTGGGTCAAAGGAAATGGGCATCTTCAACTCTTAATATATTGCCTGGTTGCTCTCCAAAGCAGTCGTGCCGATTTGCATTCCAACCAGCAGCGCTGGGGAGCGCCAGCGGCCGCACGTGCTTTCAGACGCCCGACATTGTCAGACTTGATGTTTTGCCAGTCTGAAGTGGGATCTCTGTGGTTTAAAATGTGCACTTTCCTGTTTACTAATGAGGTTGGACATCTTTTCGTGTGTTTATTGTGCTGGGTTGTTTTTCATCCAGCGACTCCGGGGCAGTTTTCCAGGGCTTGAAAGTCAGGATTGCATTGGTTTTGTCTGAAAATAGGGAAAGGGAGGATGCAGGGGGAAAGTGGGGAGACCAGAGAACAAGTTGAGAACGGTGGGGGTGGAATGGAAGATACAGGTTGACGGAGTGATAGAAAGGGGCTGAAGACTTGCAGCGACAAGACTACAGACTAGAAGGGAGAAGATACATTGAGTGTTGAGAGTAAATTCGTGATATGTCGTCGGGCGGGCCAGGCCTCCCAGTTCAAGTTATGTGGTTCATGCTTCGTTTCATTGAAATTGGCTTTGGCGTCTGGGGTCTCTTCCGGTGGGAACGACAGCGAGGCTGGACTTACAGAGTTTTCCTGTTTACCCAGTTGCTTTCGGAAGTTCTTTTGGAAAGGCGGTGTATTTCTCTGGAAACAGTGCTGCCGTGAACGTGCTCACGCCTGTCTTCTTTGCACACGTGCCTTCGTTTCTCCAGGATGTAGGCCTCGAAAGGAAAGTGCTGCTCTCCGAGTGTGCCCACCTGGGGCTTTACTAGGTGTCGCCAGATTGCTCCCCAAGGTGGTTGCATGAAATGGAGCTTTTTGGATGTGTAGCTTCTGGGGCCCTAGTCTCAGAGTTTGTGACTGTCCAGAGGTGTAGGTAGGTCTGTGGTGGGTTTTAATCACCTGCGAGTTTTTTAAGTGCCACAGCTGATTCTGAGCAACATCCCAAGCTTAGACACCAGGGTGTTAGATTGGCGGCTCCTCAAGGTTATCTTCTTCACCGGCATTCAGCGCGGTGCCTGGCACATATGTGCCAGAGGCTCAACCAGTGGTTCCTGGCTGATCGAATGAAGAGCTGGAGCCTGGGAGAATGGGAGAATTGCCTAGGAGGGAGGTAGTGCTCCTCGGATCTCGGATTCCGTCGTCCACCGGAATTCCCTGGTGAGCTTGTTAAAATGCAGATTCTGATTCAGGAGGCCTCTGGTAGGCCTAGATTTTGCATTTCTAGCGTGGCCAGATTGTCCTGGTTTGGGAAGCACACGTAGAACAGCAAGTCCCCAGGGAAAAAAAAAGAAAAAAAAATTTTTTTTTTTTTCCAAAGTGGAGGAGTTTGGGATTTGGAATCCTGCTTGGTAAATTTCAAAGCCTGTCTCCTCATCTCCTGATAACACAAAAAGGCAGGTGATAAAGTACCTTTCTCACAGCATTCTGGGGAAGAATCAAAGACGATCTTGCTGCCTGTGGAAGCATTTTGTGAACTGCGATGCCCTCACACATTCTACTTTTCGTAATTATTCTCGTTCTTTTAGGGAATTAATGTTTTCCCTCAGGTTACCCAAAGCACAAAGCTGTTGTTAAAAGAAGTTGAACGGCTTTAGGGAAAGCAGCTAATAAGTTCAGGTAGTTTATAGATACACTGAAAACCACAAAGGATAGCACACTGACATCTGAGAATCACTGGTTTGATGGAATTCTGCTCTCTTTTGACCTGCTGTCTACGTTTAGTGGGCATTTTGGGAGGAGTGGAGTTGGGGGAAGGAGGTCAGGCAAAGAGCAGAGGCAAAATTCACCTTGTGTGGTTCTGACTGCGGTGCTGGGACGTGGGGTTCCCTCTTCGCTGGTTGGTGGTAGGGGGAGGAACGGGACTAGAGAGAGGCCCAGAACTCTCTCCTGCTCATCTCTGCACTGTAGCAGGTGATAGGACAGTAGGGAGGCTCTCTAGTTTATTTCCCCAACTCAGACACTTCTTACAGTGAGAGGGGGATGCTCTAAATAGCTATTAGGCATTAATTGACTTACTGTAGGTGTAATCAAAGCTATTCAGGGCAAACCAGGCCTTGTGGTCAACCCAAGGTTAAGCCACCGAAGGACACTGTCATTTAAATTCAACATTTCAGGGTGCTTTATTTATTGGGGATACTGCCTCATCCACCTGAGAAGAGGCAGTGTGGTGTAGAGAGAGGAGGGCAAATACAAATAAAATAAAAGGGACATTCAGAACTAGTGTGTATTGTATGCTGCAGTTTTTTTTTGTTTTTATTCCCAGTCTTCACTGTATCTTTTTTTTTTTTTTTTAATGTTTGTTTATTTTTGAGAGAGAAAGAGAGAGCGAGAGAGGCGGTGGGGAGGGGCAGAGAGGGAGACACAGAATCCAAAGCAGGCTCCAGGCTCTGAGCTGTCAGCACAGAGCCCAACGCGGGGCTTGAACTCACGAACTGCAAGATCATGACCAGAGCTGAAGACAGACGCTTACCAATTGAGCCACCTGGGCACCCCTTCACTGTATCTTTGAACCACTTGAATTTAGTAGTAGTTTTCCTTAAATCTGTCCAACTTCTTTTAATTTGGTCTCATTCTGTGCTAAGACATCTGTGAAGTAATGGGTTTGGTGAGCTAGTTATATGCTTTTGTAATGCATATCAGAAACATAATCGCTGTAGATACAAATATCAGATCATTATGTTGTACACCTGAAACTAATTTAATGCTGTATGTCGATTATACCTCAATAAAAAATGCATAATTGCTAGAGTTAAAAGTGTTCATAGTTGTGCCACCTAAGATTATCTAACCTCCCACTGGGATTCATGGTTCCTAGTTTGGGAGGCATTGGCTCAGATAAGAGGTTCTTTATGGTGGTTCAAATAACCGACTATTGGAGGAACACTTGTGGTTTTGTTGTTGCTGTTTGTTTGTTTTTTAAGTAATCGCCATGCCCAATGTGGGTCTCCAACTTATGACCCCAAGATCAAGAGTCCCATGCCCTACCGACTGAGCCAGCCAGGTGCCCCTGGAGGAATACTGTTACAGTGGTTTGTAGGTTACAGGTTGGCGAGCTTCCTTGGGGGGCAGGTTAACAAGTGGAGATCTGGTTGGGGTTTCCACACTGTTGTTGGTTGAGTGTGAGAGTTGCCAATGCTCCCCTTTCAGAGACTCTGCTTGTCACCTGTAATGTCGGTGGCAAGAGAACTTCCCTCCCTGTGGTATTGTGGGGCTGAAATGGACTCATTAATGTCTGGTGCTTAGCCCAGAACCTGACCATTTTACTACTATTGCCTTCTAGTGCTCCTGTTTTTCCCACTAGCACTGCAGTCCAAAGGATGGAGTGGAGACTGCCTTGGGATCTGAGGTCTCAGGTTCCAGTCTTGATCCTGCCACTTTGTAGCTTTCCTAACACGGGCAGGTGACTTAGACCTCTTTGGGTTCGCACACTGCAATCTAGCACGGCTTCCAGTCAGAGACTGGACTTGTGGGGAAAGCCGGGAGGGGACAAAAGGAGGAAGAAGCTGTGATTTCCCACTGAAAGGTCCTGGGGAGGCACAGTGCAGGCAAAGCTTTTGTAATCATCGGTCAGGATACAATGTTTTTCCCTTTCCTGATAATGAGAGCACGTCATCTAGTCAAAGACTTTTCATCACCTAATAAGCGTCTAACATACCCTCTTGTACTACCTGGCATCTGCAGTTAGGTGTTCCTACCTGAGAAATACGTAAGTAACTGAGCTCAGTTTCTTTTTAAAAAAAAAAATTTTTTTAAAGTTTTTAAAAAGGTAATATGAGTTCCTATGGTAGAAATTTCAAATTGTACAAAAGGATATATCTTGAAAATATAGCCAGCACCCAGTTGTTATAACTGGCCTGATTAATATTTTCAGTTTCTTCTGCTTCTATTCAGACGTATCCTATGCATATACAAACAAATATGTTTATATTTCTCTCATAGTTTTTATTTTTATTTAAAAAAAATTTTTCAATGTTTATTTGTTTTTGAGACCGAGAGAGACAGAGCATGGATGGGGGAGGGTCAGAGAGAGAGGGAGACACAGAATCTGAAGCAGGCTCCAGGCTCTGAGCCGTCAGAACAGAGCCCAACATGGGGCTCGAACTCGTGGACCGTGAGATCATGACCCGAGCTGAAGTCGGACGCTTAACCGCATGAGTGTCCCAGGCCCCCCCCCCTTTTTTTTTTAATTTTTTTTTTTACTTTTATTTATTTTTGAGACAGAGCATGAACGGGGGAGGGTCAGAGAGAGAGAGTATTTTTGTTTTTTAAAAAATGTTTATTTATTCAGAGAAAGAGAGAAGGGGGGCAGGGGAGGGACAGAGAGGAAGAGAGAGAATCCCAAGGGGACTGACTGTGCTGAGCGCGGAGCTGATGCGGGGCTCAGCCCCACGACCTGGAGTTCATGACCTGAGCCGAAATCAAGAGTCGGGCGGTCAACCGACTGAGCCACCCAGGCGCCTCTATATTTCTCTCATAGTTTTTAAAAACACAGGTAGTACCTCCGGCATATACTGCTCTATCCTGATCTGCCCCTTGCTTTTATGCCTTGAAGGTGGGTCTGTGTTAGTAGTAAGTGATGAGCATCCTCATTCTTTTTTAATGGCTACAGAGTATTCAGTTGCTTGAATGCATTGGATTCACTTAAGCACTAATGGGCATAAAGGTAGTTTTCCACCCTTTGGTTTTTACAAACAAGGCTATAGGGAACGTATATCCTTATGTCCATATATCATTTTACATGTGTGGGAATATAGCTGTCGGCTTACTTCTCAGAAATGGATTTGCATTTGTAACTTTGACGGATTCTGCCAAATTGCCCTCCACCAGCAATATGTGCGACTCTCGTTACACACAGCCTTGCCCAAGCAGCGTGCTATCCAGAAACCTTTTGATCCTTGCCAGTCAGGGGAAAAATGGAGTCTTAGTATATTTTTAGTTTGCGTCTCTCTCGTTAGAAGTGAGCTTGAGCAGCTATTCACACGTTCGAGAAAACCAGCTCAATTTCATTTAACTGGTTTGTTGTTGGCAATTACTTTTGAAGTCTGTAGAGAAGGACCAGTTTTATTTTTATTTTCAATCTGTGGCAGACTGATATTTTTATAAAATACAATAAAAAAGAATTATTAGCAAAATAGAGTTAAAAACTCCAAAGATACGTAAGCACACAAACCCCGATTTTTTTCATGTTTATTTATTTTTGAGAGACAGAGCACGAGTAGGGGAGGAGCAGAGAGAGAGGGAGACACAGAATCTGAAGTGGGCTCCAGGCTCTGAGCTGTCAGCCCAGAGCCCGATGCAGGGCTCGAATTCACAAACCGTGCCATCATGACCTGAGCCGAAGTTGGGACACTTAACTGACTGAGCCACCCAGGCACCCTCAAAACCCCTATTTTTTATGATTAACTTGACAGATACAGAATTACTCTGTCCATTCATTATACCTGTTTTTACTTTCTGAACTTAGCTCATGGCACTATCAACACTTTGGGTGATACTGCTGTAAAGAACTCCTGTCGTTTCTTTTTTTCCATTGCATCCCTGTTTGGGGATGAGAGAACACAGAATTCTATATTTTATGTTTCACAATCAGTACTAGATGTTTTTGATCCATTAGAGTAGAATATCTCTGGTGGTGCAGTACTGATCCAGAAGGGCAGGGTGCCATGCAAACCCATCCAGGTACCTTAACCCCTTCAGTTCTCCCAGGCTGTAACATGGAATACTGGTGCCCTGGTTTTTCACTGGATGAAGATCTTGAACTTGAACTACTAGACAGGGTTGGGTGGAGCTCAAAATCACCCAATTAGTCCAATTTGTAGAGTTGACCTCTATGACCTGGGACTTTGCCAGTATCCCATGCCATTCATGCTGCTTTTCTAGGAAGTGATGGGAGGGGTTCCTGGGTAAAGTAAGAGCTTAAGAGACTTCATAATCAAGGTGGCACGTTGGTGGCTTTGCAGAACGTTGGATTGGGGATGAGTTTCTCTTCTAGCACACTGAGTTCAGTGACTGTGGGTGAAATTTCCTTTTTCTCCCCCTTCAGCCAGAATATAGACACAGACCAGTATCTTTTGTTCTGCTTTTGAGTTGAAATTTTATCTTTGCATGAGGACTTTGTTACGCTGTCTCTAGGCATGCGGAGAGCTATTTTACAAACCAGAGTCTCTAGCTGCTCTTTAATGTCCCTTCCTGTGATGACTTGGGATCATTATGTATCCCAGGGTCATCTTTCTTCAGTAGCAGACGTTTTTGTTTTGTTGTGTCATGATCATTAAATTAAATCCTGTTGAGATGTTTTTCCGCGTGTTTCCCCCTACCCAGTATCATAGAAGGCATGGAAATGTCATGCTATCGTGGTGCAGAATGAAGATGTGTTTTCACTGCCTTCCGTGGATGATGGCTCCCGGGGAAAGCCGGCAGAGGTCCGGGAGGCGGGTGAGTGCTCGTGCCAGGAGTTGGGGCTGCAGTGTGTCAGGATTTAGGTTGTCGGTTCACAGCAGACCTCTGCTACATACTAACACCTGACCTTGGCAAGTTCCTTAACCCCCCACTAACCACATTTCCCTCACCTATGAAATGTGGTCCCCGGGAGTGGTTTACCTAGAAGGAGAGTTTTGTTCAGTGTTGCTCACTGGGCCTGGGTGACCTGTCTGCCCTCTAAGCAGGACGGGCACCGATAGCCATACTGGGGTGTTGCGTAGTCGGTGGTTAGCGTTCGATGGTTAGGTGATGAGGTGATGTGTGACCAAGGGCCAGAGAGCACGTGCTCAGGAACACCTCTGGCTCCCTGCCTAGTCCCTATAATCTGCAGCTATGGAATTATGAAAAATACAAATGAAAAGATCATCTCCCTTGCCTGGGGGTCAGGAGTTCGGGCTCTGAATCTGAACGGCCTGTGTTCAAGTTCTGTCTCCTTTACAGACTGAGTGAAGGTGGGCAAGTTCCCTCCATTTCTTCGTAAGTAGAACAGGGGTAATAAACATAATCTGGCTTGGGCTAGTGGACAAAATTAAGTGAATATATAGACATGAAGTTTCTGAATGAGTGGCACGTAGCACTTACTCTTCCCCATTTGCCAAATTTATTCAGTTAGCAAATTTATTTAAGTGCCTTTTATATGCCAGGTGCTCTGCTAGGTGCTGGCAAACGAATCAGATGTATAAGAGTCTGTTCTTGTCGAGTTTATGGTCTAGTGTAGAGATTAGCAAGCTTTTCGGTAAAAGGCTCCATGGTAAATATCTTGGGCTTTCTGGGCCATAATGTCTTTGTCACAACTACTCTACTATCATATTGTGAAAGTAGCTACAATAAGTAAATGGATGACTGTGTCTGTGTTCCAATAAAACTTTATTTACAAAAGCAGTTGTGCCAGATTTGGTCCATAGATCATCACTTGTCAACCTGTGGTTCAGTGGGAAAACATGTTAAGTAAGCACAAATATGTTATCAGAAGTCGTGATAGGTTTTATAAAACGGAAATCTCACAGGATTACATAAGAAAAGGGTCAAGAAAGGTAGCTTTGAAGAAGTGACATTGAAGCAAAATGGTAGGAAGGTAGCCAAAGGAAGAAAGGGCAGCGGCAGCAGGCATAGCTCTAGTGGCCAGTTTTAAACTTGCCACACCAGTTGTTAGCTAAGAGGCTCAGAATTACAGCCTGCATTTCTGTCTTTTGGAGCACATTGGATATTTTGAAGTTTTCTTTGAATTAAAACAGAAATGGGTGTCTGACTTCGGCTCAGGTCACGATCTCATGCTTTGTGAGTTTGAACTCTATATCGGGCTCTGTGCTGACAGCTCAGAGCCTGGAGCCTGCTTTGGATTCTGTGTCTCCCTCTCTGTCTGCCCCTCCCCCACTCATGCTCTGTCTCTTTCTCAAAAAACAGGTAAACATTAAAAAAAAAATTTAAACAGAAATGGGAAATTTCCCCTGAAATATAATTCATGCCAGTTGTCTTCCCCTTCTCACCTCCCTAACTCCTGTTATAATCTTAACACTGAGAGATGAACTGTATTAATATATTAACACATTTTGGGGCACCTGGAGCATGTGACTCTTGATCTCAGGCTTGTGAGTTTGAGCCCTACATTGGGTGTAGAGATTACTTTAAAAAACTCTAAAAAAAAAAAAAAAGGTGTGTGTGTGTGTGTGTATACACGTATATAAGAGATATATATAAGGTATATATATATATGTATATAAGGTATATATACACATATAAAAGATATATATGTATATATAAACAAACACATTTTGTTATGCATTCTTCTGGTAGGTTATTTTCTCTATGCAGGTGTTTTCATTATATTGTCAGTATCTAAAAATTCAGAAGTTAGAGTAGTAGGATTGCACATTATTTCATTATTAGGTATAAAACGTTTTACCCCTTAGAACTCATTTTTACTTTTTGATGTTTTTCTCTTTTTGCCTGGTTAAACTTAAGATTCTCTTCTTTTCCTATTTGGCTAAAGATTCACAGACCTTAAAACCATTTTGGGAAAAAAAAAATCTGTTTTCTTATTGACTACATCCTGAGTTTTTCCCAATTTCCAACCTCAATTGTACATTTCCTTTCATTTTTTTTTTAACGTTTATTTATTTTTGAGACAGAGAGAGACAGAGAGAGACAGAGCATGAATGGGGGAGGGCCAGAGAGAGAGGGAGACGCAGAATCTGAAGCAGGCTCCAGGCTCTGAGCTGTCAGCACAGAGCCCGACATGGGGCTGGAACTCACAGAGCGGGAGATCATGACCTGAGCCGAAGTAGGACGCTTAACCGACTGAGCCACCCAGGCGCCCCTGTACATTTCCTTTACACAGGTTGTAGCATCTTACAGTATTCCGTAGAGATTTTATGGAAAAGTATGTTGCTCACTGTGGACTATTTGAAGGGGTGCCTCGGAGTTAGGGGTTTCTCTGTACAACTTTGTGACCCCGTCAAGTTTTCTCTTTCTGCCATTCTGGGATTCCGAGGGGACTCTGCCTGCATGAGAGTCATTGCGGTGCAGTGGTTAGGAGCATACTGGTGTGAGTTAAACCCAGTTTTGTTCCTTGGCTGTGTGAACTTGGATCAAGTTACTTACCTTCTCTGGGTCCCAGTTTTCTTCTCTTTAAAATGGGAACAATCGTGGCATTAACTCCATGGAGTTAAATTTAGAGGATTAGAGGAGTAAAATGAATAAAATACACATCAGGTCCTTGGAGCAGTGACTGCAGTAGGGAGGATGATTTGGGTTATCCGTTGTTATTATTACTGGTTACAGCTGGGGAACCAGTGGCCCTATTCCTCCTTTACCATCCTTGAATTCTGGCAAGTGGCTCCTGACTCATCCTGAGATCTTGGGCTGTATCACTTCATTTTTGTTTCACCCTCTGTGTAAGGCTGTAGGAGTGACTTTAATCAACAGAAGTCAGGGAAACCTAGTTTTTTTGAAATCTAGTTCTTTATGTACTTTTGTACTTGGAAAACTTACTTGATAAGTAGAATAGCCTATTGAACATAGACCTAAAAGTATGTCTTTGGCAACAACATTATCTTCTTCTGTCACATATTTTATTTTATTTTTAAAAATTTTTTAACATTTACTTATTATTGAGAGACAGAGACAGAGCACAGCTGGGGGAGGGACAGAGAGAGGGAGACAGAATCTGAAGCAGGCTTCAGGCTCTGAGCTGTCAGCACAGAGCCCAACGCGGGGCTCGAACTCACAAACTGGGAGATCACGACCTGAGCCAAGTCGGGTGCTTAACCGACTGAGCCACCCAGGAGCCCCTCCTGTCACATACTTTAATTCCGGGTTTATAACTGATGACTTATTCTGTGTATACTTGGAGATTTTTACATGTTCTCTTTGGCCTTTTTTGTGTGTGGCCCTTCTTTACTTTGTAAAAACTTGAAAGAGAGGTTGCCTAACCTAGGATGCCGACAAATGGGCTGTCCTGGGGTTATCTTGGCCAAGTAGGCTTACTTCTCTGGGCCTTGAGTTTTTTCATCTGTGAAATGGGTCTAGATGATCTCCAAGGGCTCTTCCTGGTCTCTATGGCTTTTGTTCAGGTGCTCCCATAGTCTGGCAATATTCTCATTAGCTTTTATAGACCTTGCAGTGCTGCTGTTCTGATTATACCATCCTCCTGAGCAAGATTCTATCTCCTTTTTGTCCCCCACTGGAAGAAATCCTAATATGCTTTCCTTATAAACTGCCTTTAAAATCACTTTAAAAAGAAATGCCTTTCTATATCCATCTATGCATTTACGATTCATCCTTCCCGGTGGCGGTGGTTGTTTATTTGGTGGTTCTGTAGCCCCCCCTCGGCAGGCACAGGATTGCTCTCAGAAGTGCTCTGAAGAGCTAACATTACAGTCTTCTTGTTGGAACTTGTCCCAGCTCAGATTCTATTTTTAATAAAGTGTGGTGCATTGTTTTTCAAAGGTTACCAAATTTTTTACTGATGGAAATAAGATCTTTATGTTTCTATACCTCCAGACCCTGTGATTTACCACCATTGATAAGTTCTTTTGTTCAGCATCTGGTCATGGAGTAATTATTCTCAGTGCCTCCCACTTGCCTTTTGTGCCTGTGGGCTGGGTGCTAGCAGTGGGAGTGTAGGCGCTGGGATTTGTAGTGTACCTTGCAATTTGCATGGTGCTGATGACATTCCCAGTTTTGCTTGATTCTCCCTGTTACCCTGAGTAGTGGGTTGGCCCGATTCCAGCTCCTCCCCCACCCACACCCTCCCAGCCAGGAAACCAAGGCCAAGAGAGAAGAGTGACCAAAACCAAAGGCAAATTCACACTGGGAGGAAAAAATGGCCAAATACAGTCTGAATTGTGTGCTGTGGCCTCAAGATAACTGGTCTGCAGGATATTAGTTTGCTAATTTTCATTAACTTTTTTTTTTTATAGTTTTTTTTCAATGTTTATTTTTGAGAGAAAGAGAGTGTGAGTGGGGGAGAGTCAGAGAGAGAAGGAGACACAGAATCTGAAGCAGGATCCAGGCTCTGAGCTGTCAGCACAGAGCCTGATGTGGGGCTTGAACTCACAAACCATGAGATCATGACCTGAGCCTAAGTCGGACACTTAACCGACTGAGCCACCCAGGCGCCCCCATTAACTTTCTTTAATGACAAAAATAACAATGCCCAGTGTAAAAAGGGTGAATAGTTGGGAAGAGAACACGAAAAGCCCCTTGGTGGCCTCCTCAGTTCCCAGCCCTGCTCCTAGACCCTGGTGACTAGTGTTCATAATTTCCCAAGTATTCTTCAAGGGGTTTCCATTAGAATGTAGGCACGGAGGGGTGCCTGGGTGGCTCCGTTGAGCATCTGACTTTTGATTTCATGATCATGAAATCAAATCAGGTCAAATCGGGACATGATCTCTCAGTTTGTGGGTTTGAGCTTCACGTCGGGCTCTGCACTGACACCGCGAGCCTGCTTCGGATCCTCTCTGTGCCTCCCTCGCTCAGGCACGCACACGTGTTCTCTGCTTCTTTCTCTCATTAATAACAACAAAAAAAATGTAGGCATTAAACACGGGCCTGGTCTGCGTGTGCCTCAGATATAAGTGCTGGGCACAAAGCAGGGCTCGGTGTCCGTTGATTAAATTGAGTGGCATCTCCAGCATCATCCTGCACATTGTCACTCGCCAGCACGTTTCTACTTATTGCTCTATCTTGGACCAATTTTCATAGCGGGACTTGTATGGCAACTTTACTTCTTTAAATAGCTGCATGGTATTCCATTGTATGGATCACTATAACTTTTTAACCAGTTCAAGCTGTTTCTAACTTTTTCTGTCACAAACCTTGCTCTGAGAGCCCTCTGAGACATTGACTGAGGACCCTCTGGGAACAACATTGGTTGTTCCCCCTGATATCCATTTTCCAGTTCTTTTTTTGTTTTTTGTTTTTTAATGTTTATTTATTTTTGAGAGAGAGGAAGAGAAAGAGAGAGAGAGAGACCGGGCAGAGGAGGGACAGAGAGAGAGAAGGGGACAGAGGATCCAAAGTAGCCTCTGCCCTGACACCAGACGGCCTGATGCAGGGCTTGAACTCACAAGCCGTGAGATCATGGCCTGAGCCGAAGTCAGACGCTCAAACGACTGAGCCACCCAGGCACCCATTTTCCATTTCTGATGTTAGCTGGTCATGGCCGCTCACACCTGCCAAGTCCCCTTGTAGTAGGTATGGATACCATACAGGGTCCCCGGGTGGGGGGTGGAGGTTGTGTGGGTGAAGTTTCCTATTGCTGCTGTAAAAAATTACCGCAGACTTCAGAGCTTCATTTGAAGCTCCAGAGGTCAAAAATCCTAAAGTCAAGGTTCTGGCTAGCCCCACACCTTCTAGAGGCTCTAGGAGAGAATGCGTTTCCTTGCCTTTTCCAGTTTCTAGAGGCTGCCTACATTCCGTCGCCCAGGAACTCTCAGAACTCTGCTTCTGTTGTCATGTCTTCTCACTGACTCTTGCCTCTCACCTCCCTCTCCTGAGGACCCTCCCTTGTGGTTACACTGGGCCCACCCAGATAATCCAGTGTGATGTCCCCATCTCAAGATCCTTAAATTAACTGTACCTGCACAGTCCCTTTTGCCATGTAAGGTAACAGATTCACAGATTCCAGGGATTAGGGTGTGGAGGGGCCATTATTCTTTCTGTCACAGGGACTACCAGAGCCTGGGGGTAGTCAGTGAAGAATGCCCTGAGAAGGATGATGGGGTACAGCCAGGTGAAGAAGCTGAGGAAGAACCTTCAGGTGGTGAGTGGGATGGAATTTGAGGTGTCCTGATCTGTATGAGGAATGGAACGAAAGGCTGTTGTGACAGCCAAGTGTACAAGGGAGTGGGTGGTGAGAGGTGACGCTGGAGACAGCAGGGGAAGTCACTGGAGGGTTTTAGAGTAGCTTTGAATTTACAAAGAACACTTGTGCTGCCATGATGACAGTGGGGTTAGAGGTGGGTACGGAGGGTGTTGGAGGCCACGTAGGAGGCTGTCGTAATTCAGGTGAGAGATGCTGGGGGCCTTGCCTTGCTCGTGGCAGAAGATGAAAGAGAAGCGGATGGCTCTGAGAGATTGAAACCACAGACATGGTAGTGGGTGGGTCGGGCAAGACCCCCAGGCTAGACCAAGCGTCGGCCAAGAAGGTGGCAGCATTGTCATTTGTGGCGAAATACCAGGAAAGGGTTGGAATTAGGGGGAAGGAGAAGGGAATGCTCTAATTTGGAGTAGATTGATTTTGAGGGCCTATGAGACAAACCAGTGGAAATGTCAATATTCGTCCAGTCTGAATGAGCTCAGAAGTTTTCTGGAATGAAGATGAAATTGGAAATGGTAGCTGCTGATTGATGCCACATGAGTGGTTATTGCCTGGACCCTACAGAGAGGCATGGAGAAGAGGGAAGAGGGCCTCAGTGCTTGTAGAAAGCCCGGGGTAGCTAAAAGCGCCCTCTGTAGTTGGCAATGTTTCGAGCTCATCAGGGGTGAAGTGGAGATAGAATCCAGATGAAGAAATGTGGAGGTGAAGAAACAGAAAAATCTTAAAGAGTATTATGGAAAACTTCCCAAAATTGTATTAGCTTCCTATTGCTGCTATAAGAAATTAGGATTGACTTAGCGCCTTAAACAACACAAATTTCTTGTCTTATAGTTCCGGAGGTCAAAGACCTGAAATTGGCCTCCCGGAGCTAACATATGGGATGTATAAGTTTGAGTTCTTCCTGGAGGTTCCAGCAGAGACTGTTCCTTGCCTTTTCCAGCTTCTGGAGGTTGCGTGTGCTCCTTGGCTCCTGGCCCCCTTCCTTCGTCTTCAGAACTAGCAAGGGCCAGTTGAGTCCTTCACACATGGCATCACTCTGATCTGTCGGTCTGCGTGTTTCCCACTTTTAAGGATGCTTGTGATAACATTGGGCCCGCCAAGATAATCTGGGACAGTCCTCCTATTTTAAGGTCAACTCATAAGCAAATTAATCCCATCTACAAGCTGAATTTTCCTTAGCCATGTGAGGTAATGTATTCACAAGTTCTGGGGATTAGGACATAGACCTCTTTGGGGCACCATTACTCTGCCAGTACACATACATGTTAACGTATAAACAGAATAGTATAACGAGCCCCACGTACCCAGCACTCAGCTTCAACAACACAGCATGTCCTCACTTCTCCCCACCTCACCACTGGTTATTTAAAATAAATCTTAGAAGTTATCTGACTCATCTGTAGATGTTTCAGAATAGAGTTCTTTAAAGAAGTTGAGCTCTCATGGGACAGTGATGAGGGGGAGGTCACTGGGGAGATGTGTGGGAGAGTGTGCACGTGTGCATTTTTAGTGGGGGAGGCAGTTAGGCATGCTAAATTCTTCACTTTGACATTTGCAGCACTGGGCAGAAATCACATCATGTTAACACCCTCTACAGGGCCCTGCAGTAGGCATGTTAAATTCTGACGGGAAGGATCTAACTGTGGAGGAGAGACAGGCTTGGACGAGAGACGTGTCCATCATTAACAGAGGGAGGCATGTAGGTTTGAAGGTTTGGGAACGAGAGTTCCTCTCTGCTGGTTTAATTTAATCCAATTAAAAAAATGTTCCCCTATTGAGTAGGAAGCCAGTGAGCGGGGCAGAGGGGAACTAGGGGATGTTGAAGATTTGAGGAGCTCCAGGAAAGTTGGAAACAGTCACTGTGGAGAGAATGAGTGCACTGAAGAGACATTATTGGAGGCGGGACATGTTCGGGGCCTGCTTGGTGAATTCAAGTGAGTCCAGCCGGCATCGTTGTGGGACTTCTTCCATTAGCATTGCACGTCTCTATGGGTGTATGTTCAGAGATGGCGGACCATTTGGCTCCTACTGGCTTAGTTTTTTGCCAGGTGGTGTGACCAGAGGACAGGGTTTTTAAGAGCAATTGAAGTCATGCTCCCTGGGCTCTACGCTGAATAAGAAAGAAGAGGCGTGACAGGATCAGGTGAGGTGAATGTAGCCATGGTGCTGGGATGCTTAAGGAAGCTGGCAGGCAGAGCGGAGCCTGGATCGATTGTAGGGTGGTGACCAGGTCCAGAGGAGCTGGAGTGGAGTGGAATAAAAGCCAGCTGGTAAAGAGGACATCCAGTTACTGAGAGAGCAGGCTGTGGGAATGCTCCTCCACGTGGGTATTGAGATGACCCCGGATGACAGCAGGAGGCAGAGGGGAGGGTGAGGTCAGCTGTGAATGGAGGTCAGCCAAGAAAAGGAGATGGGAGGGGCGCCTGGGTGGCGCAGTCGGTTAAGCGTCCGACTTCAGCCAGGTCACGATGTCGCGGTCTGCGAGTTCGAGCCCCGCGTCAGGCTCTGGGCTGACGGCTCGGAGCCTGGAGCCTGTTTCCGATTCTGTGTCTCCCTCTCTCTCTGCCCCTCCCCCGTTCATGCTCTGTCTCTCTCTGTCCCAAAAATAAATAAACGTTGAAAAAAAAAATAAAAAAAAAAAAAAATAAAAAAATAAATAAAAAAAAAAAAAAAGAAAAGGAGATGGGAAGGGCCTTGCACAGACCTGGGAGGTGTGGACCTCAGGAGGGCAGGTGTTTAGCACAGGTTATTCCTCTTAAACATTGCCCTCTGTTTGGGTAATCACCTCCCCAACTCTCCCTCCAGTGGGAAAATATTAAGCTAGGTAGAGAAAAGCAGACTCGATCCAAGAATTCCTAAATAGCGAAAATCATGGATTCACTTGAATCTATGGCTACCCCATAAAGAGAGATTTAATGAGCTCTGTCTCCATGCGCTATCCTTTTATATCTGAAATTCCTCCTGGGCTCTAAGCCATATATTCTAATGTTGCTTCAGATATGGCCGTGGGTGTATTTAATATGCATTATTTATATTGATTTATGATTGGGATGTGGCTTTTTTGAAAAATTTTAGTGGTTTTTGTCTATACCATAAAATCCTGCTGTAATATTATAACTGCTGTTTAAAAGACTCAGCCTTGTATATGGCGTCGCTTATTGTGAAAGGTGATGGAAACCGCACGCGCGTGCGCACGAGAAGACAGTGAAACTATCAAATATGCACAAATGACCACTGAGCTCAAAGTCTCAGCTGACAGGAAAGGGAATTTAGATTGGTGGGCTGTATAATGGACCTAGAAAACACATGAAAACAGGATGTTATGATAAGGGAATAGAATTGGCCATTTCTGCTGCAGTCCTGTTTGCTCAAAATTGGGTTATTTTACATTTAACATTTTCTTGCTGACAAGTGACCATTTTGTCTGGTTCTCAGTCCACCTTTTGGCCATTTCTTCCCATGACAGGAGATGCCAATTATATGGATCAAGAATAGATATTAGCAGCAGATTCATTTTTTTTAGAAAACACAACGGTGTCTCTTCCTGTCTCCCAGATGTTTGAGATTCTCTGAACGGAGTCCTTCTCTGATAGCCTGAGAATGAGAGAAGGCTGTAGAATGATGATAGAGCCACAGGTATATGTGGAGCCTGATCCTCGCACCCCAAACGGCTTACCTTGTTGGACTGGACTTCGGTCACTTTTCCTAATTGCAGCGGGCTCGTCTGGGCCTTCCGGGAGAAATGAGTGTCGTGTCTCTAGTGGCCACTTTGCCCTTAGCGGTGCGTTCGATTGCCCTGCATGGCATTTGGTTGAGCTCAGGGGCTCCCAAGCCTGACTCCTGGGTTCAAGTCCTAGCTCTGCCACTTACTGCCTGTGGTTCTTGGGCAGATTTTTAATCATTGTAAACTTCATGCTCCTGTCTGTTAAGTAGGCGTTGTAATAGTACTTCCCTCTAGGATTGTTGTGAGAATGAATAGTGCAGTCCCTGGCACTTAATAGGAGTACCCAGTAACTTCTCATCATCACGTTGGAGCTTTCAACTTGGGTTCACATGGCTTACCAATCTGATGCATCTGGGAAGGGTTTTAAGGTATATCGTTCCATTATTCACAGTATTCCTTGGACGTTTCACTTTCCCAGTTAAGGCATTTCTCTGAGCGCCATATTTAAAGCTTTAACTATGTACACTCCCCCCACCCCCCACCTTCATTTCTCTCCTCCCTGAGGTCCACACCCTCATTTCCTGATTTGTTGTTCATCACTGCGCTTACCACCTTCCTGTATACTGTCCATTGTATTTGGTTTTTCTTTTTGGCTGTCTTCACTAAAATGTGAGCTCCGTGAGTGTGGGCTTCCTTGTCTGTTTTGTTCACTGTTACATCGTCACTGCCTGGAATAGTACCTGGCACATAGTGGGCGTGCAGTAAATCGTTATCAGAATGAAGACGTTGACTTTGAGAGTGGTGACATGATTCTCTACACCACCAAGTATTATAAAAGCTGCTGGGCTTGCAATGTTTTATTCACAAGCTCTTAATGATAATTTGCTTATTTGCCTATCTCAAACCAACTTTACTAATAGAAGATCATCGAAGTCAGGTAGAATGGGTTTGAAGGGATGATTACATTGGATGAAGAGAAGAATAAGGCTGACATTATTAATTCCTTTACCGACTTACTTCTGACACTTTTTCTCCCCAGCACAAACAGCACTAACCACCACGAGGGCGAGAGAGATGCTGATCTCAATAGTGGACTCTCTTAAGAGTCTATTGTCCATTTTATGTACAATAGAAACTTTGTTATTTTTCTCTTTCAGGGCACCAATGCCTCTGCTCTGGAAAAAGACATTGGTCCAGAGCAGTTTCCAATCAATGAACACTATTTTGGATTGGTCAATGTAAGTATATAAAGATGTCTTATTTTTATCAAATGTTTTAGAGTACTTGAAGCAACTCCATGGCAGTTTCTCTTATTACCAATTTTTAAATAATTGTTCATGCGCCTTAGTTCCTAGAAATGGCAGGTGTTGGGGAGGAGAAATTTAGTTCAGTTTTTCAAAGTGTCAGTTGTCCCAGAAAAAAAGGGTTTAATTACTGCATTGTTGGGTCACATTCTCACTTTTTTCCCCGGTGCTCATGAGATTTCCTTTGTAACTTTTGGAATAATTTTATTAGCCTTTATGGCCAAATCTGCTTGTATCATGTGGGTGAACTGGTCTTTGGCCAGTCTCTGTTTCAGTATGCATGAGTACAGAGTTTTAAAAGTGTTACCAGCTCATCACCAGGAACTGTTTAACAATCAAACTTGATGCTGCTACTGAAAGCAGGGGTGGATTGTGGGGGGGAAGACTGGGACCAACTTATCTCCCAATTCCTGGGCCTCGTCTTATCTGTGCTCAGCAAAGCTGCCTTGCATGTGACCACACTTAGGCTCTGCTTCCTTGATGAGTTGGTTATGACTAAGTCGTTAGGCGATGTTACCCAATACCCTTGTGAGCTTTCTTCCTCACCTGATCCGTTCCCTCTGGGGTAAAGGCTTTCCACCTCATAAGCACCTCACAAGCACCTGGTTTTCTGGTACAACCGCTCTGAGCAGAATCTGTCAGTACCCAGGTGTAACAGCTAGTAATTTCCACTGGGGAAGCTAGAAGTATTCTCAGTGAACAAATGCCCCTTGTGGCATAATGGAAAGAACATTGGCTTTGAAGTAATATAGCCCTGAATTCTGCCTGTGCTGCTCACTAGCTGTGTGATCTAGAGCAAGTCACTGGGCCTCTTTGAGCCTCCATTTCTCCATCTGTAAATTGGACACCATAACGATATCTTTCTCTTGGGTTATAATGAAGGATCAGTGAGCGAGCTCCTACTGAAGACCCTGACACAAGGCTGAGGCACATTGTGGACACTCCGTAAACATTAATTCCTTTTCCTTCCCAGAGTCATCCACTGGATCGGGGCCAAGCATTACTAAAGGGTGTCTAGGCAAAGGCGGATACACTGAGTCAAAGAGAAAAGGATGGAAGAAGGAAGGCTAAAGTACTAGAATATAGGGCATTCTGTTGGCGAAATACGGACTTCCAGTTTAAAATGTTTTTGTTTTTTTTTTTAACATTTATTTATTTTTGAGAGACAGAGAGAGACAGGGCGTGAGCAGGGGAGGGGCAGAGAGAGAGGGAGACACAGAATCTGAAGTAGGCTCCAGACACGGAGTTGGCAGCACAGAGCCCGACGCGGGGCCCAAACCCACGAGCCGTGAGATCATGACCTGAGCCGAAGTTGGACACTCAACCGACTGAGCCGCCCAGGCGCCCCTGGACTTCTAATTTTAATACAATTTTTTTAGCCATTATGCACAGGCCTCTGCTGAGCTCTATGAAGATAGTTGTTCAAGTTGTGGAAAATTCTTCCCTAGCTAGGGAAAATACAAACGAGGAAAAAAAGAATTAAGTCCATTTCCTAGTTTGTGGAAGCATTGTGAGATTACATTTATTAATAGCTTCATTTATGTTCACTTCAAATGGTAATTCATGAAAGTTCCAGCTTCTCTTTAAAAAGAGGTTTGTCTCCTATTACATAATTATGTCAAAGTAGATTAAAATATGTAAAAATAGGAAATGTTCTCTCTTAGCATACGTAGAAATGTCACATTAAGTATGGCGGAGCATCTGTCTCACCCTTGGGAAAATGACACACAAGCCAACAACCAATCTTGAGAAGATGTTCATGTTCTATTTTAATCTTACAAAGGATTTTGAAATCTATGTTATTAATCTTGTGGTTTCTTTAGATTTTTCCCTTTTTATTTTCCTCGCTGTGAAGATTCCTAAAGTGATAGTCTGGGCTGTGTTCTTCCACAGAGTTGGTGTCACAGTCTGTTGAAAACCACTGAGATGATGACTTTTTCCTTCTTTAATCATAATCTGAGTATCCGTGGTTTTTGAGAGGAACAGAATATTAGGGTGTGAGTCCTAATGTGATTGTAGGAGACCAGGAACTGAGTGCCGTTGTGTTGGGACACTTACCATCATGGCAGAAAAAAGACTGAGGGTGACTCAGGAGTTGGAGGGGAAGAAGCTGGTGGGATGACCTAGGGAGGCACCTCTTTGCCCCATTGCTCTGGAGTAAGTGAGGACATGGGGTCTGAAGCAATGCGCAGGGGCGCCAGAATCTTGGAAGAGTAAGACTAAAACAAGTCCCCATGTAGATGAGGCTGCTTCAGCTGACCAACTGGTTCTTTTTCTTGGATTCTTTCTGATTTGGATTTTTATTTTCTACTGTAGGAGTTTAGATATGTCGTAATGTGGCCTCTCTTATTTATTTAATTATTGTTACTTTTCAATGTTTATTTATTTGGAGAGAGAGAGAGAGAGAGACATACAAGTGTGAGTGGGGTACGGGTAGCAAGAGAGGGAGACACAGAATCCGGAGCAGGCTCCAGGATCTGAGCTGTTAGCCCAGCGCCTGATGCAGAGCTCGAACTTATGAACCATGAGATTATGACCTGAGCCGAGGCTGGTCGCTCTACTGACTGAGCCACCCAGGCACCCCCCTACAACATGGCCTCTCTTATTTAGCCAGCTACTTTCCTTCGTCACCATATTATGTCGAGTTTTCTTCTTTTCTTTTTAAGCACCAGAAGCTCTCCTTAGATTTTTTTTTTTAATTAAGGCTGAGAGCTTCTTCTCTATTTTGGGGACTTTCATGGGCTAGAGAGGCACCAGGCTGATATAAACCTGTATTCGTTTCCCTGTTGCTCAGATAGTCACTGGTGTGTGTTTAGAGTGGTTTGCTGGTTTTCTAACATGGCAAGCAAGGCCTCTGATACTGGGAAATCTGGGCTGGCTCCTGGAGGGTGGGCTTCTCCCTCTTCCCACCGGAGGTGGCGCGTCTCCAGACCATGAACTTGAACCATCCCTGTTGTCCTTTGTCAGTTCGGAAACACGTGCTACTGTAACTCCGTGCTTCAGGCATTATACTTCTGTCGGCCGTTCCGGGAGAATGTGTTGGCATACAAGGCCCAGCAAAAAAAGAAGGAAAACTTACTGACATGCCTGGCAGACCTTTTCCACAGCATTGCCACGCAGAAGAAGAAGGTTGGCGTGATCCCACCAAAGAAGTTCATTTCGAGGCTGAGAAAAGAGAATGGTGAGTAATGTGTTTGAAGGTCTGAAAAAAGGAGTATTCATAGTTCTGTGTATCCTCAAAATGTACCTCCCCTCTTGCTTTTTTTCATGGGAAAATGGTCTGGCCAACTACTCATAAAGGCAGATATAATTATCCTTTTCCACCACGTATATGTAAAATAAGACTGGATAAAAAATATGCTTACATATTCGGATTTATCATTTCGTTTTGGAATGGTCTTTTTATTTGCCGTGCATCGGGAGGGGCTTTTTTCTGGATAGGACCCATGTAAGAGAAAACTTGCCCAAGGCAGCCTTCTAGGCCGGTACACTGATTGGAATAAATAAGTTGATGCAGTAATTGAATAAAATGGTACTCTTATAAAGTTGTCATAAGTGATTAAAATAAATGTATATTCTCTAATTGGAGACTCTGCTGTTTTAAAAATAATACCTCTGATTTAAAAAAAAAAAAATTTCTTTTAACGTTTATTTTTGGGACAGAGAGAGACAGAGCATGAACGGGGGAGGGGCAGAGAGAGAGGGAGATACAGAATCAGAAGCAGGCTCCAGGCTCTGAGCGGTCAGCCCAGAGCCCGACGCGGGGCTCGAACTCACGAACCGTGAGATCGTGACCTGAGCTGAAGTCGGACGCTCAACCGACTGAGCCACCCAGGCGCCCCATAATACCTCTGATTTTTATGCCTGAGACAATTGAAGGATATTAAGTTGATATCTTTATACTATAAAAATGCCCGGCTGTCACCTGATTTTTTGTTTTTTCTTCTGATTTTTTTTGTTTTGTTTTGTTTTTTGGGCTTTTTTGTTTTGTTTTTTGTTTTTTTGGGGGGGGGGTGGGGAGTGGTGGTGGGGACTAGGTTATTCCAGAAGATTTGCATTGGTAATTTCTATGACTAGAAATAGTTGGTATGGCAACTTGTGTTTATCCTAGATTTCAGCCTTACTCCAACAGACTTGCACAGTTAATCAGATGTTTGTTTTATAAAGTCTCATTTAATTTGATTGCTGTCTCTTAACGTTGTTGTAGTTTATACGTGCCAGAATAAAAATAATGTGAGCAGGAGGCAGAGCGCCCCCGAGTCTTGTCGCGAACGTGATTAATAACGAAGTTTCACAGCTGCATTCGTCTCTTGATTGTCCCTACGGCAGGGAACAGCAGTAGGCTTCTGGAATCACTCGTATTTGGTTTCAGAACACTATCAGATAGACACATGTATCCCTCATCTCCCATATGTGTTTCGTTTAAGCTGCTTCCAGTCTGGTCCAGGGCTTAATATGATCTTTGGGAAGAGACCCCTTTTGCTCTAGATAAATTGCAAAATGAATAATTGATCATTGGTGGTCACGTCATATTAAATATTGATATTTTATCAGGGAGCTTATCAAATAATTTCTTGGGTTTTTTTTTTTTTTTTTGTAGAACAAGTAAAAATTTTGGTAGCTTTTTATATACATGATGACTTTTAGGAGACATGGGAAATTTAGTTCTTGGTGGGTGGTGAGAAAAATGAACAAAATTCTTTTTTTTTTTTTTTTTTAACGTTTATTTATTTTTGGGACAGAGAGAGACAGAGCATGAACGGGGGAGGGGCAGAGAGAGAGGGAGACACAGAATCGGAAACAGGCTCCAGGCTCCGAGCCATCAGCCCAGAGCCCGACGCGGGGCTCGAACTCACGGACCGCGAGATTGTGACCTGGCTGAAGTCGGACGCTTAACCGACTGCGCCACCCAGGCGCCCCAACAAAATTCTTTTAAAATGTACCCATTAAAGTTGGGAAATAGAGATGAATATATGTGATACCTGTCCACTGTACATTTCAGCGTAGAAACTGAAGCGTGGTGTGTGAAATGGAGCATCGTGTTTGCTTTTCAAGAACCGGAGACTGAAACGACGACCTTCTCTTTTCCAGATCTCTTTGATAACTACATGCAGCAGGATGCTCACGAGTTTCTAAATTATTTGCTGAACACTATTGCGGACATCCTGCAGGAAGAGAAGAAACAGGAAAAGCAAAATGGAAAATTAAAAAATGGCAACATGAATGAACCTGCAGAGAATAATAAACCAGAACTCACCTGGGTCCATGAGATTTTTCAGGGAACGCTCACCAATGAAACTCGATGCTTAAACTGTGAAACTGTGAGCATTACGAGGGCTTTCGTGTAATTCGCTTGTGCGTATTTGTACAGGCCGTGGTGTGTGTGAGTGCATTGTCTGTGAGTGCAAGCACCTGGCACTTGTCTTCAGGATATGCAGACAGTTCTATTTCTGTATATGAGCAAACTTGTGGAAGCGTGTCTCCATCCAAGATGTCTCAGCTGTGGCTAAAGTAGACCGATGAGGGAAAATCTCAAAACTTGGATGTCTTTGGATCATGGGCAGGTTAAGGGTGCACATACTGAACAAATTAAGGGTGCAGATTAAGGGTTAAACTAGATCTCCACCAGTTACCTTGAAAAGATTTTGCTCATGCGGAGGTCATGTGAGGCTTAGAACAGACCGTCCCTCCAACTTGAAAGGAATCAGCTATGGGATGGTGAACTTGAAGTTGGAAGTCGGACTCGGCTTCTGATCCTGCTGCAGTTAGCTGGGTGTCTTTGGGGCGGGTCCCTCACAGCACTGTTGCAAGGGCTGGGTGGGTTCATCTGTCTGGAGGAGTCTGGCACATGGTGGGCACTTACTGTTAGTCGAATTTGAAGTCATGGTCTCCGGAGTGCGACTCAGGACGTCACATTTGCTTGGTGTATTTGACTTAACCCTATGAATGGTCTCGTAATTGGGAAGTGAAAAGCTCAGCTCTAGAGCCGGGCTGCTGAGTTTGTATGCTGGTTCTGCCATTCCTTAGTTATGGGACCCCGGGCGTATTATTCAGCCTGTCTATCTTCACTCTCCTCATCTGTAAATTGGGGACGATGAGAGCAGCTATGTCATAGGGTTGCGTGGGAGGGTGAAATGAGTTAACAGTTGGAAAGCACATAGGGCCATGCTTGGCATGTAGCAAGTATACAATAAATGTCAGCTGTTATTATTTACTATAACTGCTAACAACGTAGAAAGCCTCCGAGTTCGTTAGGAATCTCAGAGTTTCTTCACATCATATGAAAAATTCTGTAGGATTGTGCATTTTTCTGGGGGGAGAGAGAGGGTCACTCTCATTAGTTTTTGCTAAGGGGCTAGGACCCAGAAATGGTTAAAAAGTGTGGATTTAAGTGGGAGGTTCTTTGGGGTTTTTTTTTGGCAGTCTTTCTTCTGTCCTTTTAAATAATTTTTGAATCAACACTCTGATCTGTTCATTGTAGAAACAACTAGAAAGCATAGCTAAGCAAAAAGAGAAAAGAGACTAAAAGTTACCAGTGATCTCCCTACCCAGAGATGATAAATTTGTAACATTTTCTAAAAATTGTGATCACATTTGCCCAGAGAGAACCACTTGAACATTTTGAGATACATCCTGCCAAAACATTTTCTACACATACTTTTCTATCTAGAGATCTTTCCTCCCTCCCTTTCTCCTTCTGTCCCTTTATATTTTATATTCCAGTACAATCCAAATGAATACGGAAGTAGAATGGTAGAGTAAATCCCATATGAGTATTACTATGATTGTTAACACGTCGGCCTGTCTTGATCATTTCTTGTTTCATGCCTCCCCTACTTCCCCCCCCCCCCCCCCCGACCCTTGCCAAACTGGTCATTTTAAAGCAAATCTCAGATAACATATCACTTCCTTTGTAGTTCCTTTACTACTTTGTTACAGATCTCTAGAAGGTAAGAAAAAACATTTTTTTTTTAATTTATTTTTTTAACATTTTTTTTTATTTTTTTATTTTTGAGACAGAGAGAGACACAGCATGAATGGGGGAGGGGCAGAGAGAGAGGGAGACACAGAATCGGAAGCAGGCTCCAGGCTCTGAGCTGTCAGCACAGAACCCGACGCGGGGCTCGAACTCGTGGACCGCAAGATCGTGACCTGAGCCGAAGTCGGACGCTTAACCGACTGAGCCACCCAGGCGCCCCAAGAAAAAACATTTTAAACAAAAGTACAATATTGTTATCACACCTAAAAAGAATTCCTTTAAATCATTATTAACTTAGTGTTTAAGTTTCTCAGTTTATGTCTCTTTTTTTCTTTCCTTTTTTTTTTTTAAGCAGTTGGTTAATTCACATCAGGATCCAAATGTCCACACACTGCATTTAGCCAGTATGTGTCTCAATCTATAAATTACCACCCACTGTTCCCCTTCCTTCCTTCTTTCCTTGCAATTTAGTTGTTGAAGAAATCAGGTTTGTCTTGTAGAATTTCCCACATTCTGGAAGCATCCTGGGGTGTTAACAGGTACAGGAAAATGGCAGTGTGTTTCTACCATCCTATTCTTTGTTCTTATTTAACCCTCCTATTTTATATTCCTTTTTCTTCCTTCTTTTATATCAATGAATTCTTCTCCCCCACCCAACCCCCCTTCTGCATCTATTGTATTGTTAGGTTTAAATTCTCTTAGAGGTTACTCTGGACTCCATGATATACATCTTTGCCTTAATTTTTTACCACTTTCCCAACATGGCTAGAACCTGTGGCATACTTCATCCCCTTTTCCTTATTTTGTGTTACTGTTTTCTGATGACCTCATGAATTCTAGCATTTTACGTGTTTTAATCCATTGCAGTTTTTTATTCTTCTTGGTAATGTATTTTTAGAATACCTTCATGTCTTTTAAACATCAAAATTAGAGCTATATTGTAAATATTATAATCTGGAGATGTATAGTCTGTTCTTTCCTTCTTCCCTCTTTTTAATAAGGGAGGATTCCTTGGTACCATTGCCACCTTACCTCTCGTATCTGTTCTGTCATCAGGTTCTGTCTGTTGTATCTCTTTTTTTCTTTTTTTTTTTTTAAAGTTTAATCTGAGAGAGAGAGAGAGAGAGTGGGTGAGCAGGGGAGGGA
This sequence comes from Lynx canadensis, assembly GCF_007474595.2. NCBI lineage: Eukaryota > Metazoa > Chordata > Mammalia > Carnivora > Felidae > Lynx > Lynx canadensis. Next base: position 164,046,839 of record NC_044306.2, read on the forward strand.
CAGAGAGAGAATCCCAAGCATGCTCCGTACTGTCAGCACAGAGCGTTGTATTTTTATTATTTAATTTTGATTTTATCTTATTTATGTAAGTAAATGTATTTATTTATTTATTTATTTATTTATTTATTTATTTATTATTTTTTAATGTTTATTTTTGAGAGACATCGGGGGGTGGGGTGCACAGAGGCAGGGGGACAGAGGACCTGAAGCAGAGCTCTGTGCTGACAGTGGAGAGCCCGGTGTGGTGCTCGAACTCACGAACCATGAGATCATGACCTGAGTCGAAGTCAGATGCTCATCTGACTGACCAGCTAGGAGCACCAAAATGTTTATTTATTTTTGAGAGAGAGAGAGAGAGACAGAGCATGAGCAGGGGATGGGTAGAGAGAGAGGGAGACACAGAATCTGAAGCAGGCTCCAGGCTCTGAGCTGTCAGCACAGATCCCGACTCAGGGCTCAAACCCACGAACTGTGAGATCATGACCTGAGCCAAAGTCAGACATACAACCAGCTGAGCCACCCAGGCACTGCTCTTTTTAATCCTCTACTTCTCTCAGCCCCCACTATCGCACCCTGGCTCAGGCCCCCTCAGCTCTTGGCAGGCGGTCTCAGTTAAATTGCAGTAACTTCCTATTGGGATTTTCTGCCTTTTCTCTTGCCTCCTGCATGTTACTGTCCTACTAACCTATAGCAGTCTATGGGTGCTTTGAGTGTTTGGTAGAACTTGGAACTTACTTTTGCATCCCTAAAATGTATCATTCCATTTGGCTTGTTTTTTTTTTTTTTTTTTTTTATCTTGATATGAATGAAATCATACAATATGTATTCTTTTGTGTACTGTTTTTTGGTTTTGCTTTGTTGTATCCCTGGTAAGATTCTTTTGTGTTGTTGCAGGATTCTTTAGTTCATTCATTTTCATCACCATATAGTATTCATTCCATTGTATGAATATACCACACAAACACTTTACTAATTCATTTCACTCTTGGTGGATATTTGGTTGTTTCCAATTTGGGGCAACTCTGAGCAATGCTGCTGTGAACCTTACAGTACATATAATCTAGTGGACGTAAATCTTTCTCTCTCTCTCTCTCTCTCTCTCTCTCTCTCTCTCTCTCTCCCTCTCTCTCTCTCTCTCTCTCTCCCCCCTCTCTCCCCCTCTCTCTCTCCCTACACACACACACACACACACACACACACACACACACACACACACGTATATGTATGTATATATCTATGTATTAATCATATGGTATGCTACTCAGAAAATGTTAAATCCCCAAAATGGTTGTACCATTTTACACATCCAGTATATGACCATTCTCCTTTCTCCACACTCCTGTCTATATCTATATCTACTATCCTTTGAGAGAGCCATCCTTAGATGGCTTCACTTTGGATAATACAGTGACTATGTAGCTGAATACTCTTTTATTACCCTCCTCCCCCCCCAACCCACCTCACATCTGCTATGCAAAGGCACAGATATTGAGGATATAATGAGAGCCTTGCCTTTCTGGAACTTTCAACATGGAAGACAGGCATTAATAACAAAATAAATAATTAGTTTTGCAATTAAGATTATAAAATGCTGTGAAGGAGAAGTACCAGATACTCTGCGAACTTATGCTACATGAACCAGAACAGTGGGGCATCACATGTCTTCATTTAGCCAGGAAGCCTTCAGCAGACGGTGTGGCTGGTCTGGTCCTTTTGGTTATCTTTGAAATTAACACGGTTACTAAATCTATCTTGTGGAAAACTAAGTGAGAGTTTTCAGGAAGGCTCAGATAATAGGCTTAGTCACATTTGTAGTTTCTTTTTTTTTTCTTTTTGTCTGTGAACAGTTATTTGAGCCCAACAAATGCAAACACTGCACTCTCAGACATTTGTGTGTCAGTAACTATCACTTAGCCTGTTATTTCCTAAAGGGTTACCATCGATGTGATGCCTATGCCCAAAGATACCCTTCAGAACTTTTGGGTGATGGGTGCCTGGGTGGCTCAGTCGGTTGGGCGTCTGACTTTGGCTCAGGTCATGATCTCACGGTTTGTGGCTTCAAGCCCTTTGACGGGCTCTGTGCTGACAGCTCAGAGCCTGGAGCCTGCTTTGGATTCTGTGCCTCCCTCTCTTTCACTGTTCCTCCCCTGCTCGCACTGTGTCTCTCTCTCTCTCTCAAAGGTAAATAAAGATTAAAAAACAAACTAAAAAAAAATTTGGGGTGAGACCAAATTTGTTTGGGATAATGGGATTCTAATTATACAACCATTATACTTGGTGGAAGTGAATGTGAATGTGTGAGTGTATCGTTTTGTTTTGTGTTGTTTTTGTGTGAGTGTATCTTTATGGAGGATGGCACACTCTGAAAAACCTGTGTTTTTTAAAAAGGGATTCGATTTGTGGCAGGAGTTTTCTGTGAAGTTCCTTAGGTGGTCACCTTCATTTCATAGGTCCTTTAACTGGATGGGATCCTAGGAGTCATCTAATCCTTCCCTACCAGTGCCCGAGTCCCTTCTGTGACATCCTAGCCAGTTGGTCACCAGCATCTGCTTGGACTCTGTCCAGAGATGGGGAACTCAATCTTCCCAGCAGTGCATTCCATTTTTAGAAAGCTTTAATTGTTAGAAAAGCCCTCTACTTTCTAAGAAAATACAAAGCCTGCAGGCTTTTTTTTTTTTTTTTTTTTGTCGTGGTCATCGTGTCGTAGTCGTCGTCGTTGTAAAATGTCGAGGACTTAGTGTAAAAGAAGACCTAACATTTAAGTTTTCCTTCACTGGCTGAGAAATAGGGGGCAGCCTTTGAGTAAGGTCCTCTGCCCAAGGCAAGCAGCCTTTAGTTGGTGCTTGAGTCACATTTGTGAAATCTCACAGTGGGATTCAACTGCACTAGATCCTAAGCGGCAAATGAGCCCCTTGGTGGAGCAGGGAGGGAGCCTTGCCATTGTAGCCACCTCAGCCAATTGTGCAAAAAACTCTGTGCAGGCTTTCATGCTTTTAGAAAACAATGATTGTTTTTTTTTTCTTGGTCTTACCCTTTGTGAATGTTGCTTGTGATTGCAGTGCAAAATGTCAACTGCGAGATTTATGGAGACAAATAGTTTCCCTCTTCAATAGACTTGGAGAAACTGTTTTAAGGGGGGGTAATTCAATGCAGACTTTCCCAGATAACCTTGATCTAGGCACTTCAGAATTGCAGCATGGGGATTTTCCAGCCTAGTCTCAGCGCTCCTTTGGTTGTCCTTTGCTTGGTTTATAAGATTTGCTGGGCCATTTGGAGCTTAATTTTGTTGGTGTTAATTTCCCCCCTTTCCATTTAAGCTGAGGTTTTGCTTTGCAAACTGGTGGTTTTTAGTGCTTCTCGGGGGCTTTAAGGCACATTTATATCTGTCGCTGGAGCCAAAAGGGTGTCTAAAGAACTGCTTTATTAAGTACCAATCGTACGGCTCCTTCTTGCTTATTTGCAGAGGTTAACACTGATTCAGTAGAGCTTCTGAGCTCTTCTGTAAGAGGAGGAGTTGGGGTGGGTGGTGCGGCCAGGTGACATCACTCACTGGTGCTTCTGAGTCCCTCAGGTGGGCTTTTGTTACCACTTTTCCTAAGGCCACTGCTTTGGCACTGCTCTAAGGTAGCACATCTTCAGTTCCTGGCCGATGGGCATCGAATAGCCCCCTGGCCTTTTCCACCAGGCCAAGGAGAGGCATCTGGGGACTCGAAGCGCATTTGAATATGATGTTAATTATTAGAGCCCTTGGAAAGCTCCTAATTTATATGTATACCTTATATATTAATTTGTTTTATGAATTGATTTGTGATTTGTTACAACGAAGAGCAGGTAGGGTCACTTAATTTTCCTAGATACCTTTTCAACTAGTTTTTGGGGAACTCCATGCCCAGAACTAGGGGAGAAGAAAGGAGAAGAAGATGTAGCCTGTGCTTGCTGAGAGTATTGGAGCCTTAGTGACATATATGTTTCCTTGGAGACAAGCTGTATTTTCACTTAGACCAGAATGAGATCCTTGTGTGTGGGAAGAAAATGGTTTCATTATCTGGCAGCTTTCTGGGAAGATAGAAAGGGGAAAAAAAAAAAATTGCTTGATCACCCATTGCTTTTGAGTATGTCAGTCTGAGTCAGAGGGAAGAAGAATCCTGATGGAAGTGGTTCAGAGCCATTTTTTCATATCCCCCACGGGGGTGATCTACCTGAGCAGTGCTTTCTCACACTGTAAATTCTGGAAACAGTTTACACTGGGAATTGGGAAAGTTACAGTAAGCTTCTTACTTTCGTTAATTAGGCTTGTACCTTTCTCCCCTCCCTAAAATAATTAAGTAGAGAAAAGATTGGCATCCAGCAGGAAACCATGTTTCTTTGTTTTTGCCCCCTTCAAATAAAAGCTTTCTTAGAACCTGATCCTCCCTCTCTAAATGATGTATGATTTCAGTTAGCCGTAAATCCGTTTATTTTCTCCCAGACAAGGACCATTTAGGTTTAAAAAGTTTTACTAATTTAAAAAAAAAATGCAATACCTGTGGATTATTATTATTATTATTATTTATTTATTTTTTGCAAATCATACACAGGCATGTTTAAAATGAAAATCATTTATAATTCTGTTTTCCAGATGCCACTATTGGCCTTTAGATATCTTTCCACTTGTTCAGTTATGTATTCATTCACTTAGTGAATATTTATTGGGTACCTACTAAATGCTGGAAATTATTTTAAGTACTAGGGATATAGCATTTAAAACAAGCAGAAAAGATAGTCCCTGCTCTTTTGTTTACTAAGATGCACATTTAAACCTATACATTTCCCTTTACTGCTTTAGCTAGATCCCACAAATTCTGATTTTTCTTTGTCATTAGTTGAGAATATTTTCTAATTTCTCTTGTGCTTTTTTCCCTTTGATCCATATATTACTTAGAAATGTGCTGTTTTACTTGCAATTATTTAGGATTTTCCTGGACACCTTCATTTTATTGATTCAAAATTCAATTCTCTGTGGTTAACGGGAAGATAGCCTGTGTCATTTCAGTGTTTTAAAATTAATGTGACATGTTTTGTATCCTAACACATGGTCTATCCTGGTAAATGTACCTGAAAACGAGTCTCTCAACCTTGGAACTATTCATATTTAAAGTCAGATAACTCTTTGGGTGCTACCCTGTGTATCATGGGATGTTTAACAGCATCCCTGGCTTCTACCTGCCAGATGCCAGTAGCATTCCCCAAGATGTGACAGCAGAAATGTGTCCAGATGTTGCCAGATGTTCCCGGGAAGGAAAAGTTTCCCTTGCTGAGAACTACTGGGTTGAACAGAATATAGATATTGCAGTTATTGGATACATTATTCACATAACAGAGTCCTTCACATTTTCTATGATTTTTCTTGATTTTCCCACCTACCCTTTCTATCAGCTGCTGAGAAAAGGGGTTTAAAATATCTATGATTATGGGGTTATTTTATTTCTTCCTCTAATTCTGTCAGCTTTTGCTTCATAAGTCTTTTACTTTTTAAAAAACTTTATTGAGGTATAACTTATGTGCCATAAAGTTCATCCATTGAGTAATTTTTAAAGTAATTTGGTGAGTTGCGGTGCCTGGGTGGCTCAGTCGGCTGAGCGTCCGACTTCAGCTCAGATCATGATCTCGCGGTCTGTGAGTTCGAGCCCTGCGTCGGGCTCTGTGCTGACAGCTCAGAGCCTGGAGCCTGCTTCCGATTCTGTGTCTCCCTCTCTCTCTGCCCCTCCCCCACTCATGCTCTGTCTGTCTCTGTCAAAAATAAACAAACATTAAAAAAATTTTTTTTTAAGTAATTTGGTGAGTTGTGCAGCAATCATCATAATCTGGTTTTAAAGCATTTCTGTCACACTAGTAAGATCCCTTGTGTACCCAGCAATTAATCTCTGTTGCAAGCCCCAGGCCACCACTGATGTTTAATGTAATTATTGGTGTGGTTGAGTTTGGGGCTCCCATTTTATTATTTGTTTTCCATTTATCTCCCCTCAGTTTTTTATTCTTCTGTTCCTCCTCTGCTTTAAAGAAAAAAAAAGTATTTTAATACATGTATATGTTGAGTATATGTACATATACTCATATGTTGAGTATATGTACATATGCTCATATGTTCATATATGCTTATATGAACAATTCCATTTTAATCTTCCTCTTAGTGTGCACTTGTGTGTGTATTGTGGTTTGGTTGTTTCTCTAGAGATTACAATATATAATCTTTACTTTTCACAGTCCACTTGCAATTAATAATGTCACTGTGCACATAAAACATAGCTTGTTACTGTACAGGCATATTCCTTCCGCCTACCCCCACCATACCTTGTCCTTATGCTGTAGTTGTTATATGTTTTACATTTATGCACATTATAAACCCCATAGGGCAATGTCAAAATTACTATATTTTTTTTAATGTTTATTTTTGAGAGAGAGAGGGAGCAGGCGAGGGACAGAGAGAGGGAGACAGAAAATCTGAAGCGGGCTCTGCGCTGAGAGCAGAGAGCCCGACGTGGGGCTTGAACTCATGAACTGCGAGGTCACGACCTGAGCTGAGGTCGGACGCTTAACTGAATGAGCCCCCCAGGCGCCCCCAAAATTATTATTGATGCTCTTCACTCTGTCTTGAGGCTCTGGATTTCCATCTGGTATCATCTCCCTTCGGCCTGAAGAACTTCCTTTAGCCTTTGTTGCAGTGCAGGTCTGTAAATAATGAATTCTCTTTATTTTACCCTCATTCTTGAAGGATCTGTTTTTGGACTCTAAGAGTTCTGCGTTGACAGTTTTTTCTTTTAGCACGTTAAAGATGTTGTTCCACTGTCTCTGGCCTCCGTAATATCTGATGAGAGAGCAGCTTCCAATTGAATCATTCTTTTGTAATGTGTCATCTTTCTCTAGATGTTTTTAAGATTTGCTTTTTACCTTTGGCTTGTAATGGTTTGACTGTGATGTGCCTTGGCTGGCCTTCTCTGTATTTATCCTACGTGGTCTTTGTTGAGCATCTTGAATCTATAAATGTATATCTTTTACCCAATCAGGAAATATTTAGCCATTATTTTTTAAATAGCTTTTCTGCCCTATTCTCTCTCCTTCCTTCTGGGACTCCAGTTATATGTATGATATTTTCTAACAGTTCTCTGAGTATCTGTTAATTTTTTATTCCAATCTTCTTTTTCTTTATTCTTCTCATTGGGTAATTTTCATTGATTTGTCTTCAAATCCACTTTTTCTTTCTTCTGTCATCTCCAGTTCGTTGGTAGGCCCATCTCGCATATTAATTTTTCAGTTCTGGAATTTCCATTTGATTCCTTTTTTTTCTTATTTCTCTGCTGAGATGTCTTGGTTTTTTTCATTCATTGTGAGTATATTTGACTTTACTGAGGATAGTTAGAAGAGCTTCTTAAAAATTCTTATCTGCTAAAAAAAAATTCTTGTCTGCTAATTTTAACATCTGCGTCATCTAAGGATCGGTGTTAGTTGTCTTAAGAATGTCTCCCATTTTCCTGGTTCTTCACACACATTGTAAGTTTGAGTGATATCTAGGACACTAAGGATGTAAAATTTGAGAGTCCTTGGGTTCTATTATTTTTTCTTCAGTGATTATCGTGTTTCTTGAACTTCAGCAAGCAGTTTTTCCTGGTTGGACTCCAACTACCGATCCAACTACAGCCACTTGAATCTTGGGTCAGCCCTTTTGTCTGTAGCCGAGTTGCTGAGAGTGTATCCTGTGCATAATGTGCTCAGGAGTCAGGCAGAGATGAGGACAGACAGAGTCGGGGATACCTTCCCAGACTCATTCCCTTCTTGCCAGTAGACATGGCTTCCCAGATTCAGTTTTCTGGTTCCAAAACCAAACAGACTGCATTTGTTTCCCAGATAAAGGCTGTGAAACCATAAGGTTATTGTATACAACTGTCTTCCTTCAGGTACGGACTTCCCTGTGTTTATTCTCTTAACACTTTCAGGTAGCTTCTTTTATTTATAGTTCTCTGAGCTTTATATAGTTTTCTGGAGGAGTGTTGAAATCATAAGATTTTAGTCATTACTAGAGCCAGTCTTGAACTTTCATTTTAGTGAGGGAGAGTCAGACAATTAAAAAAAAATACAAATAAAACACTTATACTTTGATGAAACAGTTGTATCAGTTATCTATTGCTTTGTTACAAACCACCCCAAAACTGAGACTTAAATCAACTCTTGTTCATTGTAATTCATTCAACTGTGGGTTGGCTGAGGGTCACCGGATCTAGGCTGGACCTGGCTGAACTCAGGTGTTTCTGTTTCAGCTGACTCACTTGTATGTCTACAGGCTAGCTACACGTTTTGTTCTAGCCTGGTCTTGTCTGGGGCACCTTAGTGAGAACAGCTCTCTTCCATGGGTCAGTCTCTCATCTTCTTCCTGGGGATGGTGGGCTACCCTGGGCTTATCTTTCTTATGGCGCTGACAGAAACGAAGTGAGCGATTTCATAAGTCCTTGTTCAAGCTTCTGCTCATAACGTGTCCTCTAATATCCCACTGGCCAAAGCATTCAGATGGCTGAACTCAGAATCAAGGATAGGGAAGCTTGTCTCTTGATGGGAGGATCTGTAAAGTCATATGGCGAAGAAGCCAGTATAGGCAGTGGTGAAGATCTGGGGCTTTTTATGCATCCTACCATAGCAGTAACAAGTGCCATTAAAAAAAAAAAAAAAAAGGGCAGAATGACGTAGTGTGTGTATATGTAGAAGGGCATGTATATGTGTGTAGATGTATATGTGCCTTTTTTATACAAAATTGGAATTAGCCTATAGATGGTAGTGTAGCCTACTTATTCATTTAATGTGGTACGCACCATGCAGTAAACATTTCCCAGCTCTTAGACCATGTTAGGCCATTTATAATTTTTATACCCCTCTCTGACTTAGTGACTGTTTCCTTTTTTTGTTTTTTTTTGTAAGTTTATTTATTTATTTTGAGAGAGAAGGAGCACAAGCACGGGAGGGGCAGAGATAGAGAGGGAGACAGCCTCCCAAACAGGTTCCGTGCTGTCAGCGTAGAGCCTGACGTGGGGCTTGAACTCCCGAACCGTGAGATCATGACCTGAGCCGAAATCAAGAGTTGGACACTTAACCAACTAAGCCACTCAGGTGCCCCGACTTTTACTTCTGAAAGCACTTTATGTGTGTTGTTTTATCCTTACGACAGCCCTATGAAATTGATGTTCTTACTGTCCCCACTTTACAGATGAGGAAACTGAGCTACACCGAGGCTAAGTGGCCTTAAGTCGTCCACTGCATGGTGGCAGAGACAGGATATGGAACTGGAAAGTTCATATCCTGCCTCAATACCCTTCCTTGTGTATACTAATGGAAATATAAAAGATTGTGCCCACCCTCTGAATATTTCTGTAGAGAACGGCCTAGCGGTAGAGTGTTGGGTCATAGGATAAATGTCACACTTAAAGGAGTGTTTTCTCATTTGGTTGCCAATTGGCAGAACACTTCAAGGTTGTTGCTGAGCTAGTTTGCTCCTCCCACTGCCAGAGAGTGAAACACCAGGCTGCCAGTGAACTTCTGGCAAGTGCAAGCACTTACTCAGTGAGCTTGGATAGGTACGAGAGCCAGGATTGGTGTGGTGTGAACCGTAGGGGCTGACAAACAGCTGGGCCAGGGAGCCAGCCCCCGAGAGCAGGCCGCATCATGGGGCCCGTGTGAGCCAGGGCCCCCGGCCAGCTCCGGGCCCAGCTGTTACCACAGACAGCATAGGGCTCTGCAAATGATGGCCACTTCCCAAGCTGAGAGACAGGTGCACGTGCCGTTAGTGTGACTGTCCAGCCCGGCTCACACTAGGCTCCCTGGCCCCAGACACAGTTTGGATGACGAGGCGCAGGAGCGAGTGATTTCAAGGGATTGGCAGTTAAGTGCAGACAGCCTCACGAAGAGGTGACCGTCTGAGCCGGGGGCTTTCAAAGTCTCTTGTCCTTTCTCCATTTCCGTTTTTATCATTGTGCCAGTCTTGGCCATGCGGGTGTTTATTTGATAACTTCCTACTTTGAAATGATGGGGAAAATGAATAGAGAGGAAGAGACATCTGGTTGAGTGTTCACCGCTAAAAGTTCTAGATCAAGGCTGGAATGGGACCGTGGGTAAATTGAGAATTTGCGATTTTCTCCAGGTCGTCTTCAGCGTAGCTGGTTGCCAGCGAGTGTACAAAACCGTATGTGGCTGTTTCTGCAGTCGTGGGGTTTGGTTGCCTAGGAGCATTCAAAATTTTATCTATGTCTATTATGTATTTTGTACCTAATACTTTTTTTTTTTTTCTTATTTTGCTTCAGGTTAGTAGCAAAGATGAAGATTTTCTTGACCTCTCTGTCGATGTGGAGCAGAATACATCTATTACCCACTGTCTGAGGTAACCTCATGAATTCTGACTGTGATCTGAGATTTGGATCAGACCGGTAAATAAGTGGGGGGGAGGGGGGGAGCGGGGAATCCTGTATTTCCTCAGGAGGTAATCTTCCTTTCTGTTAAACCCATATAATCCTATTATTTTCTGTTTCTTCTTTCCCAAGAGAGATTAAAAATAAATATATGTGGTCTAGAGAAGGATCCTGCTGAGAAGAAAGAGGATCAAGTGGAAGTCATTAGTCATTAAGTTTAAAAATAAGTTTTAGTCTTTAACACAGATGTGGGCTTTCGGCTTTCATCAGTTTCTCTCTCTCTCCTCTTTGTCTCCTTGACACAATCACACAATTAATAAATGCTGCACATACCTACCATTACCCTTTTTTTTGTTTTTTTTTTTTGTAAGCTAATGTTAAAAATTATGTACTTTTGAGCAGAGACCCGGTGAGGGGAACTGCCTCTCCTCCACCTTGCGGCATTCTGTGGAGATCATTAATAGAAGGAATTCTTCCTTGTTAGGGTTGAGAGAAGGTACGAGCCTGGAATGCAGGAACAGCTCATGTCCAGGGTTCCATGCGTGTCGTGTATTGACTTGAACATTGGAAATGTGCCCAGAGTTGACACGGAGACACGATTCCCTTTTCCCTACTCCATCCCTTCTTTCCTGTCCTGTTTTCAGTTGGTCGGGAGGGCTTAGCAGCAGCCCAGCCCTGCTATAGCCACTAGGCATGGAGGAGTGAGTGGCAGACACATTCCGGGCCCTCACAGCACTTGCATCCTGGGGGGGATCCACAGGCAACGATTGGTGCCTCGAAGAAATTTAACAGGTCCACAGAGTGCGTGGTCATGGGGGAGCCAGTGTAGATAGACCTCGTGGTCAGGGCAGGCTTCCCCGTTGCTCAGGAGCCCAGAGCTCTGAGACATTTTATAGTGTCTAACAAGGCACTGTTGATTTTTACCAATGGTGATTGGGTGACAGAGGTGTTAGTCCAGGTTACTTGGAACCTTTTAGAAGGATAGGTTAAGGGGACTCGCTGTGGTGGTTGGCTGTTAGAAAGTCATCTTGCAGGGCAAAGGCACCAGCGTCAACATGGGAGAGTTTCTTGCTTCATCTGGGTTTCATGTTTTGTGTGAGCAGGTGGGGAGCTGATTGCTTTCTGGTTTCCCAGGGCCCCAGGTTCCCCTCCACTCCCCCATGAGTGACCAGTTACCCAGCACTTCCTGTTGGTGTGGCCCACCGGCCCTTGTGTCCAAGTGCCTTAGGCCCAGATGTCTAGGACAGGTGTGTTAACTCTTTATTTGCAAAGTGTTTTGTAGGCCAGGGTGGCCTCTTTCTTCTGAATGGTTCTGTTTATAGTATGGGTTCCTAATATTCCTGTGACAAGAAGCCATTTTTTATTTCCCCAAGGTCTTATGATCACAGGGAGTGGGGAAAGTTATGATTTTGCCAACGTCAGTTGCAGACAAAGGACTGGGAGGAAAGATATCACTTGCCCATCCCGCCCCTTTTTATTTTGTTTTTTTACGTTTATTTATTTTTGAGAGGGAGAGAGACCACAAGCAGGGAAGGTGCAGAGAGAGAGGGAAACACAGAAACCGAAGAAGGTTCCAGCCTCTGGGCTGTCACCACAGAATCAGGGCTGTCAAACCTACAAACCCTGAGATCATGACTTGAGCCCAAGTCAGAGGCTTAACCACCTGAGCCACCCAGGCGCCCCTCATTCCCCGCCTCTTTTTTTTTTTTTTTTAAACAAGTGGGTGTTAGGGAGCATTTGGAGTTAGATTGACTGCTTCCCCTTCCTTCTTAGAAATTCCTGGGCTGCTCGAAAGGGCAGATGGCAGTGGCTGTAGCTTTGAGATCTCAGTCAACCAGCTAGAGAAGGGCTAACTTGTTAGTTATAATTTTAATCTTTGGGGAACCTTGTTATAAAGAAATGTAACCCAGATTTCCATTTCTATTATTATCATTATTATTTTGAGAAATGTATATGTTAGTCATGCATACCTGATGTAGAGGTGTTTGGAGACGTTAAAGCTGGGATGGATGAGCATGAAATAGCTTCAGAATGCCTTTTTAAACATTAGATTCCCATCCAATTGGGCTTTCCGGGCTGATATTCCCAAATTTCCTGCCCTGCCGCCATTTTACATCATCCCTAAACTAGACCTTGACTGACTTCCCCACACCTGCCCTCACACAGGCAGGCCTGACATCACCCCCACAACAGGAAGACAGGCCCTGCCAGGCCCACCCACCCCCACCCTCCCCTCCCTGAGAGTATTGTGCTGGGAGTGGCGGCTTTCTCACCTGCCCCAGAGGAGTGAAGGGGGGAGCCAAGGCCCCAGGGGAATAAATGATATCAGCTGATCATTAGCATTTTCTATCTGAGACCAGGGAGAAGGAATGATTACAGATCTTGATCTTTTGGGCCCCATTCATGGTTTAATTTCGTTTACATTCTTAAAGGTTTGTTTTTAAAATTAGAACTATGAGTTTTCTTTTTATGTTTGCACCTCTTCTGATATTTTATCTTTCCTTTATTTTGACGGCCAAAAAAAAAAAGTTAAAAGTCAAGCTAAAATTGTAGGACGTTTTTTTAATGTTTGTTTATTTTTGAGAGAGAGAGAGAGAGAGAGAGAGAGAGAGAGAGAGAGGGAGAGAGAGAGCATGAGTGGGGGAGGGGCAGAGAGCGAAGGGGACCGAGGATCTGAAGTGGGCTCTGTGCTGACAGCTGGGAGCTCCACTTGGGGGAGGGGGGGCTTGAACCCAGGAGCTGTGAGATCATGACCTGATCCGAAGTAAGACCCCTAAAATTGTAGGATTTGAATGTAGGGCCTTTGCCACCTCCTTTCAAGGGACTTTAGATGACCTATAACAGTGTGTTTTCACTGCTTTTGTTGCAGAGAAATGATGAAATAAATAGTGGTTCTATTCAGGGTACAGGCCTACAGAAGCCATTAAATCCATACTGTAACTGACCTATATTCCAAATATTTCATATGTCAGTGCCTTGTCTTAGGCCTGGGGAGCCTTCAGTATCAGAAGTGAATACCAAGATAGTTTTTTCTTTTGAAAAGTTCAGGGATGGCCTCAGGCAAAAACTTCAAATACGTGAAGTTTATCTTAATTACCCTTCTATGGCCTTTTGGGTAGTTTTTGTCTTTCACTTCAGTGCCTTAGTCTCCCCTGTGGCTCCTTTACAGAAACCTTCTCTTGAAACATTCCACTCTCTGAAGCACCTTTTTTCCCTTCCCCTGTCCTCCTCTCATATTAAATGTCCGTTCTTCCAGCGCTGCCGAGGTCAGCTGGGAGGAAAGTAGCTTTTCATTCTCCCATAGCTGTTTTAAAAATGTATCCTCTCTAAAACGAATCATTTCTCTACTTCTTTTGGAAAATTTCTTTTAAGTACTAAGTTCATATATCTCCTGTCCCCACCACACATCCATTGCTGCATGCTTGTTTATTGGTTTCTCTGTTTTGTTTCTCTGACCTGTATTGGGTTATTACTGATATAAAGTATTTTCTAATAGTTGACATCTAAGTGTTTCTTGTGGATTTCTTTTTTCAGTCTTCTTTAATACTCTGTTCATTGGTTCTCAAACTTTGGTGTGTATGAAAATCACCTTGGGGAAGTTTATAAAAATAGGGGCCTAGCCAGTATTCAACTTCAATGAACCCAGGCCTCTCTCTCCCTCTTTTTTTTTTTTTTTTTTTCCTTTTCAGAGCCAGGGCCCAACAATGATTTATTTGTTTTGGGCATCATATTCTTTTTTTTTTTTTTTTTAAGTTTTTAATTTTAATTCCAGTATAGTTCACATCTAGTATTATATTAGTTTCGGGTGTACAATATAGTGACTAAGCAATTACACAACACCCAGTGCTCATCACAACACTTGCACTCCTTAACCCCCATCACCTATTTCACCCAGCCCCCCACCAACCTCCCCTTAGTAACCATCAGTTTGTTCTCTGTAGTTGTGTCTTTTTTTCCTTCCTTTGTTTTGTTTGAGTGAAATCATATGGTATTTGTCTTTTTTGACTTATTTCGCTTAGCATAATACACTCTAGCTCCATCCATGTTGTTGCAAATGCCAAGATTTCACTCTTTTTTATGGCTGAATAATATTTATGGCAGAAATACACACACACACACACACACACACACACACACACACACACACACACATACCACATCTTCTTTATCCTTCATCAATTGTTGGACCCTTAGGCTGCTCCCATAATTTGGTCCTGGCCATATTCAACTTCAGTGAGCCTTGGCCACTATTTTTAATTAATTTTCTTGGTGATCCTAATACCATCAAAGTTTGAGATCTGCTGCTCTAAATCTTTGCTACTCAAACAGTGGTCTGTGGGCTAGCACCATTGACATCACCTGGGATCTCATTAGAACAGCATCTCAGGTCTCCCCCAAGAATGAATGAATGAATGAACCAGAATCTGCATTTTGACAGGATCTCCATGTGATTCAAGTGCATGTTAAGGTATACAAAGCACAGAGCACAGTGGCTCTCAGACTTCGAAGCATATTCTTAAAGGGAAACTTTAAGAACAATAATGCCTGGATTCTACCTGTAGAGATTCTGGTGTAATCAAGTGGGGGCCAGGGGGAGGAATTAGGCATTGAGTGTGTTTCAAAAGCTCCCCGGATAACTCTAATGGGCAGCCCGGAGAACCGCTGATGTTGCCGATGTCAACCCCAGAACAAAGTTTCCCAGCTGGTGTGCACCAGGAAATAGGTTATAGGTATGGATTGATCCCCTTGGCTCCTGGGAGGTCAGGCACAGCCTGGAGCTGCTCTGGGCTAACTCTTCTACAGGGTAATCTTTTCTGTGGGGATCATGACAGGACACTTATCGGGAAGTGTTGTTTGAGAATTAAAAAAAAAAAAAATCAATTTCTGAACTATTGCATTGAGTGGAAAAGTTAAGACTGTACTAAAAAACGTGTCAAACATGGACATAACCTTGGACACAACGGCTGTCTTTACAACAGTCTTTCCACCCGGAAACATAGTCTTTCTTCAGGTTTTCAAGTTTTCTTTCATACATTTTTCTAGAATTTCATAGTTTTCTTTATAAAGACTTCTATTTCTTACTAGATTCATTTCCAAAGTGTATTTCTGGACGATGTTTTATTGCTATTGTAACTCTTTGTAAAGAAATACAGAGTTTTGTGCTTTCCCCTAACCTTACCTCTGTGCTTTGGTCATTTATCCTGAGCATCAGAAAGGCCTCTCTCCTCTCTCCCTCCTCTTTGACTTTCTCCTTGAAAGGTTTCCTCACCCCTTGTTGCCTGCTTTGATTCCAACAACTGTACCGCCTCTATTGACAGACCTGCTCTGCCTCCGAGTCTCCTGCTGGGGTCAGCCCTTTTCCCTGATGTAGCCTCATTTTCCACTTCTCAACTCACAGATGCCCCGGAAGCATTGCCCTGTGTCTCGTGGCAGTAAGCCCCCAGCCAGCCGGGGTGTGGCAGGATGGAGGTGAATTTTAAATCAGGTCTTTATATTAAGTACTAACTTTTGCTAGATTTCCACTCGTGTGGGTCTGCAATCACCTCAGAAAACTTTCTTTGAAAAGTAAGAGTAGAAAGTATTTAATTCCTTATTCACTGCTGTGCTTGCCTTGGTTATTCTGGCTCTTGAGCTGGATAAAGAGCTGTATCTGTGGTAGAAATCCCATGAATGTGAACCTCCACCATCACCTACCCATATTCTCCTCCCCCCCTCCCTTGTCTCCCCCGGCCCCATTCCACCCCAACCCTGTGCAGGCCAAGAAAGGATTTCACATCAGTTACTTCATTAAAGAGTTAGTCTGGGGGCACCTGAGTGGCTCCTTTGGTTGAGCATCAGACTCTTGACCTCGGCTCAAGTCATGACCTCACGGTTTGTGAGTTTGAGCCCCACGCCGGGCTTTGCGCTGACAGTGCGGAGCCTGCTTGGGATTCTCTCTCCCTCTCTCTGCCCCTCCCCTCCTCATGCTTGCTCTCACACTCTCTCCAAATAAATACATAAACTTAAAAAAAATAAAATAAAGAGGAGTTAGCCTGTGTTCATTCAGTTGTGAGTCTGTATTACGCACCGAGCAGCTGAGATCTGAGATTTGAGTATAATTGTCTTCTAAATCATTTTCTTGCCTCTCAACACCTCCTGTCCTTCCTCTGTAGTGCTGCCAGAAATGGTTACTCTAGAAAGCACTGTCTGGTTACATCTTTTCCTTGCTGAGCCCCATCAGTGGATTTCCAGAGTCACAGGGTCCACACCAGCTTCTAAGACATACCCACACTTTGCTTGCGTCTCCCTATGCTGGAGCGTTTCCTCTGTCTGGAATGCTTGCCTCTTACCCACCTGCACACTTTCCTTCTTCGACAGCCTGACTTCCACATCACTGCTTGGAAACAACTCACATTACCCCAAGTTCATTTCTCCCTCCTCTGTGCTTTCCCCTGGACTTTATACACGTGCTTCTGTCTTCACTCAGCCAACAAATATTATGGAATGCTGTGCTGCATTGGGCCTCTTCATGGTGCTGGGGCTGCGGCAGTGAGTGAGACAGAGTCATTGCCCACATAGAGGGAAGGCATGTAATCAAACAGGAGGATGGTTTCAGATAAGGGTAAGTGCTCAGAAGAAAACAAGACTGCAAACCAGATAGAGGGTGAGTGGGTTTGGAGAAGGTGGACAAAGAAGTCTCCCAGGAGGTGACATTTGTGCTGAGCTCTGAGCAATGAGCAGAGGCAGCCATGGAAGCATCTGGAAATGAGCTGTTAGTGCAGAGGAAGCAGCACCTGCAGAAGCCCTGAAGCAGAAAGGGTATGGCATTCTGGAGGGACAGGAGAAAGCTGCTGGTGTGGCCTAAGCCGGGTGAAGGAGGTGAGGCAGGGTAGGAGATGAGGTCAGAACAGCTAGCGGTATGGGGACTGAGGGCCTACTGGCCATGGCAAAGAATTCGAGTTTCATTCTGAATTGCACTAAGGAACTGTTGAAGCATTTTAGGCAGGAGAATTGTATGAAATTATTATTTTTTCTTTTTTGAGAGAGAGATGTGGGGTGCAGAGAGAGAGAGAGAGAGAGATACCACAAGTGTGGAGCCTGACTTGGGGCTTGATCTCACAAACTGTGAGATCATGACCTGAGCCAAAATCAAGAGTCTGACACTTAACCAGGTGCCCCTGAAATGATTTTTCTTTTTTAATGTTTACTTATTTTTGAGAGAGAGAGAATGAGTGGGGGAGGGACAGAGAGAGAGGGAGAGAAAATCTGAAGCAGACTCTTTAATGACTGCAGAGAGCCTGACACGGAGCTTGAACTCGCAAACCTTGGGATCATGACCCGAGCTGAAGTCGGACACTTACCCGACTGAGCCACCCAGGCGCCCCTGAAATGACTTGTTGACCTGCACTGAACACTTAGGCGGCTCGCTCGCATGTGTGCGTGTTAGACTGTGAGCAGTGTGAGGGCAGGTGCCTCTGTGAACCCCTAGCACCAAGCCCAGAGTGCTGTCAGTAAACATTTGAGTAGTGAATAAATGAGCAATCTATGTTTTCTTTTGGTAAGCTCTGTTTATGTGTGTGAGTCCATAACACCATGTAAATAACACTTTCTGTTTAATAAAATCTGATCATTCTGGTGCTAGGATACTCCCTATGAATAAAGAAACATCACAGGCTTTCTCAAGACTCTAGGGTATTATTATATTCTGGATGTTCTTCTCAGCCTTTGAAGCGGTACCACAGGAATGTTAAGTAGAATCTCAATGACCAGAAAAGAATGAAAAGCCATGACATTTAAAAAATGAAAACTTATAAGTAGTGCAGTAAGTCTCATGATAGGGGTGAATACAGATATAACATCACAATGACATTTGTTCTCAAAAGGAGCCGGGGGGGGGGGCAGGTGGGGGGGTGGAGCTGGGGATTGTAGAAAGCTGGCATCTCCTGCTAACTTGGGATTTTCTTAGTTCAACATAAGGGCAGTTGTATGTGATTTAAATTTCATTATCTTTACTTTCGTGATCTTAGAAAATACAGACTCCTGAGATACCCTGTTTTTCATTAACTACACAATAATGTCACCTTGCATTTTATGTGATTGAGGTTTTTGGACCTGACTTACAGTGTAATGATGGACGTTTACAATAGTATTTTCTGTTATAATTTTTAATCTCCAATTTATAGGTAGTCTTGTTAAAACTTGGTATTTTTTTAATCAGTTGGAAACTCTATATCTATTTGTGTCCCACTTAATAAAGCTATCCTTGGAAATCTCCAAAGGTGAAACCATAACCCAGTCCAGCAGACATGCTGTAATGGCAATCATAGCCCCTACTCATAAGAAAAGTCTTTTCTCATTACTTCTTTCCCTGCATTCACTTAAAAATTACCCTGCAGGTGATAAAGGGTTTAAAACATGGTGTATACTAAGTACATTTTGGACTGTTTTTTGAGTTGAAAATATTTTTCTCTGCAGAGACTTCAGCAACACAGAAACACTGTGTAGTGAACAGAAATATTATTGTGAAACGTGCTGCAGCAAACAGGAGGCCCAGAAAAGGTGTGTAAAAGGGTTTAGCCCAGAGGGTGGCTTGGTTTTGAGGGAAGGAACCATACCTGATTTTGAATCCCATTTCTGTGGGCTCGTGGCCAAGTAGCTTTGAAGAAGTCAATTGCCTTCCTCCCTGGATAAACTAGGATAAGAGTGCCTGCCTTGGAAAGTTGTCCATTTGTCTGATCGTTTGATCATTTGTTCATTCATTCGTTCAGCAAATATTTATTGTGTGCTGTGTATCAGATACTATGCTGGGTTAATGAGTGGTGGTCAGATATAATTACTATTTTCTTGTGATTAAAGACAGATTATAAAAAGGATTTAGCATAGAGTATAACACATAGTAGATATCTAGTAGAATTGTTACTTCATATTGGAACTTCTTATTTAGAGGCACAAGAGGTTTAAAAAGTTAATGATTTAATGTGGAAACACGAGGAAATCAATAACACATCAGTTGCATGGATAGGTGATAAGAAGCATCACATTCTGAATTGATACAGGATCCATGGTTGCCTTTTTACCAGCACCGGCAAGTTAGAGCCCCTGGACAATGTGTGCGAATCAGTGATTCTCTGTTATCTGCCCCCGGAAGCCAAGAAACTTGACATTTTAATTATCGTGTGAAGCCTTACTGTGAATTGAATTTACCCTGCCCATGGTTGTGGAATATTCAGAATAGCTCACAGAAGCTCATTACCGCCATCTAAAACCTTCAGGGGTCTTGAGCTGAGGTTGAAATCATTTCTCTGCTCAGCCTTCCCTGCTCTTCCCCGCTAGACATGCACATCTTTCCTTGCCGCATCAAAACTTACAAAAGGTGACTCCTTGTGGCAGATGGGAGTGGAGTGATAGCTGGTTAACTTTTGTGAGTCATCAGGGGAGCTCACTTCTCCCTGTCCTTACAATCTCAGTCAACCCAAGGCCAGCCCAGGCCTTCCTATATGGCATGAAGGCATGTTCATTAAAATACTGTGTGTTCCTGTAAAATATCAGGCTTCCCATGATTCTTCTGTTTCTGCAGACATTATTTTGCTTATTTTTACGAACAGGGTTTTACCTCAATAGATTCCTGAACAACAGTCTCTTAAAATTTGTCCTTTTCAAATAATATGCATTGAAAATGTGTGCATGCTGAACAGCATTGACACTGACTCAGGGCATTCCTAGAATGGGGGTCCGGAAGGGGACCAAAGATCTCTAGGACCAAAGATCTCTATTCCAGCAGAGTTGTCTCCATAAACTATTGTTTTTTTGTGAATTTTTTTTTACCAAGGAATATTAATGGTCATCTAGTGAAAAAAGATTTCTGTGTTCATGTAAGTTTGGGAAATGCTACATCAGACAAAAGAGAACAGTTCCTTTACTGTAGGATTTCTCAGAACCTCTCTGCCAGTGCACAGGGAGGAACTTTGAAATAGAAAGTAGCTGTCCAAACTTGGCCCTAGGACCCCTGCCTCTGCTGATGTCTCCAGTGCTCCACAAGCCCAGTTTGGGAAGTGTGGCCCTTAAGCCAACCCCTACATTTTATGAGTGGGGAAACCAAGAGCTAGATGAGGGGAAGGACCGACACAAGAGTGAGTGAGCGTGAGCCCAGCGTGCTTGGTTTCCCCAAGCGCCCCCCGTGGTCCTCAGACCCCAGAAGTCCATACCGCAGCCTTCTGCTTGTCCTCTTCCCAAAAGTGGTCACCCCTCCTCTCCATTATCTCCAGGCGGGGTGGAGGGGGGGTGTGGCTGTCCAAATATTGTTCCTTTCTGGAAGGCAGGGGGCAGTAATGGAGAGCAGTTGCACACCGTATTTGCATTGGTACAAAACTTCAGGACTGTCTCCTTTGGCCAGAGAGAAACAGAGCTGCTGTTGCCCTCCTCTCCTGCTGGCTGTGCCCAGTTAGCCGAGCAAGCAGGTTAACTAGCTGTATGTGTGCAAGCATCCTTTTATTCTTGCGGGCAGTGTGGTTACTTGCCGACCTGAAGTCTGTTAGACCCCTTCTGCTCTCCGTTTGTGTGGCAGCAGTGTATTCTGCCCCCCCAACACCTCTTAGGGGGTACAACTTCTTTTCTATTTCGTGGTTTCTTAGGATGAGAGTAAAAAAGCTGCCCATGATTTTGGCCCTGCACCTAAAGCGGTTCAAGTACATGGAACAGCTGCACAGGTACACCAAGCTGTCTTACCGGGTGGTCTTCCCGCTGGAGCTCCGGCTCTTCAACACCTCCAGCGACGCCGTGAACCTGGACCGCATGTACGACCTGGTCGCTGTGGTGGTTCACTGTGGCAGGTGAGGGCAGGCGGAAAAGCGGGGCGCACGGCGGGGTGCACGCGAGAAGGGTGCCGAAACAGAGGCAGCTATGCCTTTCCTGGGCTGTGAGACTCTGTAGTAATGGGACTTCTGAGAATGTCTTCCAGGCTCTTATCTATCATCTCAAAATAAATCCAAAATGTACTCTTCAAGATATTCTTCATGCAGTTTTTAGCCCTTCCCCAACCAGAAAAAAGAGAGTAAGAGAGAAGGCTCCTAGATACGGAGAAGAAAAGTGTTTTGCTGAAAGTCCTTTGAGCAGATATTTTTTTCTTCCATAGCTATAGATACAAGCATGGAAAAGTCCACTGAAAATACACCTGTTTGTTATCCTTTGCTCAGCTGGAAGAGATTTGTGTTCTGTCGTTCCCCTGCCCTTCTGGGTTTTAGGTAGGGGTGTGTCACTGAGCAGGATTATTTTCCTCTCCATCTGCCTGGATTGGATTTTGGTGCACAGACCATAACAAGAGGATGCGTGGTTCCACACAGAGGAGTAGACTGATTTCCTTTTCCCCCTGCACGGCGGCGGATGCTTCGCCTCTGAAGCACCTTATTTGTCCCATGCAGAGCGGACTTGAAGTCACAGGATCCTTTCTTACATTCCCAGTGTTCTGTGTTTTGGTCGGTTATAAGCCAGCTCTGTGGTTTTCCTGAAGAGGAATTCCACCAGTTATTTTTCTAAAGAACGCACGAGGCTCGTGATCTGGAAACTAGCTGTGAATGCTGGGTGGGACCTCCTGGAAGGAACTGGAAGGTCTTAGGGCTGGCAGAGCCCGGTACCTGGAGGGCATTGTGGCCGAGGCGGGCAGTGGGCTGATGTGGGCAGGTGATGGGGAGACAGAAGGTGCTCAGAAGTATATACACATTTTCAGTACGGATCTCTGTGGGTGATGACTAATCCCTAGAGCATTGGTGAGGATAAGGCAGCGACCCCTATAGGGGACCTGGAGGACAAGTGAGGTTGGGTTGCAGAATAGTGACTTTCTGTAATGAGGGCTCAAGGTCAGAGCGGCCCTGGCAGCAAGGCCCAACTGGTGCCGAGTCACACGTGCTACTAACTAGCATTCATTAAATTCTTCCCCACTAGAGACAGGACTGTCCTCCTACACAGAGCAGGGCTGGCCTTGCACATGGGGATCAGGTGGCTCTGGGCCGTGGACGCTGGGGATCTCCGAGGCTGGGGAGCCGAGCGTTCCCTCATCCACGCCAGGACCTCCTGGCCCATGGGTGCAGCTGGTGCGGTCTCATTCTCTGATTTCGACCGCAGTTATTCTTTGAACCCTTGTTTCTTGGGTTCGTAGCAGAGTCTGAAGGTACAGCAGTGATGAAGATCCACGGGCCCTGTTCTCATGAAGCTGAGCCTCTGGCGAGAAAGATAGATAATTAGCAAGTAAGCACACCGCCTGTCAGCACCAAAACAAAAGCACTGGGAGATGACTTCGAGTTTGAGGAACGCTATGAGGAATGAACAGGGCGCTGAGAGAGAGCAGTTGAAGGTTCCTCTTCAGGGACGGGGACTGGTGAAGCGTAGCTACCAAGGTGACATCGGGGCTGAGGCCTAAGGGCTAAAATGAGCCAGGAAGGCCCACATCGGAAGAGGATCATTTCGGGCAGAGTGTCTCCAGGGCAAAGGCCTGCCGTGTGAAGAACAGGAAACCAGGGGTCCAGAGCCCAGGGAGGGGAGAGAGTGGCTGGATGGCGTCGGAGAAAGGCAGGAACAGTTCGCGTGGCTTGTCTTGTATTTAAAGAAAGTGGACAGGGTCACCTGGCTGGTTCAGTCAGTACAGCATGTGACTCTTGGTCTTTGGGTTGTGAGTCGAGCCCCACATTGGGCACAGAGGTTACTTAAAAAAATAAAAAAAAAAAAAGACAGAAAACAAAGGCAAATTTGGCTTTTGAACTTTAGTGGTACACTGAAAAAACAAAACGGAACTCTAGATTTGGGGTTAAATTCCCTCAGTCGTGCAGATCTAACTAATAGTAACAGCTGTGTAGTTCCACTTTTTCCCATATTATGTGATACATACCTTTTCCTTTGAGCACGTGTTATTCTATATTATAGTTTAACATATTTCTAAAACTTAGATGATGCCACTCCTCAGAGTTCCCCAGTGTCTTCCTGACTGACTCACCGCGGAGTCCAAAATCCGAACCACGATACCCCATGCCCCACCTCTGTGGCCTCCTTCCTCCCCTCCCCCTGGCTCACTGGGCTCAGGCTTCCTTGCTCTTCAGTGAACCCCGCAGGAACCCCCCCACCCCTGCCATGCCCAGTACCTTTGCACCTGCTGTAAACTTCCATCACATGGTCACATGGCTCGTCACCATCACCTCGTCTCTCCTACCTCGTCTCTCAGGGAAAGTTCCTTCTGCTCAGATCTTGGGTTAGCAGAGGACTGTCACCATTGTGTATCAAATAGTACTTCCCTCTGTCACTCACCATGCTTTACTCTGCTTTATGTTTCATGGCACTTTTTTTTAAGTTTATTTATTTATTTTGAGAGAGAGCAAGCGAGAGGGAGGAGGTAGGGGCAGAGAGAGAAGGAGGGAGAGAATCCCAGACAGGCTCTGCGTTGACTGTCCGTGCAGAGCCCGACGTGGGGCTCAAACTCATGAACTGTGAGATGGTGACCTGAGTCAAAATCAAGAGGCAGACACTAGACTGACTGAGGCACCCAGGTGCCCCTTCATCACACTTAGTATACATTGAAATCTATTTTAGTTTGTTCAGTGCCTCTCCAGCCCTCATCCCAAGAAAGTGGGGACCCTGTTTTCTTCACTGCTTTTTTGTCTGATGGCCAGAAGAGAGTCTGGCACATAGTAGGTGTACGGTAATTATTCATTTATATTTGTTGAATTTGAATATCTGCTTTCCCCACTGGACCGTGGGTCTTTAGAAGCCTGACTTTTTTGCATCTTTGCAGAAGATTCCTTTATGCTCACCACAGCACCACCACGTGGGTCTTCCTCCATATATTGTGGCCAAATAAATGTGGATATAGACATGACCTATACCCATTCTCCTGCTGAGAGAGGTTGTTCAGGTAGATCACTGCCTAAAAAGAAGTACCTAGTTTTTGAAAGAAGTTAATGTTAACTTGATAACTTGTGTTTGTTCTTTTCCAGTGGTCCTAATCGTGGGCATTATATTACTATTGTGAAGAGTCATGGCTTCTGGCTTTTGTTTGATGATGACATTGTAGAGGTTGGTATGCAGATTACTCTATAATGGGGCTGCTGCGTAGACTGTATTTGGGGGAACGTGTATGTGCGGACATTTCCTAAAATAGGCCTGTTTTCCCATAACCTGGCTTAAAAACCATGTACATTTCTCTCAAGACTAAATTCTGCTGTTCTTTATTCTCTATAGAAAGGGAGAAAGGGGTGTGACTGGGGACTAATGAGTTAACTGCGTTCTTGTTAACTGATCAGCCATAGATGTGGGATCTCTTTGTCCCCTGAAACCGTATTCATATGTAAGTCTCATTTTCCACTGTGACTAAAGCCCTCTCTACTACAGACCAAATAATAAACTCTTTATTTTCATTTTTTAAATTTTTAATTTTTTTTAATGTTTATTTATTTTGGAGACAGAGGCAGACAGGGTGCGAGCAGGGGAGGGGCAGAGGGAGAGGGAGACACAGAATCCGGCTCCAGGCTCCAGGCTCCGAGCTGTCAGCACACAGCCCAATAATAAACTTAATAAAAAGCTCTGTAAGCACTCTTTCATTATGCCAGATTCTTCTTGTATGGATTGATATTTAAAAATATGTTTTCAGTCTGTTGGACCTGGAAATCTTTATATTACACTCAAGTGTTCCCATATATTGATTTTGTTGTAAAGGAATACTAGCCGGAGAGAATTCCACACTCAGACAAGGTCCGTTTTAGCTCAGAGGGTGACACTAATGGGAATGAAGTCTGACGACCTGCAAGAATTAAGGTTATTCCCCAGACCCCCCAGTTTACCATTTGAAAGACGGGCATCCTGGCTGCTTCAAAGCATGCCCACATATGTTTGCCGATAGCTTGAAGGCTGGCCTCCCTCCTCCAGGATTTGCAATGTATGTAATCATGCCCCATTGCCAGGTCTGTGGAATTAGCTGTTTGCTGTTGAAAGTTCCCAGTTGTGATTTTGTAGCAAACAGTGTTTGCTTCAGTCTTCTTGTTCATTCCATTTGTTTTTCTTCCCTTCTCTCAGTCATCCCATTAAACAGTTGTATTGTTTTCTTTCTCTTATTGCAGAAAATAGATGCCCAAGCTATTGAAGAATTCTATGGCCTGACGTCAGATATATCAAAAAATTCAGAGTCCGGATATATTTTATTCTATCAGTCAAGAGAATAACTTGAAGAACTGTGGGACGAGTTCACACGGGGGGAACTGTTCACGGCACTATTCCCTGGTTTCTCTGCAGACTTTCCTCCCCAGTGGCCCCGCCAGTGGTACTACGCCAAGTGTAATGGTCTGGCTGGGTTAGACTTTCTCTCCCTTTGGTTTTTTACATGCAGCACTACTTGTGGTTTTATTTTAGTCTGAGGTAGAGTTAACTGCAATCAGATTGTAGTAAGATTTGTATGAGTAACAGTTGCTAATTTTAGGATTGGGGAAACGCTACGCCACCGGCTACGTCTGGCTCAATTAGAGTGACATTTCCTACGGGAAGGTCTACAGTCTGTTTTGGGTCCCTGCTAAACGTCCCAAGTGGCTTCCGGGATCTCATGTCAATGCATTCCTTTAACTTGTCCCGGGAAGCACTGCTACCCACTTGTAGCTTCTCTGCCTCTTTTCTGACGCAAGGACAGAATCGGGTAGAAGTTCACCTGTTAGGGCTGCAGCTATAGCTTTAAGTTTGTGCAAGTGAAAACGTTTAAAAGTGAGTAACCTCAATACTAAAATCATCCTCCAGGTGGAACAGGGTGGAGAGAAGCTGTTCACGGTGGCTAGCGCCTGCCTGGGGCTGTGCTCCCCTCGCCGCCCGCCGCCGTTAGGACCCCAGAGGCTAAGAAGGCACGGAGCTCAGGGCAGGCAGAGCCCAGAGGAGGACGCTTTTGTGGACAGTGAAAACTTAACTTTTCTTACCTTTCTACCAAAACCACGTTTCAGGAAGATACCCCTACGCCATTTGTTTTTAGTGATGCTCTACTTCCGTAAGGTCCTGTGAGTTGTATCTGTCCTTTATCTGGCGCTGCTAAGCTTTCCAAGGCATCCGCCCGGGCCGGCTGGTGTTCTGCAGGCTGTGGCCGCAGGGCTGAGCTACCGTGGTGACTGCTTCCGGCACAGCTCTCCTTAGCCAGTCAGTACCCACCACCTTCTCGGTCAGGAAGGACCCAGACACTGCAGTGTCACCACCATTGGCCGCATTGTACAGCTGTTCACCTTTTAACATTTCAGTCTGTTGACTGAGGCGCTGGCGAGTCCCAGGACTAATCAGGAACCTTCCCTAGAGGGACCACTGGAGTCAGCTGGGGGTGAAGGTGGGTCAAAGGAAGTGGGAGCGGGTGGGCGGAGGAATGAACAAAATGGCAACTTTTCTTTGGCTCAGACTCCTAGAACGCTTGACAAGACCGTTTTTTGGAAGAACCTCATCTCACTGTAGTTACTTTTACTTTTTTCACTTTTGTTATGTATGTATTTATTAGATCACTTGAGTATTGGTACCTTTTATTAAAAGGGTCAATTTGGCGTTTTGCTGTTGAGCTGGTTTTTGGATTCTTACAAATACTATGAGGCATAGATCTTGGCTTCCTTTGGGAAGTCGGTTGACTTCCATACACTTCTAAGATACTGTGAACATACTATTTTGTTACCTAATAAATCAGCGAATGAACATGCAAATGTTTGGCATAATGTGAACTCAAATTGAAATTGGAAATGTTAGCAGCCATTTTGTAACAATTAAGAGCATAGCACTTTATCTAGATGAAAACTGGATTTCTTGTCTTTAAGATATCTTGAACTGTTTATTGCTCAGAACTTAAATAAGCATGCCAACACTTCATTTGTTCATGCTTGAAGTGAAATGTTTTACTTTTCACTGGAGAAGACAAAAACAGGGTGATCTTCACGTTATTTTATACAAGTGATGAAAATATACCTTGCCTTATTTAGAGGCAAATTCATATTTATAAATATTTTGTCTTTTTTTTTTTTTCCTCATGAAACATATGCAGTAATCACTTACCTGGAAGGTGAGTATTTATTCCGTTTTTAAGAGGAGACACTTTGCAATTGAAGGCAACTGATCCGAGGAACTGTTTGTACTATATATAACCCATATATTTGACTGTAGGTTGCAAAGTTTTTTTTTAAAAAATGATGGTTCATATCTAATATATTTGGAGCTGGTTCATAAGAAAAACTATTAAAATTATCTTTGGAATGACTCTTGAGGCTAATTTGTTAGAGAAAGAAAGTTTCAATTGGAAGCCTACAGAGGTAACATCTAAATGCTAAGTCGCAGATTCACTACTGTTTTTGTTTGTTGGTTTGCTTGTTTGTTTGGATTTTTTTTGTTTTGTTTGGTTTGGTTTTGGGTGTTTTGTTTTGTTTTGTTTTGTTTTTGGTCTGTATGTGTGAAGAGTTTTTCCCAGTGACTTAACAGAAGTAATTGAAAGGGTCAGTTAAAATTCTGAATTCGTGGATAGAGTTTAGGAATAAAAACAAGTACGGAAGATAAAATGCGAAGGCATTAAAATGGTTGTGTGATGCAGGAGAAGAAGCTTGGAGAAAGACCAAAACACACTTATCCACCAACACTCCATCACAGCTTTTAAACTTCGAGCTATCTGGTAATTTCTTTCCTCTTCAGTAAATGGAACAAACACTAGGCAGCTACGTTTCCCCAGAATCATTTCGCTTTATGTAAAGACAGTAGCATGCAAACACTTTCTCTTTCACCCTTGTTCATCGTGCAGGGCAGGGAATGGTGTGAGGTAGGTGAGACCATTCTGAGGTCAACGATAGCACAAAGGCTCAGCAATACTCCCTCAAATGGCAGGGTTTTTGTGGGTCCTTTTCTGGCAGGAGTGAGTAGGCCTGCTGTATTTCTTTTAACTGCTGCAGGGTTTTAAAATAAGTTACGGTGTTTTACACCTAGAGAAGAGAAGAGTATTTGCTTTATTGGTGACTTACTGGCCGAGCATCTAGATTATGGTACAGTTTGCTAAAAAGGCATTTGTTTAAAAGTCGCTTTTTGGCAAAATGAGCTGACATCCAGTCCTGTTACGTGGATGCATTTTTCCTTCCAAGGCAACATCGAGTGGACTGGTTCTCAGAGAGCCAAGGAACACAATGCAGGACGGTGTTAGTTTGACTCGGAAGCCAGTCATATTTGGTTTTACCGCCTGGTATATTTTGGATTTCAGATGAAATGGGAAAAAAAAAAATGACAGGAGTGGTCCCTATGCATTTATTTTCATGGATATGCTTAATTTCATGGGCATGCCTAACAATGAACTATGTTCTAACTGGAGCTTAGGGCTTATTTTAGATATTGGAGTGTAGCTTTATTACAGATGGATTTTATCTTTAAACATTGCATTTTGATCAACTTTGTATAGTCACGTGTATTAAAATATTGTGCACTAAATGTTTTGCCCTCATTTGCTATTATATGGTCAAGGCATTTATCGGCACTATTGTGATTAACTCATGTAAATGGCATGGGTCAGGGAAAATTATTTCCTACTTTTCTGCCTAATTAAATTTCTGTTTTCCAGTATTACATTAATTTATTTTTGGCTTCCATTTCTTTGTAACCAAAATAGTTACTGTATTTGTGTGGCATTCATTTCATTTTGTTGCTAAAGAAAACAAGTTTAGTTTTTATTTAAAATGATCTGTACCTTAATCTTTTTTTTTTTTGTAACCAAGTCAAGCACTTTAAGCAATAATGTCAATCTTGTGAAATTTCAATCAGTTTAACACCCTGCCTCTAAAATTGTTTGCAAAAAAAATAAATAAATAAAATAGGAATTCCCTTCCTAGAGAATTATATCTTGGTAATGTTACACACATGGACTTAAAATCCTTTTTATAAAATGTGAGTTATTGGCAAGTCTCATGTCTGGCTAATCATTCCAAATGTAATTTTGAAGCGGTGGAAATGTATAGAACATTCTGGTCATTGTGACGTATAAAGGCAATGCTACTGTCAAGGTTCTGGAGGTAACTCATCCCTTGCGCCGAGTAAAAAAAGATCAACAGAAGTAATCCAGAAACCTGTATTTGGGGAATAGCAAATTGAGGGTATCAGTGGGTAGGGGGTGGGGTGAATTAAGGGCGGTATATTAGGCATCACAGTGAATTCCTTAGCTGGGACTCTGCATATCAACACGTCCTTTCCCAGTTAGGAAATAAAAGATCCGTTCCTTAAGTAAGAAAGTAGCTTCCTGCTTCTGGCTTCTAGGCAAGAGCGGGCAGTGTGGCCCTGGCCCTGTTGTATTGACAGCCAGCCCCGGACCTCTAGGTGGTTTCCAAGCTGAGGTGGGAGGGACCCCAGCGGGGTGCACACCACTGCCTACACTGGCCTGCCAGAGTAGGGGCAGTATGTGGCTTCCAGCCCCAGACTCAAGGTTGCTGTTAAAAAGCTCAAGGCTTCCCCACCGCACCCCAGGCCTCCGCCCCCAGCCAGTCACTTCAAGGGGCCATGTGTGGGCAGGAACTTGTCATCTGAATGCATCTGTCTGGGCCCAATTATGAGAATGCAAACCCACAGGCCAAGAGTGGGACAGTGTGCCATTCAGTCTCTCAGCTTCTGTCCCTCTTCTCTCAGGTCAAGTCAGCTGAGTGACCGAGCTGGAACAACAGAGGCTTGTGGGAAAGTCATCTGTATCCTCCATGAAGGCTGTAGGAAGGAAAGACCTCGGGAAAGCCTTTTTCTTTTCTAGGCCTGGTGTTGGCCAACTGTTAAATGGGGTCTGTAGGATAGGTCTGTCACCGCCAGAGGAACCCAGTTCCTGGGGAATAAGGAGTGTTCTCCATTTATCCTCCATTTCTGTATTTTGATTCCTAAAACACCTTTAACAGAGAAAGAAGTCTCCCTTTGCCTTCTATTTACATGAAGATAATATCTGCTAAGTAGGGAGGGTTTTGATTGTGGGGATAGTACTAAAAACAAACCACGTAGACCTGTCCTAGAGATGCCCCCAGTGGAGAGATTTCTAATGAAGCCATCATTTAGCACCTGTTACATGCCAGGTGTGTTGGGAGTTGGGGGACAAAAGGAGGAAACAGAGGATCTCCTTTCTCATTTCTTAACCTCAGAAAGAAAAGATTTGTGGAAAAGAGATTTAAATTGTGGAAGTACTGTGTGTGAGGGGAATTCACAACTGAGCACAGTTTGGCTTTTGGCCTGGGTCTCCAGGAGCAGGGGGGGCAGTTAGATAAGGCAGGCGGGTTCCTCCCTCCCCTGGGTCCCATTCTCGGAGTCCCATGTTCCTCTCTGCCTGCTCCGAGGGAGGGACGGCACATCTTTAATTTTTTTTTTAATGTTTATTTATTTTTGGGAGAGACAGAGACAGAATGCGAGTGGGCTAGGGGCAGAGAGAGAGGGAGACACAGAATCGGAAGCAGGCTCCAGGCTCTGAGCTGTCAGCACAGAGCCTGATGCGGGGCTCGAACTCAAGAGCCGTGAGATCATGACCTGAGCCAAAGTTGGACACTCAACCAACTGAGCCACCCAGGTGTCCCAGCACATCTTTAAAACCAGTGTATAAATCTGTTATGTTGCAGCAATGGACTTGAACGTTTTGCCTCTTAATTTCATGTCAAAAGAGCCAGAATTTTGAAAGTCTTAACAGAGGATTTTTGAATAAGATAAACAATCCCTTTACATTATTACCAAGTAATTGGAGCCTGTCTGAACTTAGCAAGACCGATCAGGGCAGGAGAGTTTCTAAGCTATGCGACTAATGACTTTATTGACTTAACAACTGTGTTCCCTTTTTTGAGTTCCTTTATGTTTTATTATTTTTTTAATGTTTATTTATTTTGAGAGCAAGGGAGCACAAGCGGGGGAGGGACAGAGAGCGAGGGAGAGAGAATTCCAAGCAGGGCTTCGTGTTCAGCGTGGAGCCCAACGTGGGGCTCGATCCCATGACTGCAAGATCATGACATGAGCCGACATCAAGAATTGGACGCTAAACCAACTGAGCCACCCACGCGTCCCAAGTTCCCTTCTGTTTTACAAGTGCTTTGAACAAAGCACATTAGGTAGGAGCTTACAAACAAATGAAAAGCTCCGTTTTGGTTGTGAGACACCAGAGTCAGAAACGACATTAAATGTTGTAAAAAGGATTCCTGATTTTGTGCTCATTCCCCACATGATCATTCATGATAAAGTTTTTATTGATGACCCTGGCGTCGCATGTCCGCGTTGTAAGTTAACGTGGACGCATCTTCACAAGTGAGCACACAGGTTCTACTAAGGCAGTGTGGGATTCCACAGAAACTCCGAGAAGGTTGGGCGCTTGTGTTGTGGGTTGAATTCTTATTTTGTTTTTACCTCCTCCTTCTCACAGGAGGGAGCTTGGAGAAGAAAACAGATGTAGATTTGACTTGGCAAGAGGCAATGTAATTTAATAGTTGAAGCCACCATTTCTGTGTATTTAACCAAGTCCTCCTGAGATCCAACTCAACTGTATTTGTATTCAAGAGGCTTTTAATCCACCTTACCTGAGAGAACATTCTGTACTGGGATAACTGAAAATAAACACACAATTAAAGAGTGAGCCTTCATCCTTCCTGTAGCAAGCTGAGTCTCTTCACTAAGGAGCTCTTTTCCAGGTGAAAATTCCCTGTTTCCCATGCTGAGGGGTAGAAAAATATCTTTTTTTAAGTTTATTTATTTATTTGGAGAGAGAGAATTCCAAGCTGGCTCCGCTCTGTCAGTGTGGAGCCGGACGCGAGACTGACCCACCCAGGCACACCGGAAAATATTTTTAATGGGTGATAAAAGCTGCGTGAAGACTCATTCACCCCCACCCCCAGAATAAATTGTTTGGGAAAACTCTGAAGAGAGGTTGCTTCTGCTCATTTTTCCATCTCTGCAACCCCAAAGCCCAGAGAACAAAAATAAGTATGAGCTGCCAACCTAAGTTGGTCCTCTGTGCCAATCTGGACTTTGAACAGAAGGAGGGGTGAAGGCTGTGGAGACGATCCCTCTTCCTGGATGTTCATTGATTGACCTGGTCCCTCAACTATGTCCTCTGAGGAGTCTGGAAGTTTGTGAAACTTGCCTCAGAATCTGTCTTCGAGTGGGAATTTGTACAGAATGTAGAAGAATAAGGGGGTGTGGCTCTCTGGAGGGGAATAAGACCCATCTACCAGTCTTCTAGCCTGGGTCTCGCTGCTGCACCTGCCCCAATCTGCATTTGCCCTGCAGGATTAGATGAGCCCCAGGGAACCCTAGAGGTGCCTCTGGCCCATGTACAGCCTACAGATGCTACGCCATTTTCGTTACTGTCCTGATCTCTGACGAGAGAATTTTAGGCTCAATTCAGTGGCAATGTGGAAAGTCCTCCCGGACTCGGAATCCGCTCCAGGTTCTCGTGCGGGTTGGTCGCCAGTTGGTGCCCTCGGCAGAGCATGTGGGGAGAGCGAGGGATCAAAAGCCATAAAATCTTTTTTTTTAATTTTATTATTATTATTTTTTAATATATGAAATTTATTGTCAAATTGGTTTCCATACAACACCCAATGCTCATCCCAAAAGATGCCCTTTTCAATACCCATCACCTACCCTCCCCTCCCTCCCACCCCCATCAACCCTCAGTTTGTTCTGTTTTTTTTTTCTGACAAATATCTTTTTTTTTCAATATATGAAATTTATTGTCAAATTGGTTTCCATACAACACCCAGTGCTCATCCCAAAAGGTGTCCTCCTCAATACCCATCACCCACCCTCCCTTCCCTCCCACCCCCCCATCATCCCTCAGTTTGTTCTCAGTTTTTAAGAGTCTCTTATGCTTTGGCTCTCTCCCACTCTAACCTCTTTTTTTTTTTTTTCCTTCCCCTCCCCCATGGGTTCCTGTTAAGTTTCTCAGGATCCACATAAGAGTGAAACCATATGGTATCTGTCTTTCTCTGTATGGCTTATTTCACTTAGCATCACACTCTCCAGTTCCATCCACGTTGCTACAAAAGGCCATATTTCATTTTTTCTCATTGCCACGTAGTATTCCATTGTGTATATAAACCACAATTTCTTTATCCATTCATCAGTTGATGGACATTTAGGCTCTTTCCATAATTTGGCTATTGTTGACAGTGCTGCTGTAAACATTGGGGTACAAGTGCCCCTATGCATCAGTACTCCTGTATTGGGTAAATTCCTAGCAGTGCTATTGCTGGGTCATAGGGTAGGTCTATTTTTAATTTTCTGAGGAACCTCCACACTGTTTTCCAGAGTAAAAGCCATAAAATCTGAGTTCAAGTCCTAACTGCCATCCTAGTTGGATGGTGCTAGAGATCTGTCACCTAAGTCAGACGTCGGACACAATGTTGGGGTTAGGGTGCTAATGAATGGTATTTGCAAAGGGGCCCTTCTCCACAGGCCTCTAAGGCAGATAAAAACACAACTGCTGACAACAATGGAAAACATGTAATTGCTAGTTTAAAATTTTTTTTTAATGTTTATTTATTTTTGAGAGAGACAGAGACAGAGCACAAGTGGGGGAGGAGCAGAGACCGAGGGAAACAGAATCCGAAACAGGCTCCGGTCTCTGAGCTGTCAGCACAGAGCCCAACGCGGGGCTTGAACCCACGAACTGTGAGATCATGACCTGAGCTGAAGTCAGATGCTTAACCGACTGAGCCACCCAGTTTCAATAATTAAGTTCTGGGATACCATGGTGTACTGCTTTTTTTTTTTTTTTTTTTTTAAATCTAACCACATCTTCCAGACGTGAAAGACAAGACTAAACAGAGCTGAGAACAAGAAAAACAGCCCGGACAGGCGGGAGCTAGCTTGCAACAGATAACATTTTAGATGTTGTTAGGAGCTGACCTGGCACTCCGGCTGGGCCACCGTGTTTTCTGGTTGGACACACCCAATGTCACAAAACACCAACCTCAAACAAGGTTATGCCGTGACCACGATGAAGTGACACAAAAAACAAGACCACGTCATAATTTTATCTAAGCCCAGGCAAAAACAAGGTCACTGCAAGCCACAAACTACCAAACATTCATTTCTCCCACCGAAGTCTGAGTCACTGCCGCTGCTCTACTGGTGACAGCATTAGCTTTGCTCTCATCTGTCCTAGGTGAGATTTATTGTGATACGCCATCAAAGAATATCCCCACTTCCCGACAGCACTCGTTCCAGAGCAAACCCCTGTTCCTTGGACCTTCCCCCAAATTGCCAGACCAAAGCCCCAATCCCACTGGATCTTTCTACACGCTGTTCCCGAGGGCCCCACGCTTCCGCACCATGTGTGGTCTCGCTGCTGTGAACATTAAACACGATCCATTCAGCTTCAGTTGTGTTCCCGGTGGTCCGGCTGGAGAGCATCCACACAGGAGTGTCCTACACTGACAGATAAGCCACTTCCTGGGGTTGGCCTGGATCGGCTATCCTCCTGGCTGGGGAAAATGAGCCACACACATTCAAGGTTGTCATTACAGGAACTTAACAGTTCCTGTAGAGGCTTCTTACAAGTGACTTCGGATAAATCCAGACCTCAGTTTTTCCTAACCTGTAAGATGAAGTTAGAGCAGGACTGTGATGAGCAGAAAACCGCTGGAGAGTATGGTAGGCATACAACGTGAGGATTATGAGCAGGATAGGATATCTATTGCTCATTGTTTATGGATCCCTGGTACCTGCATATTTACCCACACTTAGAATTTCTCAGGCTCAGGTATGACTCTCAAGAGCCCCCTTGAGTTCACCCAAGTGTCAGAACCCCTATTTTGAGGCAGGGTCTGAAAACTCGTGAGATGGGCCTGAGTTCCATCTGTAGGGAGGGTGCAAACTCTACTTGAGGAATTCCCATTCTCACCAACGAAGAAGGTCTCAGTTCTGTCTGGACCTTGTTATGTATGCTGAATAGCTTTTTAGAATTACAGAGGCAGTGAGGGGTGAGGGCCACTGAGAGGTGGGGAAGCCCAGGGTCCTAGAGGTGATTCAGAACATGGTGCAGGGTCCAGTGCCCTCTAATGGGAATGACCTAAAAATACCCCTGAATTTTCTCAAAAGAATTACTGTTTGTCTGCTTTTATTTTATATACGTTATTTGTCCATGGGTTTTTTGTTCATTACAAACAAACCCTGAACCTGACAACAGTTATGTTGAATCCACATCGAGGCTTTAGTTAAACAGGCCCTCACTTTTCTGCAAGATGACGCAGTGGAGCAAGGTATGGGCGGGGTCACAGGAGAGAAGAAAACGATCTCTTTGAAGACAGAGGAGTGTTGCTTTCACATCCGAAGCTTCATGCCTGGAAAAGGCTGTAGAGTGAAAACAAGTGCTTGATATCAGGCAGGAGCTAGAGGAGAGGAACCTAAGACAGGAGAGCAGAGGGCAGTTGATTCCTGGTCCTATGTAGCTTGTTAATGTTACTAAGCAGGAAGGGAAGAATAGAAAAAGAAGAAAGGAAAAAATATGGCATCACTGAGGAACTGATATAAAGAGTTCAGTGAAACATCTGACGGCTACTTTCATGTTTGGAAGGTAAAAGGACGGAGTGCCCCACAGCAAGCCAGCTAAGGTGACAAGGCGTAATTTTAATCCTTACAGTTTTGCCCAAGGGAAAAGATACTGTTCTCTCTTTTTTCTGCTATTCACATTTTGGTGAACATTCTTTGCAAGCTATTGATTTTTGTGCACAAACACCGTAAGACCTCTGCAAGGGTGATATGGGGGTAGGGATTCATTTATTGTTTTAGAGTTTCTGGAAAACCCTTTTGCATTTGGGGGCAGCCTTACATTATTTTTTCTGGAGGTGTGTATTTGTAATCATGTCTGCTGACCCTCAACTGTAGGGTATAGACAACAGAACTTTAATTACAATTAGGCTCAGGGTTTTTCTCTTCTGCATTTAGACAAATGAGGGAGTGACGTATGGACAGAACGTCTATAGTGACATCTGGGGACAGGAGCTGTGAATAAGAGAATGAGGTGTGAGAAGAACATCCAGGAAGAAAAATTGCATCGCGGAGCCGAAGGGAACAGGGAGAGATAACGGTTATTCCTCTCAGGCATGGCTGGTCAGTGTGTGACTTCTGTCACACTGAGATTCAGATGAAGGTGACTGATAGGATCTATTCTAAAATAGATTTCAGGAAGGATCTATTCTAAAATAGATTTCAGATTTATTTCAGGGCAAATAAATACACACACTTATTTAAACTTTATTATAAGAAAACTTAAAGATGTATAAAAGTAGGATAGAATACTGAACCTCCATGAACCCACGACCGGTCTTCAGCAGTTAGTTATGGCTGGTCTTGTGTTAGACTGACAGAATTTTCAGTTCGCACTGGAAAGTTACCCAAACTCACAAGCCTCCAACTCTTCTGGATATCTAATAAATATATGAGGCATTAGTACAGTTCAGATTAACAACTTGCTCTAAGGGATTACCTGTCTTTCTTGTCATTCCTCTAACGTCATTCCTTGAACCTGAAATGTTTCTGCATACAAGTGGAGACATTTTTGCAACACAGAGATTTATGGTGGAGGTAGGCTTAACTTGTATAATGGCTAAAT
This sequence comes from Lynx canadensis, assembly GCF_007474595.2. Classification (NCBI taxonomy): domain Eukaryota; kingdom Metazoa; phylum Chordata; class Mammalia; order Carnivora; family Felidae; genus Lynx; species Lynx canadensis. The sequence goes on from NC_044306.2 coordinate 164,083,808, forward strand.
AATATGAAATATAATGCTGAAGCTGCAGGGTTTGAGGGTGACCACATTTATTTGGAAAATAATGATGAAAATAATGGCCCTTCTATTAGTTATAAACTAATCTAGATTTTAGAAGACGGTCCTCCGTATGTTTACGCAAAAGTGAAAAGTTTTATGGCTCCGATCTCTCTCATACGCCTTCTCTTCTAAGTCTTCACTTTTCCATCTACCCCTTCTCTTTCTGGAATTTTCCAGAGAAATGGGGCCAGGTTCAACATTTCTATTTGCCTCCATCCTTTCCTGTTGGTATTTTCGCTCAAGAACAGATCTCGCCGATAAGTGGAGTAAACGGATGAACGCTAAAGTGGAAAGGAAGTTCCGGGTTAATAGGAACCGGATGCCCTGAGCTCTTAGCAAGACTTGCTCGATTTGCTTTCCAAGCTGGTGTGGCCTGGCGTCAGGCAGGAGGGCCTGGCCGCAGACAGGACCTCAGAGCTGCAGGGTCTGGGCAGGGAAAGAGAAACAGGTGGTCTTAGCAGTCGGGGTAGAGCAGAGACCTGAGGGTCTTGTGCATGAGACTTCTCCCTCCCCACCCCGTTGTCCAAATGGGCTAGGGCTGAGGTTTTCAAACTTTTCACTTAGTAGCACGATCTTTTCTGAAAAATAAAATCTTATGTAGAACCTCACTGTGGGTGTATATAGTAGTTTATATCACATTTTATTAGTCTACATTCCTTTTATAAGTTTGCTTTATAAAGCTAATGAGAACAATGAGACTACTTGATGAACCTGGTATTTCGAAAAGTGGCCGCGTTTTATTGGTCCTGGGACCCAGCTTTATGAATTTTGTTTTGCTTGCATAGGATTAAGAAAATCCAAGCTCAAACAGATATATGATTACAAATAATGTTTTGGGTTTTGTTTTTGTTTCTTTGTTTCTGTTGTTTTTTAAAAAGCTGTCTTGCAAATTCCAGTATTCTTTTCAGTAAAGAAAGTGGGGGAATTTTGTTTTTGAAATCTTCATAAAAATAAGTTAACCTCTGAAGTTATTTCAGCTGGAAGTCTCCAATGAATTTAAATATGATTTATAACACACTTGAGTATGTCTGTTGATTATTAAACCACATTATATTTAAAAAGTAAAATCCTAATGGGGTGCCTGGGTGGCTCAGTGGGTTAAGCATCTGACTTCAGCTTAGGTCATGATCTCGGGGTGAGCTCAGGCCCCCATCTGGTCTCACACACTCTCTCTCTCCCTCTCCCTCTCTCTCTGCAACTCATGGGATTCTCTCTGTCTTCCTCTCTCTGCCCCTTGCTCACTTGTGCCTTCTCTCGCTCTGTCTCTAAAAAAAAAAAAAAAAAAAAAAAAAAAAAGGAAAATCCTGATGAAAACATTTCTGGAACCCCTGAAAGCAGGGTTGTGTGGAACACAGTTTGAAAACTACCAATCTGGTCTTCAAAAAGTAAGGCTTCCTTTATTTCCTTACCCAAACATCTTTCAGCCTTTAATGCTGCCCTTTCATGGCTCGCACCCCCCCCCCCCCAAGATGAGCACATTGAGCTGATTTTCCCCCAAGCTTTATTGAAATGTAAATGACGCACAACACTGTATCCATTTAAAGTATACCAGGTAAGGGGCGCCTGGGTGACTCAGTCGGTTAAGTGTCAGACTTTGGCTCAGGTCATGATCTCACACTCTGAGTTTGAGTCCCACATCAGACTCAGTGCTGACAGCTCAGATTTTGTCTCCCTCTCTCTGCCCTCCCCCACTCACGCTTTGTCTATCTCTTAAAAATAAACATTTAAAGAAAAAAGTGTACCAGGTAATGATATAATACACATATATGTGGCAAAACGATTACCACCATTACCTTAGTTAATATCCATCACCTCAAATAGTTACAGTGTTTGTTTGTTGTTGTTGTGAGAACTTAAGATCTACTCTCTTAGCAACTTTCAGATAAGGTTGATTGAGCTCATTTTGACTGTTTCTCTAAGATAGCACTGTTGGTCGGAGGATGGAAAGGAGGATAAAGTAGTCAGCTTGTTCTGCCTGGGTGGGTTCCAGGGCCAAATAAATCAAGCAGGTGAACTTGATGCCCATGGCTTCTTCAGTCCTTCCATCAAGACTTCTCTCTGTTCAGTATTCCCTGACTCAGACCCCATTTCTGCACGGAGTTTGTTGGCTATCCTGGTAAATCCATTTGGCTGCTGTGTCTACCCTTTTGTACCCTTTCGTAAGTACTAGTTATTTGTATTACATATTTATTGAGCAACTGCTATGTGCAAGATACTAAGCCAAGCACATTACATGAGTTACCGCCTTGGGTTCCCACAACAACCCTGTGAGATGGGGTCTAGTATTATTCCCATCTACAGATGGGAAAACTGAGGCTGGCACTTCTGAAGCTTGCTGTTCTGCCACCAAAGCTACCTGGTTCGAATTCCAGGTACAAATAATGAGGTGGTTTAGAACCAAGCTTTTGTTCATCTGAAGAACAGATTTTCTTTCAGTAACAGAGCGGTTAAGAGCACAGGCGTTGAAATCAAATCACCATGAATTTGAATATAGGCTCTGCCACCTACCTGCGGTGTGTTCTTTGTCAATCTCAGTTTCCTTATCTGTAAGATGGGGATGAGGATAATAATAGTACTTATGTCTAAGCATTATGCGGATTAAATGAGATGAAATATGTCAGACAGGTAACACAACTCTTGCCTCTGAGTTCAGTGCATTCAATACATTCGATGCTATAAGTGTTCAGAAAGTATTAGTTATTATTTTGTCATTATTAATTCATTAATAGGTCTGGACTGGCTGAACACGATGGTACCAGTCAAATCTTCCACTTATGCACATATTTAAAATAGGAACAAACGAAGTTGCCTGGATTAATTTCAGAGAAGAAGTGAGACTATGCTAATACCATTTAGATGACTGGTTTTATTCTTTTAAGGTATGATGGCCTCTGAGAGGTGCTAGCTCATGTTTGGTGTCTTCTGTGGCCTAGTTCCTTTTTTTCCTTATAGTTTTTTGTTTTTTTTAAACATTTATTTATTTTTGAGAGGGAGAGACAGAGCATGAGCAGGGAAGGGGCAGAGAGCAAGGGAGACACAGAATCAGAAGCAGGCTCCAGGCTCTGAGCTGTCAGCATAGATCCCAACGCGGGGCTCGAACCCATGAACTGCAAGATCATGAATGACCTGAGCCGAAGTCGGATGCTAACCGACTGAGCCACCCAGGTGCCCCTGCTGTGGCCTAATTCCAAGGTTACTGCTCCTCCTCCATACCCGCCATGTAAACCTTTTGTTTTAATAAATAAAACATATTCATAACTCAGATTTTATTTATTCATTTTTTAAGTATTTATTTTTTGAGACAGAGAGTGAGTGTGAGTAGGAGAGGAGCAGAGAGAGAGGAGAGGGAGACACAGAATCCGAAGCAGGCTCCAGGCTCTGCGCTGTCAACACAGAGCCTGACGCGGGACTCAAACTCACAAACCCACGAGATCATGACGTGAGCCAAAGTTGGACACGTAACTGACTGAGCCCCTCATAGCTCAGATTTTAAATCACATTTACAGATGAGGAACACTTCTGGGCCCAAACAGGTTAACAGTGAAGCGACTATTACTAGAAGGAACGCATGCCCCTTCCCCCCACCCGGTGCAGTTTAAGCCTAAAGAGCAGAGACTTAATGTCAGAGAACATAAGGTTAGTGTTTTATGTCTTCTTTTCCTTTAGGGCAACAAAGTCAGCAGATCAGGGTCTGGGCATAGGTGTTTGCTGCTCTGGCCAATCCGTGGAAAGAAAGGGCAGAAGGAGCTGAGGTCATCAACTCATCATTCCTGTACTTGAAGTGAACTTGGCCTGGGAGCAGCTTTGGGACAAATTTTGCCCTCCTGAGAGCTGTTCGTGCTGCTGGTGTCTAAATAAGTCAGCATTTTCTCCATAAGCGCCGTTTCTGCACTTGGGAAAGGACAAGGGGCCTGCCGGTTGCTGGCCGCCCTCGTGCACGCAGCTGGGCCTCAGCCGGGCTTGCAGAGGCCCTGACTCACAGATACTGGGATCTCTCCCGGGCCTAAAGGGACAGTCACGGGGGCCCACGTGGAAGGGCTTCTCACTTCCTGTCCATCCACTGAAGACTGGCCCCGCTGCTCCAAATCTATAGCAATTTTGCAGCCCCTTTTCTGAGCCATTTAGGGATCTCCTACTGGGCTTTTTTTTTTTTTTTTTTTTTAATTCAGAAACACCCTTGCTTTCCCTAGCTCCGGTCAGATGTGTTTATTGTTTTTTTAAAGAGATACTTTACCTTGGGGCACCTGGGTGGCTCAGTCAGTTAGTTCAGTGTCCAACTTTGTCTCCGGTCATGATCTTGTGGTTCGTGAGTGCGAGGCCCTCATTGGGCTCTGTGCTGACAGCTCGGAGCCTGGAGCCTGCTTCAAATTCTGTCTCCTCCTCTCTCTGCCCCTCCCATGCTCATGCAGTGTCTCTCTCTGTCTCTCAATAATAAATAAATGTTAAAAAATTTTTTTTAAAAAGTCATTTCCTATAATTCTACAACATGGATATATCATAACTTATTTAAAGAACAGTTATGTTCTTGCTATTATAAGCAACCTTGTAGTAAGTATCTTTGCAAGGGACTCATTAAACTTTTTTTTTTAAAGAGATCTCTATGCCCCACATGGGACTTGAACTCATGACCCCTGAGATCAAGTGTTGCATGGTCTACGGCCTGAGCCAGCCAGATGCCCCCTGTGAAACCTTTTGGACAAGAGCTAACACTGTACTTCAGAACTATTTGGGCTTACGAATGCCCAAAGAGATATTTTAGTTTCATGTTTATTTGACATACACAGACCCTGGAGCTATCATCTAAGGGTAGTAACCGCAGGCATAATTTTAAGATTACTGGAACACAGTATAAAATGGGCTTGATGTCTATTCTCATCTGGTGTTTTGGATTCTTTCAAGTGTCCTAGAGCCAAAAGAGGCTTGAAAGTTGATTATGTGTGTTTTTCCATTGTTACCCTTTCACCAGGGTCTAGAATTTCCAACTGGTTCCATTGTGAGACTTATCTTTTTGCTGAAATGTTTTTCCTTGATTTGGGAGTGGGTTTTAACAGTTGCCAAAGTCACACGATTTAAATTAAAAATGCCACAGAGTGTATTCTCATCCTGCTCTTCTTGAGATAAAACGTGGGGGATCTGAAATTTGAAGAGTAGGACTTGGAAAGGAGCAGGTAGGACTTCAGAAGCTACAGTTTCAAAGTCTTCATGAAAGTGATGCCATCACACGTTGCTTTGACTTTAGACTCTCTTGAATACTCTTGTTTGTCTGTCAGACCATCCCTGGGACAACGATTAATAAACCCCGTCCAGCCCGAGTGGAGGGTTACTCCCAAACACTGAGGGAGGTGAATACAACAGGAGTCAGAGACTGAAGTCCAAAGCCAAGACTATGCCTGGAGCAGTGGCTCTCCAACTGACTGTGTCTCAGGGCCAGTGGGAAGCTTTCGGCAGCACCGTGTCCCGGGTCTCACCCTCACGTACCCCACGTCTAACTAATCACAGACTCCAGGAGTGGTTATGGCTCCTCCACGAACATGTGTTACATCAGTGGGAACAAGTTATGAGTATGTAGTCTGCAATAATTACATGAATGATAACACTACATTTATGTTTACAGTGGCTTTAAGGATTATCATAATACATTGAAAGATAATATTAGGCTGATAGGTCAACTTGAAAGAAACTGACATGTAGACTTGCACGACGATGACAAGTGTAAATCTGATACCTCTGTCTCCTCATGCCGCAGGCCTATTCCTTCACCTTCAAGAGAAATGTCAACCACATGGGCGTCCCTTCACGTCCATTGTCAAATGCCTAGACCAAGCCACGTTTCTGTTTGCCTGGACCAACCTTCTGGATTGCTCCCTCCAGTCTATTCATGGCACAGCAGCCTGAGGGATTGCCTTTACCTTTTTACTTTGAAAAATGGCAAACCTGCAGAAAACTTGCAAGAATAGAATAATAAGCACATATATACCTTTACCTAGATTTATTGGTTGTAATATTTTACCGTATTTGCTTTATCTCTTTATATATGTGTATCTTTTTTTTTTTAAGTTTATTTATTTATTTTGAGAGAGAGAGAAAGAGACAGAGAGAGAATGAGCAGGGGAGGAGCAGAGAAAAGGGGAGAGAGAGAGAGAATCCCAGGCAGGCTCCACGTTATCAGTACAGAGCCAGATGTGGGGCCTGAACTCACCAAGCGGGGAGATCATGACCTGAGCCGAAATTAAGAGTCGGATGCTTAACCGACTGGGCCACCCAGATGCCCCTATATATGTGTATCTTATTGCTATCACTATTACAATTATTTATTTATTTATTATTTATTTATTTATTTCTTGCTGCTCTACTTCGAGTATGCAGGAGACATCATGGCCCTTCACCTCTAAATATTTCAGTCTGTATCCTCCAAGGACAAGGGCATCCTCTTCATACCAACTACGTACAGCCCAATGATCAAATTCGGGAAATTTGACATCGATTCAATACCATTATTAATAAACGGTCCACATTTAAATTTCACCGATTGTCCCCAAGATAGCCTTTATAATTTGTTTCTTCTAGGATCCAATCCCCAACGTACATTTAGTGGCCATGTCTTTAGGCTTTCTTAACCTCAGACTTTGTCTTTCATAAATTAGGATTTTTGAAGAGTGCAGGCCAGTCATTTATAGAGCACCCCTCCCTTTGGATTTGTCTGAGATTTCCTCACGAGTAAATGCAGGTGATTCATTTGGGTAGGCTCCTTCTCAGAGCATCACAGCAGGGATCCGACAGACCGTTGGACAGCTGGTGCTTCTGTGGGTTTGTCACCCTCCGGTGGCCTCTCCCTCAGGTAACCTTTCCACGCCCTGGCCACAGCGCCCCGCATGGCCTCATGGCCACTTCTCTTTACCTTCCCTCCTCCCATCCACTCCCTTCCTCTCCCTGTACTCCCGCCGCACTGGGCTTCTTCGAGTTCCTTGAGCCGGTCACCCCTGTCCCTGGGAAGCTCTTCCCACCCCATTCTACTTGCATTTGGTCAGTCTGTACATTCCAGGAGTTCAACTATAGCAGAGAGAGACAGAGAGAGAGAGTAAGGAATCACCATTATTTTGAAATGGAAGTCACAGCAAGACGATTTTTGTTAAAAACATTTTACCTCCCTAAGGCTACTTGTCTTTCGTTCTCTTTGCTTCAGTTTTTAATGCCAGATTGCCCAAAAGGCAGGCTGAGCTATAACTGGGACTTGGCACACGCTGATGTACAACCCCAACTCCATGTGACAGGCTTAGGTTTTGGTGGAGTGTTTTTTTTTTTTAACAACAAGAGAATCTAAAAGGCAGCGTTTTAAAAATCAACTTTTAATTGGATTTACAGCAAGGTTGCAAAGATTATCGACAGTTCCTGTAAATCCCCTCACTCCTTCCCTCTGTTGTTAACATCTCACCTTCCCTTGGTACTTTGTCAAAACTAAGGAATCAAGATGGCCATGTTATTTTTCGTTTTTTCAACGTTTATTTATTTTTGGGACAGAGAGAGACAGAGCATGAATGGGGGAGGGGCAGAGAGAGAGGGAGACACAGAATCGGAAACAGGCTCCAGGCTCCGAGCCATCAGCCCAGAGCCTGACGCGGGGCTCGAACTCACGGACCGCGAGATCGTGACCTGGCTGAAGTCGGACGCTTAACCGACTGCGCCACCCAGGCGCCCCATTTTTCGTTTTTTCAATGTTCATTTATTCTTGACAGAGTGGGAGAACGCAAGTGGGGGAGGGGCAGAGAGAGAGAGAGAGAGAGAGAAAGGGAGACAGAGGATCTGAAGCGGGCTCTGCGAGGACAGCAGAGAGCCTGATGTGGGGTCGAATCCACAACCTTCGAGATCACGACCTGAGCAGAAGTCTGACACTCAACCGACTGAGCCACCCAGGCGCCCCTGGCCTATTATTAGTAACTAACTTCCTGACTTCATTCAGATTTCCCGACTTGTGCCACTAATGTTCTCGTCCTGTCCTAGGATCTAATCTAGGACAGGACAACACATTCAGTTGACATGTCTCCACAGCCTACTCTGATCTGGAGTAGTTTTGCGTTTATTCCTTGTTTTTCATGATTTTAAAAAAAAAAAATCATTCAACAAACTTTTACTGATACTTTTTACAGAGTACAACATGAGGACTCAATATATGTATGCATTGTGAAATAATTACCACGATCAAGTTAATTACCATGTTTTTCATGATCTCGACAGTTTTGAGGAGTACTGATCAGATATTTTATACAATGTCTTTCAATTTCAGTTTTCTGATGTTTTTCTTTTTATTAAAAAAATTTTTTTAACGTTTATTTTTGAGAGACAGAGAGAGACAGAAAACAAGCAGGGGAGGGGCAGAGAGAGAGGGAGACACAGAATCGGAAGCAGGCTCCAGGTTCTGAGCTGTCAGTACAGAGCCTGATGCGGGGCTCGAACCCAGGAACCGTGAGATCCTGACCTGAGCCGAAGTCAGTTGCTTAACCGACTGAGCCACCCAGGTGCCCCTGTCTGATGCTTTTCTCATCATGGGATCAACGATATGAATTTTTGGAAAGAAAACCTCAGAGGTGAGGGGTCTTCTCATTGTCTCCAGTCAATGGGTGTGTCCTACCAACTGGACTGACCACTGTCGTATTAATCTTGGTCCCTCGGCTAAGGTCATATCTGCACCCTTCACCACTATAACATTATTTTTCCCATTCCATACTCCATTCTTTGGAAACAAGTCACCGAATCCAGCTCACATTTGGGGGCGGGGGTGGGGACAAAGGCAGCTTCAAAATTGTGAGCGTACGTGCTAGTTTCGCCATTTAGAATTAATTTTTTTTTTTTTCAACTGCTTCTGGGGTCAGAGGGGCTATATTCTTTTGAAGTGTTGTGATCAGACCCTGCTCCAATACCTCCCTGATGCTAATTCCAAATGCTTTAATATGATTTGGCATTTCCAAGCTGGTTCATAACCAGAACTAACAAGGTTTGGCCGGGAAGTTTATATTGAAATAGTTTTAATTTTGTAAAGATACCTCTATATTCACATACTTATTTAATAAGTAGATATTTATTGAGTGCATCCCATGTGCCAGGCGGTGCTGGGGAGTCATGGACACATTTCTTCACCCTGCAATTTGGCATGGGGGAATGAATAGAATCACAACTACTTATGGGGGGCCTGGGACAACCTAGACATTGGGTTTGGGTGCCCTATATCCCTTATGAAATCTTTTAGCAGTCCTGCCAAAAGTAAGGTTTCACTATCCCTGGTTGATTTTATTTTAAAAATTTATTTTTTAATCAGAAAAGCTCAGCATCAAAGATTTATGACGAAATATAGGAATTCATCACCCATAAGCCATGCAACCCCCAGAAGTAACCCACACTCACCTGTTCTAGCCATTTCTCTTGGTGTTTACCTCTGGATTTGTAAATAATATGCTTGCATTATCATTAAAATTTAAAAGACGCATTTAAGGCAAAATAGAATACAGACACAGAGCACCACACAAAGTCAATGAATGGTTTAATGGGATATAGTGAGCCGAGCACCTTGTAACTACTAAGACACGAAACAGAACTTTGTGACACATCCCTCCATGTGCCCCAGCCTTATCATTGTCCCTCTTTTTCAAGAAGTAACCACTCTGCTGACTTCTCTTGCTATCACTTTCTTGTGTTTTTAAAATAGTTTCATCACCTGCTGTGCATCCTTGGGCACTATGGTTTGTTTATTTTTCATCATTTAAAAAAATCGTTACGTCTTTTGAGTTTCTTTTAATCTAAAGTTTCTTCTTATCCTTTTTTTCCTCCCCACCAAAATCCACAGTCAGGATTTTCTTGGTTTTAATCTTGGAGGGTGTCTTTGGCAGGACGTTGCCCCAGTGCCTGGACTCCCTTGTATACCAGCTAGCTATGCAAATAGAGACAACCTGCCCTAAGAGACATTTTTACACCTATCATTTTTTGGAGAAAGACATAAAATATAGTCCAGTGATCATTTTGGAAGGTAGGAAAATGAGGGTGAAATAGAAGTGTGGGTGCTCAGTAGAGGCCAGCGGGGGTTTACCCAACATTTTGCCTTTAGCAGAAAAATAACCACTATTATACGTATAGTTTTGAAATAACAAAGACCTTAAAAATAGCATACTGGGTGCCTGGGTGGCTCAGTCTGTTGAGCATCCGACTTCGGCCCAGGTCATGATCTCGCAGTTCACGAGTTCGGGTCCCACGTCGGGCTCTGTGCTGACAGCTCAGAGCCCGGAGCCTGCTTCTGATTCTGTGTCTCCCTCTCTTTCTGCTCCTCCCTCAGCTCATACTCTATCTCTCTCTCTCAAAAATAAATAAAAACATTAAAATAAATAAATAAATAAAAATAAAATCACCGTTTAAAAAAAAAGTTGCATACTGATTAAAAGTAGGTGCTCTGGGGGCGCCTGGGTGGCTCAGTCGGTTAAGCATCCGACTTCGGCTTAGGTCACGATCTAACGGTCCGTGAGTTCGAGCCCCGCGTCAGGCTCTGGGCTGATGGCTCAGAGCCTGGAGCCTGCTTCCGATTCTGTGTCTCCTTCTCTCTCTGCCCCTCCCCCATTCATGCTCTGTCTCTCTCTCTGTCTCAAAAATAAATAAAAACGTTAAAAAAAAAAAAAAAGTAGGTGCTCTGATATGTGCTTGAGTTCCAATCCCGGCCTCTACTGTCTAGCAGCTTTGTGACCTTGGGCAAGTTACTTAATTCCCTGTGGCCTCAATATTCTCCTCTGCAATATGGGGTGATAACTGTCAGGGTTGTGGTATGCTTTGAGCTCTTATTATTCTTTGCAGTGGCAAATAGATTGAAAATGATCAGCTTAAGTATGATGCACATGGCCAGGATTTTCAACTCATTTTCTTTTCCTCCTGGTACATTTCCAGATCTTGCTCATGTGACTGGGGATAAAATTAATTCATCCACAGCTGTTCTTTAATCTCTGGTTATTTTCTGACTCCTTGGCAAATAAATTATCAATCTTTAAACTAAACAATTAGTCCTAGTTTGAAAAAATTTGTATATATCTCCAAGGCTATGCACAATGAAACAAATCTTTTGTTTCCTCTGTTTATACATAAACTGTGGGTTGTAACTTACTGAAATCTCTGCTCTTCTCTGTGGTATTTCGGGAAGGAGAAAAAGACTATCATAATTAATGTTTAGCAACAAAGAAGAAAACTGATGCATTTCTGTGTACATCCTTAAAACCCAGAAAGTCTTTTCCTGCAATCACATTTTCTAATATGGGTATCTATTCTCTTGTAGGGGATTGAATGTATGTCCCCAAAAGATGTGTCTGAGTCCTAACGCTCTGGTACCTGTGAATGTGAACTTATTTGGAAATAGGGTCTCAGCAGATATAATTAAGCTAGGGAGCTAAAGGTGAGATCATCCAGGATGTAGGGTGGGCTCTAAATCCAATGACTGGTCCTTATAAGGGACAGAAAAAGAGACACAGACACAAGGGGAAAGACAGTGGAGACTGAAGTAAAGCTTGGAGTGACATGTCAGCAAGTTAGGGAACATCAGGGATTTCCAGAACTTAGCAGTGGGGCTCTGGGGGTGGATTCTCTCAGAACTTCCAGAAAGAGCCAACTCTGCCAGCATTCTGATTTCCGGCTTCTGGCTTCTGTAACTCTGAGAGAATAAATGTCTCTTCGTTCAAGCTGCCACATTTGTGGTAATTTGTTATGGCAGCACTGGGAAACTAATACAACCCTCATGATAGTAAAAAACATTCTGAAAAAATTTCATTTTAGTGTATGTGCTGCCGAAGTGAGCACTCTTCTGGAAATTTTTAAATCAGAAACTGAAGAAAACTACAGTGTAGACCTAGATATTCTACTTCTGCTAGGACAAATGACACCCCTTCCTCACACACTCACCTTTTATTTATCCTAAATAAAACATAGCTAGGAAAAGAGCAGGTTCTGGTTCAGACGGGGTCCCATAACAGTATCTGTACATTTAAGGAATCCAAATATTTAAACTACGCTGCACATAAACTATTCGCTCTTGGATGATTCAGAAGGCACTGCGTATTTTTGGAGGCCCAGAAGTTACCTGTGATGTCCCCATCACATTCACCCAGAAGTTCCCTGCGGCCTCCCCATCACATTCACCCTGATGTCCGGTTAATCACACGGGCCTTGGACGTTACCTTCGAAATACCTCTCGAATGCATCCACACTTCTTTCCGGTCCTCTGTCACACTCGCTATCTCCTGCCTGAAAGTCCCCCCTGGGCATCTGGGGCTCTTTGGACAAGAGATCAAACTCCTTGACAGAAGAGACTTTGTTTTCTTTTCTTCCTTTTTAATTTTTTTAAAAAGTTTATTTATTTATTTATTTATTTATTTATTTAGAGTGGACACATGAGCAGAGAGAGAGGGAGAGAGAATCCCAAACGGGCTCCGAGCTGTCCGGGGAGAGCCTGATGCGGGGGCTCAATCAATTTCACAAACTGAGATCGTGACCTGAGCCAAAATCAAGAGTCTGACGCTTAACCCACTGAGCCATCCAGGCGTCCCGAGACTTTGTTTCCTTTTCTTCTCTATTTCAAAGCCTAAAACAGTGTGTGGCCACAATAGGTACTCAATAAATGTCCATGGAATGAATGACTTAAACGATGCTTTGCATAATCTATCTAGCTCAGAATCTAGCCAGGCCCCACATGTGCTGGCTGCGTGACTTTGGGAAGAATCACTTTAGGAAGAAATTCTCAGGCTCCCTCCGGGGCCCTGCTGTGCCTGGCTCACTATGCCTTAGCCACACTGAGCCTCTTGGGTCTTTGCATATGTTGGCTTTCTTCCGTCCTAAAGAGTTTTTACCTGGCAGTCCCCCCCTCTTTCTCATACCTCCTCTCTTACTTAGCATCTACATACCAAATGACACTTCCCAGGTGAGGTGACCTCTCCTTATTACAGAATCTCATAGGACTTTATACAGTTCCTCCACCTTGCGTATGACTGTATTTACGGCTGACCCTTGAACAGCACGGGTTTGAACTGTGTGGGTCCACCTATATGCAGACGTTTTCCCCATAAACACAGTACAGTGCTGTAGATGTATTTTCTCTCCCTTATGACGCTCCTAATAACATTATCTTTTCTCTAGCTTACTTTCTTATAAGAATACAGTTTATAATGCATATGACATACTGAATCTGTGTTAATTGACCACTTACGTCATTGGTAAGGCTTCCAGTCGACAGTAGGCTATGAGTAGTTACATTTGGGGGGAAGTCAAGAGTTCTGTGTGGGTTTTTGACTGCACAGTAGGTTGGCACCCCTGACCGCTGTGTTATTCAAAGGTCAACCACACATATTTATTTGCTGATTACTTGTTTGCTCTCTGCCTACCCACGAGGCTTCAAGTTCCATAAGAGGAGAGATAGGCTCCACCATATTTACCACTGTATCCCCAGAGGCAGGCACGGTGCCTGGCATATAAAAGTTGCTCCATAAAGGTTTGTGGAACGAGCGGGTTGCTTCGTGGTGTCTCAGCCTTGTCACGATGACTTGCAATGTGCACAGCATGCTTCTGGCTTTGGGGTTCATGATACATGAGCATTCACAGTAATATTCACTGGAACCCAACATAGGTAGAAGATTCTATGTGATATGAGGCCCCCCGTGGGCTCGCTGATGGTGTATGACAAGCGGTGGTGGAGGGGGAGGTGGGGAGGCAGGGGTGGTGTGTGGCAAGCAAGCAGGATGGAAGAAGAAAGGTACAGAAAGCAGCAAGAAAATCAGGGCTTTTGTCCCACCCCTGCCTTTTGCACCTGGCAGTCCCGGGCAGATAAACTACTGGTCCCGGTAGAAGGAACAACAGGACAGGGTCAGAGGGAGGAGAGAGGGCAAATCCACACAATGTTTCACAGAGAGACAAGCTAGAGAGACACTGAGCCTCTTGGGAAACACTTTTCCAAGTCGGTACTTCATGGTTCCCCTGAAAAATGAAACTACATTTAATAGTGCTTAAAACTTTCATTTTCTCCCTGATTCAGCTGTTATGATGTTGTAGTATATCACCAGGCCAAGAAACTGCAAGGCAGGTTGGGAAACAACACTTTTTGAGAAACTTTAGAGGATCAGGTTCTGTGCTACTGACATTTGTCAGCTTCTTTCTCTTCCTTCCTTCCTTCCTTCCTTCCTTCCTTCCTTCCTTCCTTTTTCTTTCTTTCTTTCTTTCTTTCTTTTCATCTTTCTTTCTTTCTTTCTTTCTTTCTTCCCTTTCTTC